>NC_086319.1:119165526-119480526 GCF_036172605.1 Pelobates fuscus
TCATGCAGAGCAGAGCAGTCAAATGAGTATTTCATAAAAATTATATCTATTCTTTTCAGTGGTGGGGGTGATGGTGAAGCTTTAATTATGAAGTACATCTCCCCCCCCCCTCCCCCCCCCATAGTAATAAAAGCTAGTATAAGAAAACAAACTTTAACCTGCTGAATTTCATTGCTAAAATCACATTTTTTTTTCTTTTTTTACTAGTCACTATGCTGTAGCTCCTGCTTTGTTTTATGGCACCTGACTTGTAACTGTGGATTTTACAAAGAATTTTTTTTAAAAAACAAAATGAACAAGATGTTCTCATTTTCTTAACTTATTTCTTTAAGTATATTTTACTTTAAATTACAATTTTAGTTAATGTAGATAATGTTATGGAGTGTAGTGAAATTTGCTTGCTTACTCAAGGGCTTTGTTTTTTAATTTCTTTTGCATTTTAAAATACCACGCTGTTAAAAGATAGTGTTCAGGCATGCATATAAACAAAGAGAGAAGGAGTTTCATGCTACAAAAATTTTGCAGTCTTTGTAATGGAAAAATAACAGATGTTTAAGGATTACATAAATTACAGAATTAAGTATGCTGTGTATCAGAGCAGTGGAGAATCTATGGATTTATCCAATATACTTCACCTAAATACATTCCACACTGATAATGCAACAAAATAAATTAAAAAAACAAGTACTTCTTTGATGGAGGCAGTTGCCAAACACCATTCTTTTTAATTATGCAAAGTGTACATTGTTAAATAAAATGCATGCAAATATACTGGTAGATTTAAACTAGCAAATTCTATGTCAAACATAATAATGTGTTGAGGACAGAATATTCTATTTACATTTTTTTTTTAAGGGGCAAACCATTACCAACATAGCAAGAGTGATTTTACAGCAGTTGTCAACTCTTAGCTTAAACAACTTAAACAATAAGATATGCTTTAACCCCTTAGTAACCAGACCGCTTTTCAATTTTCTTACCGTTAAAGGGACACTATAGTCACCAGAACAACTACAGCCTATTGAATTTGTTCTGGTGAGTAGAATTATTACTTTCAGACTTTTTGCTGTAAACACTGTCTTTTCAGAGAAAATGCAGTGTTTACATTACAGCCTAGTGATAACTTCACTGGCCACTCCTTAGATGTCTGTTAGAGAGCCTTCCTGGGTCATGGCTGCCTAAAATGCATCCAAACATTCAGTGTCTCCTTCCTCTTCATGCAGACACTGAACTTTCTTCATAGAGATTAATTGATTCAATTAATCTCTATGAGGAGATGCCGATTGGCCACAGGTGTGTTTGAATTGTGCTGGCTCTGCCCCTGATCTGCCTCCTTGTCAGTCTCAGCCAATCCTATTGAGAAGCACCTTGATTGGATCAGGCCACCACTTCTTATGATGTCAGCAGACAACTTGCTATTCTGAAGCAAACAGCATGCAGAGCTACAGCTTCAGGCTTAAATACAAGTAAGATTTTGCTCTATTTAGGGAGGCATGAGGGACCAAGGGGGGGCTAGATGGTGGTTCTAACACTATAGGGTCAGGAATACATGTTTGTGTCCCTGACCCTATAGTGTTCCTTTAAGGACCAGGGCTCTTTTTACATTTCTGCAGTGTTTAGCTGTAATTTTCCTCTTACTCATTTACTGACCCCACACATATTATATACCATTTTTTTCACCATTTAATGGTCTTTCTAGAGATACCATTATTTTCATCATATCATGTAATTTACTATAAAAAAATTATAATATGATGAAAAAATAAAAAAACACACTTTTTCTAACTTTGACCCCCAAAATATGTTACGCATCTACAACCGCCAGAAAACACCCATGCTAAATAGTTTCTAAATTTTGTCATGAGTTTAGAAATAACCAATATTAACATGTCCTTAGCTTTTTTTTTTCCAAGTTATGAGGCAATAAGTAGCACTTTTCTATTTCCAAATAAAAAAATCAAAAGTGACGCAAGTGTCATGTATATATTTTTTAAAAGAAGACAACCTAAGGTATTAAAGGAACACTATAGTCACCTAAATTGCATTAGCTAAATAAAGCAGTTTTAGTGTATAGATCATTCCCCTGCAATTTCACTGCTCAATTCACTGTCATTTAGGAGTTAAATCACTTTGTTTCTGTTTATGCAGCCCTAGCCACACCTCCCCTGGCTATGATTGACAAAAGAAATATGGTTTCACTTTCAAACAGATGTAATTTACCTTAAATAATTGTATCTCAATCTTTAAATTGAACTTTAATCATATACAGGAGGCTCTTGCTGGGTCTAGCAAGCTATTAACATAGCAGGGGATAAGACAATCTTAACCCCTTCAGGACGGAGTCAATAG
Organism: Pelobates fuscus; assembly: GCF_036172605.1. Lineage (NCBI taxonomy): Eukaryota > Metazoa > Chordata > Amphibia > Anura > Pelobatidae > Pelobates > Pelobates fuscus. Next base: position 119,167,876 of record NC_086319.1, read on the forward strand.
TGCACGTTCTGATCAAAACAAAACGTAAACAAAAACTGGAATTTGCGCTATATGTCTGTTCACCCGTAGTTCACCTCTTTCATATTAAATGCACCCACACTTATTATATATCATTTTGTTCAGGAGAAACAGGGCTTTCATTTCATATAAAATATTTATATATGAAACAATTTATTATGAATAAAATAAAAAAAAACTGTAAGAAATTAGATTTTTTTTTTTTAATTTGTAGTTCCGCCTCACATTTTAGCTGTAAATGTCATAATACTGTTAGGTTTTACTGCAACAAAATGCACATATTTGTAATCAGCGATGTCTCACGAGTACAACAGTACCCCCCATTAACAGGTTTTATGGTGTTTTGGAAAGTTACAGGGTCAAATATAGAACGTTCCATTTTCAAATTGAAATTTGCCAGATTAGTAATGTTACCTTTGAGACGGTGTGGTAGCCCAGGAATGAGAATTACCCCCATAATGGCATAGCATTTGAAAAAGTAGACAACCCAAGGTATTGAACGTGGGGTATGTTTAGTCTTTTTTAGTAGCCACTTAGTCACAAACACTGGCCAAAGTTAGAGTTCATATTTGTTTCTGTGTGAAAAAAGCAAAAAACTAATATTTGGCCAGTGTTTGTGACTAAGTGGCTACTAAAAATGACTGGACATACCCCATTTGCAATACCTTGGGTTGTCTACTTTTGCAAATGGTATGCCATCATGGGGGTAATTCTTATTCCTGGGCTACCATACGGTCTCAAAGGCAACATAACCAATCTGGCAAATTTCAATGTAAAAAAAATGAAATGCGAGCCTTATATGTGACTCTCTAACTTTCCAAAACCCCATAAAACCTGTACATGGGGGGTACTGTTATTCTTGGGAGACTTCACTAAACACAAATATTAGTGTTTTAAAACAGTAAAACATATTACAACAATAATATAGTCCATAAAAGTGCAGTTTGTTTGTAAAAAATGCAAAAAACGTCACTTTTACTTAAAATATCATCGTTGTAATACAATTTACCAGTTTGAAACACTAATATTTGAGTTCAGCGAAGTCTCCCGAGTAAAACAGTACCCCCTATATACAGATTTTATGGTGTCTTGGAGAGTTACAGGGTCAAATATAGTGCTTGCGAATTAAATTCTCTGCACTTTCTCCCTGTGTTGTCAGGCATGTCAATCAAATTTTAATTAATTAAATGGCATAATTATGTTAAAAAATTACTTAAATATACACGTAGAATTTTAATATATATGCATTTGTAGGTATTTAAATTCTACGTGTATACTAATGTAATCTTTCATGTAATTATATGTATTTATCTATCTATATATATTTGCGGTTATTTGTATTTTATATATAGATAGATATATATATATAGAATGTCATTCTAAGTGTATTCTGTTTCCAATATATATATATTAATAACAAAATACAGTTAGAATGAAATTACATATGAATATATAATTTATTTTAAATTTTGTTTCAATATTTTATTTATTTATTTTATTATTTTATTTATTTATTATTGTAATTATACGTATATATATATAATATATATATGTACATCTATTATATATATAATATATATACATATTATATATATGTAACGTCATTCTAAGTGTATTTTAATACTAATATATATACTAATATTAATATTAAAATACATTACGTATGACGTTACATATATATAATATGTATATATATATTATATATATAATATATATACATATATTATATATATATAAATACTTTTATTTTATTTTAACATGTGTATTTAATTTTTTTTTTACACTACCTACCAGCCGGGGGACTCTCTAATATTTTAGACAGTCCCCCTGCTGGCAGATCCATAGCCAGCTATAGGGGGCCATGTGATCGCTCTTTGAGAGCGATCACATGGCCCCCGGGGGCCTCATTTGCCGGAGGGGGGCTGCCTGGGCTCTCAGGCAGACCCCCAGAAGCAGATCGCGGCGGAGGTAAGTATAGCTTACCTCCTGGGGGCTTCAGCCGTTACGGCGTTCTATGCCGCCGCAACGGCTTTAAAGCCCTTTAAAGCCGCGACGGCATAGAACGCCGTAACGGCGTTAAGGGGTTAATTAAACAGAACTTGCAATAAAGAAAGCCTAAATAGGGCTCTCTTTACAGGAAGTGTTTATGGAAGGCTGTGCAAGTCACATGCAGGGAGGTGTGACTAGGGTTCATAAACAAAGGGATTTAACTCCTAAATGGCAGAGGATTGAGCAGTGAGGCTGCAGGGGCATGTTCTATACACCAAAACTGCTTCATTAAGCTAAAGTTGTTCAGGTGACTATAGTGTCCCTTTAAACTTGGGGTATTTTGACTCTTTTCATGCAACCATTTTACTATCAATCTATGCCAAATTAGTGATTTTTTTTGTTGTAAATCAAAGCTTTATTAAGGCACAAATGGATACATGACTCTTGTCAACATGTGTGGTAATATGAGTAAAATGTGCAGGTCTCAGTACTAGACAGTTGTATCACAGCCTCGCAGGGCTCAGCAAGTAAGATGTAGCATAATTCAGACATCGTCACATAGTTGAGCAGTAGTAAGTGGAGAGTGAGCTTTAAATGTTTCATGGAAGAGGAGATGTACTCGAAGGACAGTATTACAGGTAAGAGAGGAAAAGTAGAATAGAAGAAGGGTGGAGCGCTATATATCTGTTGTGGTGTACATTGTAGGGACATCATACTGGTGTGAGTGTCTTTATGAGTGCTATTGCAATATATCATCACAGGCATGTAACCTGTACATTTCAGGTCATATCTATAAAGGGTAATTCCCTTATATTTGGGGCCTGCATACTCTGTTACTTTGTTTGTTGATTCTTCATATTTTGTTATCCCTAGTAAATAAATATGTATGAGGAAAGGGGGTATATCACTTGCTCAACATCACTACTGAATGTGACAGTAATTTTGTGCAGGTAGGGAAGTCACCAATAAGTTACAAGCAGAAAATCATAATATTTAGAGTGGACATGCAGGTCCAAACAGGGGAGACAAAATGGTCATAGTATACAGAACAATCAAATGTACAAGTTTCCACAATGCAGAGGGAACATAAGCATTATATACAGTGTAGGGAGATGTTAATAGAGACTGGGCCATGTCCGGCACGCACATCTGGTGGCCGTGTTGGAGACTTTCAGTCCCCGAAAAATCAATAGAGGAACCTGATCAGAAAGGCATAGAGTGTACAGAGTTAGGTGTGTGGAATAGCTGTCAGTCGCTTTTTCTGTAAAAGGTATTTAGATGGGGGGCATGCGAATGGGGTTAAATATAGTGCTAGCCAATTAAATTATCTGGACTTTTGGCCTGGGTTGTCAGACAGGTCCCCCAAATTGCAATCAATAAAATTACTTAATTATATAAAAATATTACATAAATATGCACATACAATTTAAATATATATACATTTTTATATATTTGAAGTCTACATGTATATTTATTAAATTATTTATGTAACTATGTATATGGACATTGTATATTTTGTATTATTTGTATTTATTTATTTAGATATACACATAAATATATATATATTCATTTTAAGTATGTTTTTATATATATATATATATATATATATATATATATATATATATATATATAAAAATATATATACATAAAAAAGTAGAATGTACCTTGCACTCAGGCTTCAAATTTGCCAAACCGGGTGCAAAACCAAGGCTTAAATATCCAAATGGTAAAGTAGTATAGCTTCTGTGCATCCATACTACTTTACCATTTATATATACATATATACACATATTAATATAAAAAAACAGAATAAAATTACCGTATATACTCAAGTATAAGACGAGTTTTTCAGTGCATTTTTTGTGCTGAAAAAGCCCCCCTCGGCTTATACTCGAGTCAGGGTCTGTATTATGGCAACTTACATTGCCATAATACAGACTGTATTACAAGCCCGGTGGTCCTGGGGGGAGGGGGGGCAGCAAGCTGTTACTTACCTTTCCTGCAGCTCCTCCAGCTCCCCAGTGTAAATTTTGGGAGTCCCGCGGCCCTCAGAGCGTTGCCACGGGTTACCATGGCACTGCTCGGCGCGGCACGCAGACCACAAGATTTACACTGGGGAGCTGGAAGAGCTGCAGGAAAGGTAAGTAACAGCTTGCTGCCGCCCCCCGACTGCTCAGCCCATACCACTGGACCACTGGGGGGTGACAAAAAAAAAAGTAAACAAATAAAATATTAAAATAAAAATATTAAAAATGCCCTCCCACCACCCAGCTTACACACACCACACAAACACACACACTCTGCATCATATACACACACACTGCATTCACACAAACACACACTCTGCATTATATGCACACACACTGCATTCACACAAACGCACACTCTGCATTATATACACACACTGCATTCACACAAACACACACTCTGCATCATATGCACACACACTGAATTCACACAAACACACACTCTACATCATATACACACACACTGCATTCACACACACACTCTGCATTATATACACACACATTCTGCATTCATTATATACAAACACTGCATTGATTATATATACACAAACTGCATTCACACAAACACACACTCTGCATCATATACACACATACTGCATTCACACAAACACACACTCTGCATCATATACACACACATTCTGCATTCATTATATACACACACAAACACAAACACACACACACATTGCATTCATTATATACACACACTACACAAACACACACACACACACACACACATTGCATTCATTATATACACACACTACACAAACACACACACACACACTCTGCATTCATTATATACACACACTGTAAATAAATATTCAATTAATGTAATTTTATTGGGATCTAATTTTATTTAGAAATTTACCTGTAGCTGCTGCATTTCCCACCCTAGGCTAATACTCGAGTCAATAAGTTTTCCCAGTTTTTTGTGGTAAAATTAGGTGCCTCGGCTTATATTCGGGTTGGTTTATACTCGAGTATATACGGTACATATATATATTTTTATTTTTTTGAACTTTTTTAAAAGTAATCATTATTTATTTTTTATATTAATATACATATACAATATATAGTTTTTATATATATTTGATATATATGTGTGTCATTTTTACTTTTTATATTAATATATGTATATATTAATAAGAAAATACACTTAGTATGATGTTATATATAAAAAATATATATATATATATTATGTATAGATATAATATATGGTATATGTATATATATTTTTTTTATGTATACTTTATTTTTGTATTTTTAAACTTTTTTCACCTGTCAGTTCAGTCAGTCCCCCTGCAGGCAACACTATAGATGCCTATTGCGGCCATGTGATCGCTCTTTCAACACTTTCAGAGTGATAACATGGCCCTTGGGGTCCTTTTTTGCAGAGGGGGGACTGTCTGGGCTGTCGATCGTGGGCTGTCAATTGTGGGCGATCGAAGAGGTGGAGATAGAGGAAAGATGCTCCTTCAAAAAGAGACTTTTTGGATCCATCAACTGAATACAGTGGCTCCTATGGGGTTAAATGAAAACAATACTTATCATTCGTTTATATGAAGTTTCACAGCTGGCTAGGATTTTTTATTTGACAAGAATTTTTAATGGAAATTTTTTTTAATTAGTGATAGAAAGCATTGGGTATGTTTATTAGTTGTAGTTTCATGTCGGAGTTATTGTAATGCACTGGTATACACAGTTGTTTTACACTTTAAGCTACTTTATGCATGGGTATTGCACTTTGTTTGCACGATTTGCACAGTTTTGTGTAAGGTCATTAGCACTTTATATTTGTCACTAGCACTTTTAATAGGAAGATAGTAGCGTTTCCACTACTCTATTTATGATACACTTTGTGTATATATAATTACCCATATACCCCTTAAGGGGTTAATGCACATTGTTTTTGTCATCCACATTAACTACAGGGATATCGATTTGCACATCCTCCTTCACTGGCAATACATCGTTTTAATTATAAGCACTTAGATGCACTTTTTTTGTATCCTTCATTCTGTGGATCACGGTCCTGTTTTCACAAACAGGCCGTTCTGTTGATATGGTTTCCAGGGTGACGGGTAAACCAATACGTAGATACGTAATTGAAGGGAAGTGACGCATATGTATGCGCGCGCACACCCGGAAGAGCACAGGGTGATGGCGGGAACGCACGGAAACGCACCTGAGTGAGTAACAAATTGATTATTTGAGTATATATTCGTCACTGTCACACTGTACTGTATTGTTCTGCTGTTCTATTTGACCCTGAGGAAGGTCCCGAGCTCTGGTGGTGCGCCCGGCATTGGACTGACTTTAAGCGTGAGTGCAGGGGATATTTCTATTTTCTATTATTTCCAAGGGAGTGTGGGGCTCTACCTCTCTGCCCTTTGTGCACCAGCATCGTGTGCTATTCATATTGCACTTTAAATAAAAATTGGAGCACGTTTAGCTCTCATACAGTCTGCATACAGTACCATCTGTTTTTGGTCTATTGTCTGAGATGGATGAATTTTTAATGCTAGCTGGAAAACAGAATATGAATGCTGAAACCTTACAATTTACGCCGGAGGAGGCGGCCCAGATTTTATGGGAACAGACTAGCCAGGAATTACCCAATCAAAATACCATGAGGGATGTTTACTTTAAGCTATTACGTCTGCACAAGAAAAGCGTGGATTTAGATCTACATGGCTTGTTTTTATCAGACTACTTCAAAGCGAAGATGATTCCGCGCGGTTTCAGGCTATTGAACATACCTTCTATTGGGAGACATAAAGTGACAGTCTGCAGGGATTGGACCCATGTATTGAATAAAGCCTCATTTGACCTGATACTCATTACCATCAAGGATGTCAAGAGTGACCTAGTGGAAGTGAAACAACAGATTCTTGCTATGGAGACTGAATTAGCAGTGATGTTGGCGTCTGCGGAGGGCTTAAAGCTACAACAACAGCTTAAGATTGAGCTGCTAAAATACAAGAATGAATTGGTAAGATTCAAGAAACAGAAGTTTGAGATGGTTCAGCAGGATTTCAAGGACCATCGGGTCTATCGGTGGCTCTCAGGCGACCGTCCACCTAGACCCAGACGCTTCCGCAAAAGGATTGTTCGTCCAAAGATTACCACAATCGATGAAACTTCTGGAGAATCTATGTCTGAGACCGACACGCCCAGTGCAGCATCACCTTTTTTAGACCAGGCCGACCCTGGCACGGTCACCAGGAGCAGGGTCAGAGGCAAAGACCTTACAGGAATAGGAGAGGACGTAAGGGCAGAGGTAGCAACAAGGGGAAGGCCTCCCCTCCGCAAGTGACCCCAGTATTCAACCTCTCCCACAGACAGCTCAGCAACCAGGAAATTAGTATCCTTAGCAAAGGACTTACGTTTGTTCCTACTAGCTATGCCAACTCTTTTAAATGGAGTACCGAGCTGTTTACCATGGGCAGGAACATGAGGCTTAAAGAATTTTTTCATACCAGTAATAAAGATGAAGCACACCACATGTCCACAAAATCTGAGAGATTTAGAGTAAAATCTACATTTGATCCTCAATCCACCAGAGCATCCATTAAGACCTTCCTGATGACTACATCTAAGATGGCACAGGAGGTCTTTTCGAATCCAAGGGGGAAGTTACACAATATTTCTAAACATGAACGCTCTATGCTTAAAAATCTTGCGCAGGACCACTCGATCATTATCCGCCAGGCGGATAAGGGAGGGGGCATAGTCGTTATGAATTATGTGGATTATGCGGAGGATTTGAAACTACAACTCCAGGATGTGAATACATACTGCCCCCTCGCAAGTGATCCCACTCTGGGGATTAAAAGAAAAATTGAAGATGTATTAGAGATGGGCCTTAGGGCTGACTTCATCAGTCTGGAGCTATACAGGTTTTTGAACAAACCATTCCCTCGCACTCCAGTCATATATAGTATCCCCAAGATACACAAAAATTCTAATAAACCCCCTGGACGGCCCATTGTCTCGGCAATTGACGGCATACTGGAACCGATAGCCCAATGGCTCGACTTCATTTTTAAGGGGCCAGTTGAACAGCTCCACACTTGTATCAAAGACACACAAACGTTACTGGATAGAATTAGGAAGTTGGACCTCAACAACACAGCTCCAATTTTTATAACGATGGACGTGAAAAGTCTATATACGGTGATCCCCCATACAGGGGGCATTGAAGCTATGAGGCAAGTGTTACATGGATCTTCCACCTATCTAGGACCGCCTATTGAATTTGTGTTGGAGTTATTGTCACTTATCCTTTACAACAACTACTTTCATTTTGAGGACCAGTGGTACTTACAGGTGGCTGGTACATCGATGGGATCGGCGATGGCTCCCATGTATGCCAACGCGTACATGTACGTTTATGAAACCATCAATATCTTGATTCCATACCAGCATTCAATCATTGGATACTATCGTTATATCGACGATCTGCTGATCATTTGGCGGGGCACACATGAGGCAGCGGTCACTATGGTTGATGAATTGAATTCTCTCCCGCTACCTATACAGTTCACAGCGAACATCAGTGGAGACCGGGTCCAATATTTGGACCTTGAAATTTCGTATGGCAGTAATGGCATACAACACACATTATTCTCCAAGCCCACGGACCGTAACACTCTGTTACATGCTAGGAGTGCTCATCCTGCTGCCCTGATAAAATCAATCCCGAAAGCCCAATTCCAGAGGGTGATCCGCAACAATTCAGATAAAGACAAGGCCGAGATACAACTTGGGGTTATGACCCAAAAGTTTCTGGAAAGAGGATATGATGCTCATGTGTTGGATGATGCACTGTTGAAAGCTCGTTTGGCTCTGGCGCTCCCAATTAAGAAACGTGAACAGAGGTTGGTCTTCCCTATGACCTTCCACAATTCATCTAGCCAAGTATCAGCCATTGTCAAAGACAACTGGAAAATGATTTCAGCGGACGACACCCTGCCAAAAATCTTTAAGGAGAGGCCACTCATTTGTTACAAGAAGAACAGAAGCCTCAAGGATATACTGGTTCGTACAGATCCAGTGGAGAGCTACTCAGGTGCAGTTAAACACAACATACGAGGGAGTGTGCGATGCCTTGGGTGTGTGACATGTGGGCACATGATTCCAGCTAAGAGATTCAACCACCCACATACGAACAGGACCTACGATATTAAGCATACCATTACTTGTAAAACCCAGTTTGTTGTATACAAACTGGTATGTCCATGCGGCCTCCACTATGTGGGCAAGACGGAGACACAGTTATGTGAAAGGATCAGAGGACATCGGTCGAGTATCAGGTTAGCCTATAGGGATGGACAATCAGACAAACCGGTTGCACGGCACTTTTTGGAAAAGAAGCACCCACTGGCATCACTGAAGTTTGTGGGTATAGACCACATTCCTCCCCCCCGAAGAGGTGGAGATAGAGGAAAGATGCTCCTTCAAAAAGAGACTTTTTGGATCCATCAACTGAATACAGTGGCTCCTATGGGGTTAAATGAAAACAATACTTATCATTCGTTTATATGAAGTTTCACAGCTGGCTAGGATTTTTTATTTGACAAGAATTTTTAATGGAAATTTTTTTTAATTAGTGATAGAAAGCATTGGGTATGTTTATTAGTTGTAGTTTCATGTCGGAGTTATTGTAATGCACTGGTATACACAGTTGTTTTACACTTTAAGCTACTTTATGCATGGGTATTGCACTTTGTTTGCACGATTTGCACAGTTTTGTGTAAGGTCATTAGCACTTTATATTTGTCACTAGCACTTTTAATAGGAAGATAGTAGCGTTTCCACTACTCTATTTATGATACACTTTGTGTATATATAATTACCCATATACCCCTTAAGGGGTTAATGCACATTGTTTTTGTCATCCACATTAACTACAGGGATATCGATTTGCACATCCTCCTTCACTGGCAATACATCGTTTTAATTATAAGCACTTAGATGCACTTTTTTTGTATCCTTCATTCTGTGGATCACGGTCCCGTTTTCACAAACAGGCCGTTCTGTTGATATGGTTTCCAGGGTGACGGGTAAACCAATACGTAGATACGTAATTGAAGGGAAGTGACGCATATGTATGCGCGCGCACACCCGGAAGAGCACAGGGTGATGGCGGGAACGCACGGAAACGCACCTGAGTGAGTAACAAATTGATTATTTGAGTATATATTCGTCACTGTCACACTGTACTGTATTGTTCTGCTGTTCTATTTGACCCTGAGGAAGGTCCCGAGCGGGGACCGAAACGTTGGTCGTTTTTAACTATTTCTAAATAAAAGTTTGATGTTTTAAAGTCCGGAGAGCAGCCTTCCCTCATATTTTTCTATATATAAATATATATACATAAAAAAGTAGAATGTACCTTGCACTCAGGCTTCAAATTTGCCAAACCGGGTGCAAAACCAAGGCTTAAATATCCAAATGGTAAAGTAGTATGGCTTCTGTGCATCCATACTACTTTACCATTTATATATACATATATACACATATTAATATAAAAAAACTGAATAAAATTACCGTATATACTCAAGTATAAGACGAGTTTTTCAGTGCATTTTTTGTGCTGAAAAAGCCCCCCTCGGCTTATACTCGAGTCAGGGTCTGTATTATGGCAACTTACATTGCCATAATACAGACTGTATTACAAGCCCGGTGGTCCTGGGGGGAGGGGGGGGCAGCAAGCTGTTACTTACCTTTCCTGCAGCTCCTCCAGCTCCCCAGTGTAAATTTTGGGAGTCCCGCGGCCCTCAGAGCGTTGCCACGGGTTACCATGGCACTGCTCGGCGCGGCACGCAGACCACGAGATTTACACTGGGGAGCTGGAGGAGCTGCAGGAAAGGTAAGTAACAGCTTGCTGCCGCCCCCCGACTGCTCAGCCCATACCACTGGACCACGGGGGGGTGACAAAAAAAAAAAGTAAACAAATAAAATATTAAAATAAAAATATTAAAAATGCCCTCCCACCACCCAGCTTACACACACCACACAAACACACACACAAACACACACACTCTGCATCATATACACACACACTGCATTCACACAAACACACACTCTGCATTATATGCACACACACTGCATTCACACAAACGCACACTCTGCATTATATACACACACTGCATTCACACAAACACACACTCTGCATCATATGCACACACACTGCATTCACACAAACACACACTCTACATCATATACACACACACTGCATTCACACACACACTCTGCATTATATACACACACATTCTGCATTCATTATATACAAACACTGCATTGATTATATATACACAAACTGCATTCACACAAACACACACTCTGCATCATATACACACATACTGCATTCACACAAACACACACTCTGCATCATATACACACACATTCTGCATTCATTATATACACACACAAACACAAACACACACACACACATTGCATTCATTATATACACACACTACACAAACACACACACACACACACACACACACACACATTGCATTCATTATATACACACACTACACAAACACACACACACACACTCTGCATTCATTATATACACACACTGTAAATAAATATTCAATTAATGTAATTTTATTGGGATCTAATTTTATTTAGAAATTTACCTGTAGCTGCTGCATTTCTGACTAATACTCGAGTCAATAAGTTTTCCCAGTTTTTTGTGGTAAAATTAGGTGCCTCGGCTTATATTCGGGTTGGTTTATACTCGAGTATATACGGTACATATATATATTTTTATTTTTTTGAACTTTTTTAAAAGTAATCATTATTTATTTTTTATATTAATATACATATACAATATATAGTTTTTATATATATTTGATATATATGTGTGTCATTTTTACTTTTTATATTAATATATGTATATATTAATAAGAAAATACACTTAGTATGATGTTATATATAAAAAATATATATATATATTATGTATAGATATAATATATGGTATATGTATATATATTTTTTTTATGTATACTTTATTTTTGTATTTCACCTGTCAGTTCAGTCAGTCCCCCTGAAGGCAACACTATAGATGCCTATTGCGGCCATGTGATCGCTCTTTCAACACTTTCAGAGTGATAACATGGCCCTTGGGGTCCTTTTTTGCAGAGGGGGGACTGTCTGGGCTGTCGATCGTGGGCTGTCAATTGTGGGCGATCGGGTAAGTGAATGGGAATGGAGGGAAATGGAGGGAGGGAGAGGGAGGGATTTTTTATTTATTTATTTCATTCTTCACTGAGTGCCTCGCCCCCACGAGGCACTCAGCACAGGCAGAGCATCGGAAGCATGCCTGATGACTTCCTATGCTCTGCCTTACTGCCGGGAGCTACGTGGAGCAACCCAGAAGTGATTCACCTGGTGCCTGGCAGTGAGGGGGGGGGTATTGCAGGATGCCTTGACATCGAGGCATCGCTGCAATACCATCAGAGCTGCTGGAAGCGATCATTATAATTTACAGCGCTCTAATGACCAGTTTCTTTCGGACGTACCTAATACATCTGAGGTAACCCATCATGAGTCTAAAAAAAGATATCAATGTAATAATGTGAGTAATATGTTCTGTTTCTTGTTGCAATAAACTTTACAGCAACACATACCAGTTCAGTGAAGAAACAAAAAAATAAGATTAAAATATAATAACCACGACAATAACTATGCCATTTGAATACTATGTATAGTGTATTGTGTAATGTATAAAAGAGTAAGAAAACAGCTTTATAAATAAACTAAAACAGTTATAAATAGAACATGTATGGAGGGACTTAAAGAGAAAACAAACTACAGTGGAACTAACAAGTAACAATATTAACAAAAAGCATTCAGACATGAACATCCAGAAGGCCTCAGTTGCAAAGGGGTTGATAGACTAATCCTGTGCACAATACTGAAAAGAAAACAATCTTATAAACACTAAGGATACTTTAAGGATAAAAATCACCTCATTGGGGGCAGAGTCTGACCGCCGAGCTGTGCAGACATGGGCAGCATGAGCTCCTGCCTGATGGGCAGAATTAGGGGTAAAATCGGTGCCTACATAGCCCACAGACTTACCAGGGTGCACTACCCACATCGGTAGTTCGCTCCTGAATCGAATGACACCTTTTTGGAGCCCGTCGGACCCGGGGGGGAGGAATGCCACGTGTGGCCTACTGGAGTTGGAGCCGGGGAGAGGCAGCCACTCTCCCTGGCACCGGACTCCCTAGCGACTCTGCTGGTCTCCTTCCCCTCCACCACCCTTTGGACCGGTGGGGGTTATCCCAGTCCCCACTGGATAAGCAGACACAAGTTCTCCCTGTAGCCTCGATATAACGGCCACAGCAAACACCTCAAGGTGCTCTGACCATACAAGATGGCGTAGGCCCTTCTGCAAGTACCACAAAACTTCACACGGACACAAGGGCCCATCCTAGACACCATCGAAACCAGGCTGGTCGCACTATTCCAGGCCTTTTGCGACAAGCTGCAGGCACGTTCCACTGCCATCTGGCCCAAACATGGAACGCAGAAAAGGTCACGGACGGCGATAGAAGAGACACCTCCGGGCAAAGCTCCCAATTTACCGCCACACTGTACCAGCGACCGCCTGCCTAGGCTGAAAGCTAGTAGAGGCATGACCTCGATACATCACCCACACAGGCGGGAGATCACACGCCTCTGGCGGCAGATACCACCTCAATCTTCCAACTGCCCCTCAGGGGGCCAGGACTTGGCCGCACAAAGGTATGGAGTTCAAGGACAAAGGATGTCGGCTATCATGAAGGCCAGGGGCTGGAGGAACATCTCCCATACCTATCACCCCCCCAGCTGATCCCAAGACCTTGAGTGCAAGAGCTGCAGACCTGCCATCCCAGGGAATAGGCTCAACCGCGAACCCGCAGTCTGGCAAGTGGACTCCGAGGAGGATAGCGGAGGCCATTAAAGACTTGGCCCACCGTGTAGTACTCAATGCCTTAGTGGGTTAATGTTACGTACCCCACTACTGCATGTATCTTTACTGCAGCAGTATCTAACACCCTAGATCCAAGTGACTCAAAGCTTGTTCAGTGGGTCAGCTTAGCATATTTAACTCTAATAGCACCAATGTAAATGCTAAAATATCGTTCCAGACTTATATTCAGCCTGTATGTCCAAGCACCCTATATCTTTGAAGGAACGTATATTCCATATGACACACAGTAGTTAAAATGTGCAGCTTCACTTACAATATTAAGCTACTACTATAAGCATGTTTTCTTACGCTAACTCTTCCACCCTTTGTAAATCTGGCATTCTCAGCCCTACCACATACATTGAACAAACTATTAATAAGCACAACTTATGCTCAGAGGAACTCGCATGTATATCTCTACACTAGCACCCTGTCTCACTGTATGTGACATGTACAGTTGCAAGAAAAAGTATGTGAACCCTTTGGAATGATATGGATTTCTGCACAATAGACGATCACAGTCTGCTTAACCCCTTAAGGACACATGACATGTGTGACATGTCATGATTCCCTTTTATTCCAGAAGTTTGGTCCTTAAGGGGTTAAACTAACAACACACAAAGAATGAAATGTTGCCATGTTTTTCTTGAACACACCATGTAAACATTCACAGTGCAGGTGAAAAAAGTATGTGAACCCTTGGATTTAATAACTGGTTGAACCTCCTTTGGCAGCAATAACTTCAATCAAACGTTTCCTGTAGTTGCAGATCAGACGTGCACAACGGTCAGGAGTAATTCTTGACCATTCCTCTTTACAGAACTGTTTCAGTTCAGCAATATTCTTGGGATGTCTGGTCTAAATCGCTTTCTTGAGGTCATGCCACAGCATCTCAATTGGGTTGAGGTCAGGACTCTGACTGGGCCACTTCAGAATGCGTATTTTCTTCTGTTTAAGCCATTCTGTTGTTGATTTACTTCTATGCTTTGGGTCATTGTCCTGTTGCAACACCCATCTTATGTTGAGCTTCAGCTGGTAGACAGATGGCCTTAAGTTCTCCTGCAAAATGTCTTGATAAACTTGGTAATTAATTTTTCCTTCGATAATAGCAATCTGTCCAGGCCCTGACGGAGCAAAGCAGCCCCAAACCATGATGCCCCTACCACCATACTTCACAGTTGGGATGAGGTTTTGATGTTGGTTTGCTGTGCCTCTTTTTCGCCACACATAGTGTTGTGTGTTTCTTCCAAACAACTCAACTTTGGAATTCATCTGTCCACAGAATATTTTGCCAGTACTGCTGTGGAACATCCAGGTGCTCTTGTGCAAACTGTAAACGTGCAGCAATGTTTTGCTTGGACAGCAGTGGCTTCCTCTGTGGTATCCTCCCATGAAATCCATTCTTGTTTAGTGTTTTACGTATTGTAGATTCGCTAACAGGGATGTTAGCATTTGCCAGTGACTTTTGTAAGTCTTTAGCTGACACTCTAGGATTCTTCTTCCCCTCATTGAGCAGTCTGCGCTGTGCTCTTGCAGTCATCTTTACAGGGCGACCACTCCTAGGGAGAGTAGCAGCAGTGCTGAACTTTCTCCATTTATAGACAATTTGTCTTACCGTGGACTGATGAACAGCAAGGCTTTTGGAGATACTTTTATAACCCTTTCCAGCTTTATGCAAGTCAACAATTCTTAATCGTAGGTCTTCTGAGAGCTCTTTTGTGCGAGGCATCATTCACATCAGGCAATGCTTCTTGTGAAAAGCAAACCCAGAACTGGTGTGTGTTTTTTATAGGGCAGGGCAGCTGTAACCAACACCTCCAATCTCATCTCATTGACTGGACTCCAGTTGGCTGACATATCACTCCAATTAGCTCTTGGAGATGTCATTAGTCTAGGGGTTCACATACCACCTGCACTGTGAATGTTTACATGGTGTGTTCAATAAAAACATGGCAACATTTCATTCTTTGTTTTTTATTAGTTTAAGCAGACTGTGATTGTCTATTGTTGTGACTTAGATGATGATCAGATCACATTTTATGACCAATTTGTGCAGAAATCCAGGGCTGCCATCAGAAATTTTGGGGCCCCTGACAAAGCACAAGGTCTGGGCCCCCCTCCCCCCGACCCCTCCCTCCCGGGCCCGCCCACGCCCTACCTAGTCTGCTGACAATGATGCGGGACTGAATGTGGTGTGTATAGTGGAAGTGAATTAGAATGCGTGTAATGGATGTAGTGTTTGTGTGTATTAGATACTGTTTGTGCAGTGAATGCAGAGTGTGTTAGTGTAGCGGATGCAGTGTGTATAGTGAACGCAGAGTGTGTTTGAGTAGTGGATGTAGTGTGTGTACAGTGATGTAGTGTGTGTTTGTGTAGTGGATGTAGTGTTTGTATGTACTAGATGAAATGTGCTTAGTGGATGCAGTGTCTGTAGTTGATGTAGTGTGTGTATTAGATGCAGTGTCTGTGTATAGTGAATGCAGAGTGTTTCAATTTGTGGTGGATGTAGTGTGTGTACTGTGAATACAGGATGTTTGTGTAGTGGATGCTGTGTGTACAGTTAATGCAGAGTGTGTGTCAGTATAGTGAATCCAGAGTGTGTGCATAGTTTAGTGAATGCAGAGTGTGTGTTAGTGTGTAATGAATGCAGAGTGTGTGTTAGTGTGTAGTGAATGCAGAGTGTGTCTGTGTAATGAATGTAGTGTGTGTGTGTTAGTGCAGTGAATGCAGAGTGTGTGTAAATGTGTAGTGAATGCAGAGTGTGTGTTAATGTGTATTGAATGCAGAGGGTGTGTTAGTGTGTAGCGGATGCAGAGTGTGTGTTAGTGTAGTGAATGCAGAGTGTTAATGTGTAGTGAATGCAGAGAGTGTTTGAGTAGTGGATGTAGTGTGTGTACAGTGATATAGTGTGTGTTTGTGTAGTGGATGTAGTGTTTGTATGTGCTAGATGAAATGTGTTTAGTGGATGCAGTGTCTGTAGTGGATGTAGTGTGTGTATTAGACACAGTGTCTGTGTATAGTGAATGCAGAATGTTTCAATTTGTGGTGGATGTAGTGTGTGTACTGTGAATACAGGATGTTTGTGTAGTGGATGCTGTGTGTACAGTTGATGCAGAGTGTATGTTAGTGTAGTGAATGCAGAGTGTGTGTCAGTATAGTGAATCCAGAGTGTGTGCATAGTTTAGTGAATGCAGAGTGTGTGTTAGTGTGTAATAAATGCAGAGTGTGTGTTAGGGTGTAGTGAATGCAGAGTGTGTCAGTGTAATGAATGTAGTGTGTGTGTAAATTTGTAGTGAATGCAGAGTGTGTGTTAATGTGTAGTGAATGCAGAGAGTGTGTTAATGTGTAGTGAATGCAGAGAGTGTGTTAGTGTAGTGAATGCAGAGAGTGTGTTAGTGTAGTGAATGCAGAGAGTGTGTTAATGTGTAGTGAATGCAGAGAGTGTGTTAGTGTGTAGCGGATGCAGAGTGTGTGTTAGTGTAGTGAATGCAGAGTGTTAAGGTGTTGTGAATGCAGAGAGTGTTTGAGTAGTGGATGTAGTGTGTGTACAGTGATATAGTGTGTGTTTGTGTAGTGGATGTAGTGTTTGTATGTACTAGATGAAATGTGTTTAGTGGATGCAGTGTCTGTAGTGGATGTAGTGTGTGTATTAGACACAGTGTCTGTGTATAGTGAATGCAGAATGTTTCAATTTGTGGTGGATGTAGTGTGTGTACTGTGAATACAGGATGTTTGTGTAGTGGATGCTGTGTGTACAGTTGATGCAGAGTGTATGTTAGTGTAGTGAATGCAGAGTGTGTGTCAGTATAGTGAATCCAGAGTGTGTGCATAGTTTAGTGAATGCAGAGTGTGTGTTAGTGTGTAATAAATGCAGAGTGTGTGTTAGGGTGTAGTGAATGCAGAGTGTGTCAGTGTAATGAATGTAGTGTGTGTGTAAATTTGTAGTGAATGCAGAGTGTGTGTTAATGTGTAGTGAATGCAGAGAGTGTGTTAATGTGTAGTGAATGCAGAGAGTGTGTTAGTGTAGTGAATGCAGAGAGTGTGTTAATGTGTAGTGAATGCAGAGAGTGTGTTAATGTGTAGCGAATGCAGAGTGTGTGTTAGTGTAGTGAATGCAGAGTGTTAAGGTGTAGTGAATGCAGAGAGTGTATTAGTGTGTAGCGGATGCAGAGTGTGTGTTAGTGTAGTGAATGCAGAGCGTGGTAATGTGTAGCGAATGAAGAGTGTGTGTCAGTATAGTGGATGCAGTGAGTGTGTTAGTGTGTAGTGTATGCAGTGCATGTTGTATTAGTGAATGTAGTGTGTGTATTGTATTAGTGTATGCACTGTGTGTGTTAGTGTATGCAGTGTGTGTGTTGTATTAGTGTATGCAGTGTGTGTGTTGTGTTAGTGTATGCAGTGTGTGTTGTGTTGGTGTATGCAGTGTGTGTTGTGTCAGTGTATGTAGTGTGTGTGTTGTGTCAGTGCATGTAGTGTGTGTGTGTTGTGTCAGTGTATGCAGTGTGTGTGTGTTGTGTCAGTGTATGTAGTGTGTGTGTGTTGTGTCAGTGTGTGTGTGTGTGTGTGTTGTGTCAGTGTATGTAGTGTGTGTGTGTGTGTGTGTGTGTTGTGTCAGTGTATGTAGTGTGTGTGTGTGTGTGTGTGTGTTGTGTCAGTGTATGTAGTGTGTGTGTGTGTAAATGTCCAATGAGGAGGGGGAGGGGGCCATTTTAACCTAATATTTTTTTTTTAAAAAATAATTAAATAGTTTCTCCCCCCTCCCTGCTTACCTGTGTCTAGGGAGGGGGGAGATTCCATCCCCGGTGGTCCGGTGGCATGGTGGGGTCCCCCAGCTTTCTGTTACTGCAGAGGGGGCCCAGGCAGCACACAGCTTCTCCTCTTCTCTCCTCCAATAACTCTTGCGAGACCCACGGAGCGTTGCCATGGCAACCGGGTCTCGCGAGAGTTATTAACAGAGACGAGAAGAGAAGAGGCTGTGTGCTGTGTGGGCCCCCTCTGCGGTAACAGGGAAGCCGGGGGGCCCGCGGCTGCACACATAGATCGCGATATTCGCTATCTATGTGTGCAGGGAGGGCCCGTGCAGGCCTGTGACAACCGTCCTGGTTGTCACCCCCTGATGGCGGCCCTGCAGAAAACCATATCATTTCAAAGGGTTCACATACTTTTTCTTGCAACTGTATACTAATCGAAGATTATTATGTGTCATGATGTCCTTTCTTTCAATAACTCTTACAAATCTACTTTTGAACGTTTAAACTCTATATCTGTTTGTTTGCATAGCAAGTAACCTAGCATTATTCACAAGTCTTAATTGTGCAGCTCTAATCAATAAAAAAGAACCTGTGTCATTTAACACTTAACATGTTTGATTTGCTATACTTTAAACATGAACAGCACTATTTGAGTACTCCTTACTTATCTTTACACATTGTTTGGGATACTAGGCTATAAAAACTGCACTGAACTACCTGTTCACTACTATACAGCACTGTTTAGAATAATTCGATACGCCTAGCAAAGAATCCTGTTACCTTTTTCACAAAAATGAGATGGTCTGCTCGAGAGTTAATATGTCGTATACAAAGTTGTACAAAGTATGTTTGCATTAACTAAATGTTACCCTTCTGTACCGTAATACATAAAGTCTCAATAAAATAAAGACTGACAAAAAAAAAAAAATCAAGTAATCTACATGCCATGGCTTTGGTGCATTGATACTGTTCCTTAGACAATGTACATTTGTATAAAAACATGCTGTTTTTAGTACCTGTTGTAGTAAAGGCTGATAAACAGCCTGAGGATGCCCATATGGTGGAAAGAACATTTCCCACAGTCCCTCTCTTTTTCTGAGTGGTTCAGATGCTGGCCGCTGTGGCTCTGCTCTATTTTATCAGGCGGCACATGACGCCAAATAACGTCACGGCCTGCCAAACTATTTGTTCGTAATTTAACATTTTGGGGCGTGGCTTTTGAATTAAAGCCACAGACTATTAAAAGACACATTAGGGCAAGGATTATTGCCCTGTTGGGGTTCTCGTTTTTACCTCTTTAGAATATTTATAACAGCATGATGACCCTGAACATAGCTAATGCTTTTCATAGAGAAGCATTTGATTCAATGCTTGCCTTTGCAAAGCAATGATTTGATGGAACATGGCGATTGCTGAACATGCACTGTATGTTCTCAATGTTTTTCTAGAAGAGATTGATTATCTCATTGTGGTAGGATTGGGCAGCAGTGAGAATAATAACAGTTACATCTGGTAGCTAAATTGCTTAAGATAACACCGGCACATTCTGACATTATATATATGACCAATGTTAGAGTGGGCAAGAACAACTGAGAATCTTCTAGGAAACCATCCTAATGTGGAAAGTCTCAATTATTGATGTTTTTGATGAGAGAGGATAGGTATGTGCACAGTTTTCACTTGTTCGGCACTACTTTCCTATTTCAAGTTTAAGGTGAACTAAACAGTGACGTGTATAATCCATGGATAAATTCACCAATTGCACAGTACAGGGATTGAAAATATAACCTCTAATTTGACATAATAGGCAGATTTTGTAAAACAGATGGATACAGAATGATATATAATGGTGTTTATTTAGGCCAATTGTGTTTCTAATATTTTACAATAATTACAATAAATGTAAAAATATATTTATGCAAATAATACGTCTTTTATGGTTGGCTTCTAGTCTAGGATATTTTATATACTCCGGCAACTGAGAACGATATATGTTTTTTATTTATTTTGCTATATATACTTGTGCACCTCTGTAAACTAAATTAAAGTAGTTTCTTTTCAGATGTGGTCAAATTAATTAATTAGCTAGTCTTATGTTCTAAAACCTCATCTTTAATGGACTAGATTTGTAGGATATCATGCAACAATAAATTCACACGGTTGTCTTTATATTTTGTATAGTACTTATTTTTTTTTTAACTTTTAATATTTATTTGAGTAAAAAAGTATACAGGTTACAAATTAAGCAGCAATACAAAATACTGAATATGCCAATTGAGTCATAACATAAGAAAGTAGAAGTAATTGTGTAAGAAATGAAGATATACTTTCTCAAAACCAAGTAAAAAAGTTACATTTTCTACTTCATTTTCATGTTTTGATTACAGAAAATGTATGAGAATTCACAATTGAATTCTGCAGGCCTAGTAGTACATTTATGACAAGACTACACAAGGAATAATTCTATTTTTTATTATATCCTATTATTTTGCTTCTTTTCTGTGATTTTGTTTTTGAAATTTCAAAAACATGTGAAAGAAATGTCTACCTATGCTTTCTGCTAAGCCTATTAACTCTAGTGGGTGTGTACTGTTAATTAGAGATTATGCAGTGCTACTCACATTGATTTGGGTATTAAAATGTAAAGCAGTGTAATACATTCATTGTTATATATAATACGTCCAGTATTCATTATGCATAGGTTGCAGAACAAAAGCATCTTAAAATTTGGTACCAAGAATGTTATATATAAAGTTATTATTTGTAAATCCTCAATTCAGTCGGCAAACTGATTATACTGACCTGTTTTAAGATATATTTTGTGTGGCTTAAAGCAGATAGAGCTCTTGTAGGCTCATTAAACAAGGAAAAAAATATTGAATAGAAATATATTTAAAATTTTCGCTTAGATACAAAAGCAATCCAGCAATAAAAAAATAAAAAATAAAGATTTAAGCCCAATGGTTGCTCAAAACAAAGTACCTAGCAATTTGCTCTTTGTTCAAAGAAAAACTATAGTGTTGACATTTATAGGTAGCAACATAGTCTGTGTATAAAGCTATTTGTAAAATCTATTTTCTCACAGAATAGGACTTCCATCATAAAATACTATGCAGTTTATCTCAGGATATCCATGTAACACACAATATCTATGACTATGAACACAACAAGAAGAGTAACAATAACTGGATCAGATATTGCAACAAATTTCTGGGAACTTTACAGTAAAACATTGGAACTTAAAAGATAAAATATTATAATGTAAAGATGCACTTTACTATTTATAAAACTGGCAGTATGGAACTTGGCAATATGACATCCGTAAATCTACTATATTTTAAAGGAACACTCCAAGAGCTATAACCACTACAGCACATTATAGTGGTTATGGTGCAAGGAGTGTCTGGGGACATATCAGGGTAAGTGAGCTTTTGGCTGTCGTGGAAGACATGACAGATACCTGATTAACCTAATGTAAGTAGTCATGCTCTTTATCCAGTTACCCTGGGATGGCACCCCTGACACAATAGCCATTACAGCATGCTACAGTGTTTATGATGCTTATAGTGCTCCTGTAAGTATACTGTAAATTTGGTGAGCATGTCCATATATCTGAAGAGGAATCTCTGAAGAGGAATCAGGTACAGTGAATAAAGCAATATACAGGGAGTGCAGAATTATTAGGCTAGTTGTATTTTTGAGGATTAATTTTATTATTGAACAACAACCATGTTCTCAATGAACCCAAAAAACTCAAATATTCATTAATATCAAAGCTGAATATTTTTTTGAAGTAGTTTTTAGTTTGTTTTTAGTTTTAGCTATTTTAGGGGGATATCTGTGTGTGCAGGTGACTATTACTGTGCATAATTATTAGGCAACTTAACAAAAAACAAAAATATACCCATTTCAATTATTTATTTTTACCAGTGAAACCAATATAACATCTCAACATTCACAAATATACATTTCTGACATTCAAAAACATAACAAAAACAAATCAGTGACCAATATAGCCACCTTTCTTTGCAAGGACACTCAAAAGCCTGCCATCCATGGATTCTGTCAGTGTTTTGATCTGTTCACCATCAACATTGCGTGCAGCAGCAACCACAGCCTCCCAGACACTGTTCAGAGAGGTGTACTGTTTTCCCTCCTTGTAAATCTCACATTTGATGATGGACCACAGGTTCTCAATGGGGTTCAGATCAGGTGAACAAGGAGGCCATGTCATTAGATTTTCTTCTTTTATACCCTTTCTTGCCAGCCACGCTGTGGAGTACTTGGACGCGTGTGATGGAGCATTGTCCTGCATGAAAATCATGTTTTTCTTGAAGGATGCAGAGTTCTTCCTGTACCACTGCTTGAAGAAGGTGTCTTCCAGAAACTGGGAGTTGAGCTTGACTCCATCCTCAACCCGAAAAGGCCCCACAAGCTCATCTTTGATGATACCAGCCCAAACCAGTACTCCACCTCCACCTTGCTGGCGTCTGAGTCAGACTGGAGCTCTCTGCCCTTTACCAATCCATCCATCTGGCCCATCAAGACTCACTCTCATTTCATCAGTCCATAAAACCTTAGAAAAATCAGTCTTGAGATATTTCTTGGCCCAGTCTTGACGTTTCAGCTTGTGTGTCTTGTTCAGTGGTGGTCGTCTTTCAGCCTTTCTTACCTTGACCAGGTCTCTGAGTATTGCACACCTTGTGCTTTCGGGCACTCTAGTGATGTTGCAGCTCTGAAATATGGCCAGACTGGTGGCAAGTGGCATCTTGGCAGCTGCACGCTTGACTTTTCTCAGTTCATGGGCAGTTATTTTGCGCCTTGGTTTCTCCACACGCTTCTTGCGACCCTGTTGACTATTTTGAATGAAACGCTTGATTGTTCGATGATCACGCTTCAGAAGCTTTGCAATTTTAAGAGTGCTGCATCCCTCTGCAAGATATCTCACTATTTTGTAACTTTTCTGAGCCTGTGAAGTCCTTCTTTTGACCCATTTTGCCAAAGGAAAGGAGGTTGCCTAATAATTATGCACACCTGATATAGGGTGTTGATGTCATTAGACCACACCCCTTCTCATTACAGAGATGCACATCACCTAATATGCTTAATTGGTAGTAGGCTTTCGAGCCTATACAGCTTGGAGTAAGACAACATGCATAAAGAGGATGATGTGGTCAAAATACTCATTTGCCTAATAATTCTGCACGCAGTGTAGTGGAAACAATAGTGGAATATAAATAGGGAGAAATGTTAGAGAGAACCCAAGGTGCTCTAACGAAGAGTCCTTGGAACTGTATAGTAACCATTAATATAAATGGTACATAAAGCTAAGAGGAAGCAGGAAATTGGAGAAATAATGGAGAGATGAAAAGATTTCTCTCAGGACAGCAAATAAAAAAAGGCAAAATCCACTCCCTCAAGGACATGAAAACTGAAACAATATTTCCCACATTACTCCAGAGCTCACAAAAGGAGCCCTTTCAGAGACAAAGGAATCTAGAAAGTACTGCTAAGCTCCCCACAAATACAAGTAGTAGTATTTTATCATCATCTCTGGTGTCTAGCCATACTCAGACTCACTGGGGTACACATGTTTTATTGTCTTTTCAGATAAATGCTTTATAATAATGCTAAATGTATGGTTCTAGCTAAAGGATAACCTGTAAGCATTGTCTCAGTCTCTGGAATGGCTTGCTCCATATTTTGTAAGCCTGAGTGAAAAAGCAATAATTGTGGAGGTATGTGCCCTTTTTCTTGCAACCTGTAAAGCAGACATATGGGGGAAATGGAAATATATAGTAGAGAAACATTAGGCAGATGTACCATTGAGACAACATCTATGGACACCCTCTTTGATCAAAATGTTGGCCGGCACTTAAGTAGCAATTTTGCATGTCATTTTGTTTCTCTACCAAATACACCTCTCATTTTAATACAAATGTGGTTTCTTGGGGTGGAAATGGAGTAAGTGGGTATAATTTAAATAAATCCATTTCCTTTTGATGGTAAGTGGCATATGATGTCATACCTGTCCTTGGATCGCTCTGTAATATAAGCTGGGCTTTTATATTGTGGGACACAGGATGGCGCGGGGCATTACACCTCTGCATTGTTTAATTAAAGCAGATCTTCTAGAATGATAAGCAATGGAGTAAACCAGCATTGAAGTAAATCAGTTAATGATAACAAGTTAAAATATCCCTTTCCCCATTCATTAACATGCAGCAGCCTGTTATCAGACCCATATGCTAAAATAATTATAGATAGAATAGATGGTACAGAGTGGCAGGGTCATGGACATTCAAAAGTCTGATCAAGGCTTTTCTGAAAGGTTATCCTTGGCAAACCTCTAGATGTGAAAGTTTAAAAAGTCAAACAGGAGGAGTAAGAGGGAGGTGTTAGTGCATAGTCCTAGTGAAGGAAGGGATAGTCACAGAGAAGAAAGAGGGGTAAGAGTATGAGTCTTCTCATATGTATAGCAGAACATCACAGATTATTGAACAAATTCAGAGACAGTGTGGATAGCAACAATTTAAGGCACTTAAAACTACAGGAAAGTCCTTTGTGAGACAGAGTCATATGGGTTCCTCCATTTCTTCTGTTTGAGGCCTCCTGGGAGCTGCTGAGAGTGTTGGCCTTACAGAGTGGATGAAAAGATTGTCAGAGCCTGCTATGGAGAAATAAATGCCTAACATCAGACAGGAGCTCCTTGAAATCCATAGGCTAACACAGGCATAGCTGTTTTGAATAATATTAACAGTTAGTTTCAAAAAGGTAATCCTCAGTATTGACAACATGAAATTACTACATCCATTGGGGTTCTCTGGGGTGAAAGGTGTGTTGAGTTCTATCCAAGATTAGATTCCACTCAGGGTTATCAGAAACCAGTTGCAAGAAATACCTGTGTAGAAATAGATCACATTCTCTAGGATTTTCCTTGATTAAAGATTATTTAGCACAAGAACAATTGTCCATATCCTCCACTTAATAATACAGGTCAAAATATTTCACTTAGAGCAACTATGTAATCTGCCTCCAGGGAAATGTTCCAGTTTGCTGACCATTTCTAGCTGCTTCAAGCACATACATATGGTCTCCAATCTTGGCATCTTCCTTTGATAAGGCACCCATGAGTTTCTTGTAATATGTAAATAATTCAATGTTAGCATTAGGGGAGTCTGCTATATCTATTTTTATGCACAGCTCCTCTCCCATTAGGTATGAGACCTGTTCTTCTATTAAGTCATGATAAGGTGCATGCGTTTGGAGAAACAGAGGGATCTCATTTTGGGTCACTATTTCTTGCACACAAATATTAAGCCCTTGGCTCAAACTCGTATTACTCCTGGGTGTTAGCAACTGCCATTCAACTGTATTCATCAGCCAAAAGATATAAAGCAAAAGCAAAACAAAGTTACCTGCACACTACCCCAAATCCCTATGCACATTTCAATAACATTGTAATCATCCAGCAAGAATGCTTGGGAGCTTTCTGTGGCAGGGACAGTATGTAGAGTATCCAGGCAGCTCTCCTCTGGAGATGATACAGCTACCAGATATTAAATATTTTAAATTACTGATATATAGGTCCTTTAATATAAAATCTTAAAGGGACACTCCAGGCACCCAGACCACTTTTGCCCATTGGAGTGGTCTGGGTGCCAACTCCCACTACTCTTAACCCTGCAAGTGTAATTATTGCAGTTTTTTATAAACTGCAATAATTACCTTGCAGGGTTAGCTCCACCTCTACTAGACAGCCACTAGAGGGAACTTCCTGACTCATAGCACAGATTATCTGTGCTAGAGCATTGCTGGACGTCCTCACGCTGTGTGAGGACCTCCAGCGTCACAAAATCGTTTTCAATGCTTTCAATGGGGAGACCTAATGGGCATGCGCGGCATCGCCGCGCATGCGCATTAGGTCTCCACGGCCAGTGGGCAGGATCAGTCTCGCCCACTGGCCGACAGAGTCAGTAGGAGGAGCGGCGCGGAGGAGGAGGCAGCGACGAGGGACATCGTTGCTGCCTCAGGTTAGTGACTGAAGGGGTTTTCAGCTGGAGATTGGGGGGTGGGAGGGAGAGAGAACCTGCAGTTCCAGGAAAACGGATTGTTTTCCTGGCACTGGAGTTTTCCTTTAACATTTTTATAAATAACATATTTAAAAATTAAACACATTTCTCTAACATTTAGATACATTATATTTAATATATGCATGCATATGTACATTTTTTTTTAATGCGGTATAACATTACAAACTTATATGAAATCAAGTGTTTGTATATACTGTAAAACATTTACATACATCAATTTTAATACATAATCAATATAATGCTTTCAACTTTATTTATAGGAAAAGTAAGACCATATATATATTGATCTATGGATTATTTATTAAAATTGATCCAGAGAAAAATATTGTATTGGAATGCATCGGTTTGGGATTACAAATTGCCTAAAGTTAGGTAGAAAGCCGTTTGCATTTATCAGAACTTAATTTATATAAACCATGGCCAATGGCCAGTAAGTGGCCATGAAAGTCACGTCATGCATTGTGAATTATGATTGATATTTACACTTGAAAGAAGATCTAATATACAGCAATAATTTTCTGCCAGTAGAGGGAAGAGAAATGACTAAGATAAACTGCTTTCACAATGAGGAACAAAAGCATTCATATTTCATACTGTAGATATATTCAAATATGCAGCCGAATAACCACCATCAGTGCATCATATGACAGTTCTCTATATTTGAATGAAAAAAGAGTGCAGTCAGCTATACAATTGTCACTGTAGTCAGTTTTCTGTCTGCAAAAGATATTTGATGCATTGAGAGACAAATTAAGTGATTTGTAAAGAACAAATGTCATAGGGGGCTATAAATTGATGAATAATCTCAAATCCAATTTGAAAAAAAAAATGCCATTTTGTATTGCAATAAAATATACTTGGATAATTTTAAGGTTTTTTTCGTTCCTAGTTTTCAAATGTGTGGATTTCTGAAATGAATATCGCTTTTCACTAGTTGCCCTTTTTATTCAAACATTTGCACATTTTTGTATTTGTATTTCTGCATTAATAGAAAAAAATATTTAAAAAAAAAACATAATAGAACGGCACATTAAAGGCTGTGTTCTTGCGATTGCATTTAATACGGAATCAATATCAATAATGGTATCTATCATTATCTACAAAATCTACCAATTAAGGAGGCAATGGAAGTTTAGCCTCTGACAGTGGACAGATTATACTTTTATTATGAATGACGTAATCACTAGTGGTAGTTGCATGTTATTACTGATTTCATAAAAAAAATACATTATGTATTGTTTTAGTGTGTAGCTCTATTCTTTTTTGGTTGATAATTATCTGTGAAGCTGGGTAAAGTTAAAAGGTAAAGGTAAGGTATAGTTAACGTTAGCTTCTGGTACCTGTTGCTTTGTACAATACATTGGTACTATTTCTCCTTAGTCTATTATAATTTCAAAAGAAACTAAAAAAGTAAAGTTTAAAACTGTAATGGGAAATACACTGATAAGCCAGAACATTAAAACCACTGACAGGTGAAGTGTATAACATTGTTACAATGACACCTGTCAAGGGGTGGAATATATCAGGCAGCAAGTGAACGATCAATTCTTGACTTTCATGTGGTTGAAGCAATAAAAAAGGGCAAGTGAAAAGATCTGAGTGACTTTGACAGTGGCTTAATAGTGATTACTAAACGACTGGTTAGATAACAGGGTCAGAGCATCTCTAAACCGGCACGTGTTGTTGGTTGTTCCTGGTATGCAGTGGTTAGTACCTACCAAAAGTGGTGCAAGGAAGGACAACCGGTGAACAAGATGTTAGGATCATGGGCGCCAAAGACTCATTGATGCACATGGGGATAGAAGGCTAGCATGTCTAGTCCAATTACACAGAAGAGCTACTGTAGTTTAAATTGCTGAAAAAAATGCTGGCCATGGAGCAATGGAAGAAGGTTGCCTATTCTGATGAATCATATTTTATTTTTAGAAGAGGTGGATTGCCGGGTGCATGTGCATCATTTACCTGGGGAAAAGATGGCAGGAAGATGCAATATGGGAAGAGGCAGTGTTACGCTTTAGGAAGTGTTCTAGTTGTTAAACCTTGGGTCCTGGCATTCATGTGGATGTTACTTTGATATGGATCAAAGAGTGAACCTATCTTATTTTTCCCCTAATAATTTCTACACAACAAGTGGAACTAAAGAAAACTAACTAAAAGTAATTTTGCTAATTAGGCCTGATTAGAGAATAATCCCACTACACATTTTGGGGATTCTAACAAACACCTGACTTTGCCCTAATGGGCAGAATTATGTAACAAAGTACCGAATTCCCACTGTAAAATTCTCATGTTTACTAAAGCCAAATATGGATGGAATTCAGTCTCTCCGAGCAAATTTGCAGCAATCTCTTGGATACATTTAATTCCCAGATTGAAATCGGTACTTTTGCATCTGAATGGGCATCTAAATCTAAATTCGGACAATTCACAAAGCAGTGATTTTTAAACTAGATAGGGAGAGAATGCATTCAGAAGGATGCTAATTCATAAATGTTGGTTACATTTGCTAGCCATCCTAGAATGTCCACCTCCCTGCCTCTCATGTGTCCACGGAGTGGAGGTATGCTAATGAAATCAAGAGAGGATATCTTTAAGACCATGGGTGGGTACTGTTATAATATTCAGGGGATAAGACCTAGTATCCACCCATTAGTGATGGATGGGGTCCCTAATTCTAATATTCAGAAAAAAAGACCTCCCCAATCACCAACCATTTGCAGTGGGTGGGGCCCTAAATAGTTTAAAAATCTGTGGTGCACATGTTTGTTTCCACATCCCCAATTAAAGGCATGCATACCCCTGCCTCCTCTCACATGGGTTGCAAGGTGTTCCCAATCTGCCCAACCCCACTTTATAAATAAAGTACCATACCTACTGACCCCCTTACTATAATAATAGTGAGGGTGGCAATAAAGCTAATATTTGTAAAAACAAAAACAAAAAAACATGTACTGACATAATAAATAATAGAGGTCTTCTTTTCCCAAAAAAGGTCAAATAAAAATCTATCAATCCTGTGATGTAATTTTTTTAAAAAATTAGTAGCCCCAGCTAATAAAGGGTACCTTTAGGTATCTAATGATTCCTGTGGCTCCCTGCTGTTATATCTAATGCATGTTGGTCTATACCATCAACAGGCATGAAAGCCCTGCACTGCATGACATCATGTGGTCTTTAATTGGTGAATCTCCTGCCAGCACCACTACATATATGTCCTGGGCTTCCAATTATTGGTAATTT
Source organism: Pelobates fuscus (assembly GCF_036172605.1). Lineage (NCBI taxonomy): Eukaryota > Metazoa > Chordata > Amphibia > Anura > Pelobatidae > Pelobates > Pelobates fuscus. The sequence continues at coordinate 119,197,964 of NC_086319.1, forward strand.
ATTAGAGTTATCCTTTTCTGTGGATACATTTTAATACAGCCATATCCTTAAGAATTGTCCCAACAGTCCTGGATGTTGCAGGGCAGTCCCAAATTTGAGGTCTTTTCCTGCCATCCCAGGTTTTCTTTCTGGTGTCCTGCATTTGGGGATACAAGAGACCAAGATATCCAGATATAGCAAAACAAATGCATGTCATTAGGAAGTGCTCATGCTAACTGCAATGGGGACATTTAGCCCATGGGCAGAATGCATTAACATCTCTCTACACTTGCTGTTGTCACATGAGTCACATTCACACCAGAATCAATACCCTTGTTTTGGACATGCCCCCTTAGGCCTGACCCCTGTCCTGGTTCCATACCTCCCAAAGTTAGGAGGTATGTAACAATGTAGGAGAGGAGCTCACCCTCCAATTCATCTACCAGCCAACAACAATTAACAAAAATGCATAGTTTGTTTCCCCCAAATCAGAATAAATAAAAACATTGAGCAACTTTAAAGGTAGTCTTGTATGTGTGGATGTGTTCTATTTCATTAAAAGTATGCATCAATTCTGTCCTGTCTCTCCTTTTTTTATATTTTCTCCAAATAAAGAATCATTTTCATTTTTTTAGTTCCGGGTTGCACATTTAAGATAGCACATTGGTTTTAATTTCTGAATTTGATTGCATTTAAATTTTTATCACATGTAGTTTCTTCAGTTAATTTATGACGCTGTCAAAATGATGTATAGTTTGTCATGTGAAGTATAAGCCTACTGTCTGCTACATATTAAGCAAATGTAATTACAGTCAACTAGGTCTGTATTTAAAAATGAGTGCAGTGAAAAATAGGAATGTTTTATATCCCTTACTTTATATATCTAATGTGACGAGCCAGTATTTATTTTCTTCTAATGTTCATCCAGGTAAACAATATAAAACAAGAAAACACCACAACAGGAAGTTAAATACTCATTTAGCATAGATAATTTAATTGTGTAAGTCAAATTTGCTCATTGTAATTGCTACTAGAAATAACGAATGTTCTAAATTACTTGAACAGAAGGTTACATATAACATATGCACTTCCTACTATGATGTTTCAATCACCATGATGATATTTGTGACTACACCAGTATAAAAAATATATTTTGTGCATATATTTTCGTGTCGTGATGAAATTTAAATAGAAAAACTGATTGAATATTAATGTAAATGTGCATCTTGTATTTATATTATGCCAACATATTTATCAGTGCTCTGTAAATTAAATAAACAATGTAAGATTTAGTTCTACATTTAAAAAAGCCAATGAACAAAGGAAGGGGAAGGAGGGTATCAACTTGTTCCAATCAATCTTATGTCTTTTTTTTTTTTTTGCAAATTATTAAGTCATGTGCAACCAAACTGTCATTTTTTGAATGTGTGCCATTTTTCCAGCAACACAATAGATTGTAAGCTTGTTTGAGCAAAGTCCCCAATAACCTATTGTTCTTGTCAAAATCTGGAAGAGTTTATCTATTTGTTGTTAAATTAACTCCTTGATATAACTGTATGGCAATAGTAGTCTTTTCTGAATTGGTTAATTCTTAAAAAAAAATACAAAATTTAAGAACAGAAGTAATAACATTTTAAAGATTATTTTTAGATGACCAAAAATATATGCAATTATCTGACCATTTTATAACATATGCTGTTGTCTAATAATAATAATATTTATAAATAATGTAAATAATTAAAAATCACCATGGCCTTTTCTAATCAACAAACATATTCAAAACTTAAATCAAGTCTGAGTTGCGAAAATCACAAGCATATGCAAAGAAGATGTAGAACCATACACATTTGAAATTATTAGATGCTTAGAAATAAACATGCCAATATTGGTGAAGAATGCAAAGTCTACTAAGCAATGTTGACTAAAACGAATCTCACAAAAGGTCATGCCACATAAATTAGGTATCTGGTAGACAGGAATATGGCACATAGAAAACCATTTAATCTGTAAAGCTATATGGGAGAAATATGCAACAGAAAAGTCCATCTACAACAAGGAATGTTGCATAGAAATTACACTAGCTGAAATATAGTAAACAGTAAATTAGAAGGAAATGTCTGCTTATAATATTTCATGCATCTTCATCAGATTGTTAAAGGCCAAATATTACTTAATTTAAATGCGTTCTAAATCATTTCACCATGCAAGCAAAATCCAATTATAAAGTGATATATATATTTTGGTATGCTTATTAAACGTATACACACTTTCAAATATGTTTCACGATCGTTGATTTTCATTAGATGATTATTTCATACAATTTAGCATACTCCTTTTTAATAACTCAAATTATAGAGTGTTTTTTTTACAATACTTATCCGTTCCTCGAGCTGATCATATACCTCTGAATTGGCCTTGCTTGCCGAATGAAATAACCATTCACACAACCCGAATCCCAGCATTGAGAATGTTGTTTGCATTCGATGTGTGTTATTAAAGTCGCACAGGGGATGTAACATAATTTCTGTCTCAGATTGGTCCAGGTCAGTCCGGCATCCCTGTTCATGCATGCTATGGGGCCCAAGGAATGCCATGAACCAATCAAACTACACACAGAAGTATTTAAACTCCTCTGGTCCCATTTACTGTGCCTTATCAAGGTTTCTGTTCTCAGTACCGTTTAGTGCGTTCCTAGTTACATTGTGATATTTCAGGTTTTTACTTTGGCTTTGTTCCTGACCCTGAGCTTCTCTATAACCCTTCTCTGATTTGTTTACCTGTTATTTTGATATACTGTTTACGTTACTTCGGCTAGTTCTTGTTTTTACTGTCTCTCTGTTATCCTGACCTAGGCCAGTATTTGACAATGTTTTCTCTCTATTGTACATTAAACCTGGCCACTCCAAGGACTGGTAGTATGTCTATTTCAGTCTGCTCTGTTACTGTTATCCTAGATTCTATCTGTTTGTGTTATTCTTTGTGACATTATCAACGTGCTTCCTACTTATAATCTGCATAGATTATAATATGTTCTTTCCTTGCACCCTCCATTAAATATTTTATTTTAGAAATTAAAATTAAAAAATAAAAAAATGTTGGCAAACAAATGAATAGATATTTAGTTACATTTGTTATGTGCTTTCATTCTGTGTGATTGGCTCATCTTTATTTTTACATTTGGAAAAGGGTATTAAAGGTTGTAGATTAACTCATAAAGTATTCATTTTACTTTTAAAGCCTTTTCTCTTGCCTCAAGAATAAAATGGCTTATATACGGTTAATTTATTATAAAGTTGAAGATTAATGTTAGGGTGTAAATGATCACATAATTTAAGTAAGAATGCCAAACAGAAACCTCTGACTCTTTCTGAGAGAACCACTATTTGGCTTTAATGACCCTTCAATTGAAAAGCTATCATACTTAGTAAATCAACCCTTCAAGCTAAACATCACTTGGAAAAAGAATTCCTAATGAAACGCATATGTATGTGTATCATGCACACTGTATCCCCCAGTCAAGTGTAGACAGCAAGTAAATCATGATTTTTACTAACATTAACATTTAATATTCCCCTATGACTTTCACAGAATGTCACAACAGCCAGTGCTCTCTTTGACTTTATAATATTCGAGAATCATCCCTAGAATATAATTTAAGTGAAGAAGAAAATCTAAACATCCTACTTTTCATGCAATGAAAAATACATTTATTGTAGATCCCAAGTGAAAATAACAAAGTAACAGTCCTCTTTCTGTTATATGTTTATAATGTGTAGAAATGTATTTTATTTTACTACAATTATTGATGTGGAGAAAGGAGTGTTTGCTGTTCAGCGGGATCAGTGAACTAATTGGGCTTTGCTTCACTGACCATTTTCTGTAAGATAAGTAAACCAAACTTTGATTTGCTTCACTGACTATTATCCCTTTAAGCAAAGGCATCATGGTACTGCCAACTTGGCTTAATATGCTACTAAAGGTTACGTGAAAACATGTAAGAGTGTCAAAGGGTCATGTGTTATTAAAAAGTGTGTCATTGGCAGCTATATTAAATCTTTTAAATATACATTATATACCTCCATGAAGGTGCTAAGCAATAATGAAATTAACATTTTGAATCATTATTCAATCATACCATTTTTTCGCTTGACTGTTCCCTTAAGTTTACTTTGTTTATTTACATAATGCATGTCTTTAACATTTTCTTTTTGCTGTTTTGATTACATTGATATTTTAATAAGTCTTTGTACTGTTTTAAAGTTCTGCATGAATCAGTTTATACATTATAAATATTTCAACGAATAATTTTAGACTTTATTTATTCTTCATAGTTTCCGTAGTTTTTAATTACCCGTGTCAAATTACCCCTTGATTTAAGATTCTTCTTTGTGATAATAATTTAATAACCTTTACAGTAATCGTTGTGACTAAATTACGCGTAGCTTTGCAGGCCTCTCACACTTTGAAGAGGTTAATGAGTCTTTAGTAGCGTTAGTTTATGATATTTTTAATGCTAAATATATTAATTACAGGCAGCGGGGGCCTTTAGATTTTCTTTCAATCAAAAAATGTGTTATTTCTGCTAACTACAATATGATGAATATTTACAACATGGATTCAGATTCCATCATATCACACTTTAATTTGTGTCCTTTGATACATAAGTTTTCAGTTAAAGATAATTAAAATATTTGTGAACTGATATTCTTGACTACATTTACAATTAACACTCTGTTTCATTATTTGGAATTGTAGTAAACAGATTGATGACCCTCAAGTTTGGGAGATATTAAGCAGAGATGGAGATGGAATTTTACATTACACCTTGACATATCTCTACCATAAAAATTTGAAGCAACCAGCATTACAAATTGCAATAATTATATAATTTGTGTTGCAGCACTATTACCCCATGAGAGATTTTGAATTTATCATGTGTGGTTAAAAATGTAGAAAAAAGCTTAATAGGAGTAGGTGATGTGTAGAGTCCCACAAGGGGAAACCAACATCAGGAGAGCTCCACTGTATACAAAATGAGGAAGGGAGGCCCTACCTTTAATCAATCTAAGGATAAAATTGGGACCGAAAACTACGGCAGAGAGAATCGTATTGGATTTACAAACTGAATATGTTATCCTCAGCAGGGTTAAATGAGGGATTCTCTTTTTCAGTTTTTTTGTAATACTCTCTCTATTAAGGGGACTTAAACACTGAGGAACTCTTCTTTTTTTTTAAGCTCCCTACCATACTATTTATAAATTTGTAGATATGTAAATATGACACTTTTTATATGAACATGAACGGCCACTTTATTTTCACCTTGTTCATTTTGCCATTCGAGCCAAGATACTGTCTGCCTTATTGTATACATCCTGATTGGGGTTTACTTCTATTGTTTATTTCTATATGTTTATAGGCATTATTCAATCCATAAGACAGGTCCCTTTACTGTACCCTGACCTGACTGGCATATGTGAGATCTTGTGTGGCAATTATTTTGACTGTACAATCAATGGGACAGCCTATGCAATAGATGCCCAAACCGCATGGGACTCAGTGCAACTCTCACAATGTTGTGAGCACTGCCAAGATGCTATTCCCCACACACTTCCAGTCAGTTCCACTCCATAATACAGTGGATGTTCCAGTCACACTATGAGGTGCGCTTTGGGAATACTTTAAGCCCACCTCACATATTCAGCCATCACATCCAAATTACGTCCCGCCTGACTCCACTCTATAGGTCAGGACAGGGATTAAAAAAAATAATAACATGTACTTATGTGGCACCTTTCCCCTAGTGGGACACAGGACGTTCTTCAGCTCTCAGAGCTGACCAGGTTGGCATCTGACAAGTAGTATATGTTAATGCTGTTTTGCTGACCTCGGATGCATGGGGTGTTAGGTTGGCACTGCTGGGATTAGAACCTGCAGCCTTGCCTTTTTTAGCAGGCTTTGTGGTCAGGGATTTTGCCAGCTAAGCTATGTCAATGGCAGGGTGTGTCTTCACTATGTTTTTGAGATGTAGAATATGTGACGACATGCCACACCTCTGGTGGACTGCAGAATAGAGCTTAGATACTCCGCCCCTCAGGAACTCCCACATTGAACAGCTGATGGCCATGTTTTATCAGCAATAGGTATTTAAATGGAACAACAAGCTGCTCATGTTCACAGGCTCCTGATGATGGCGTTTTGAACACGTTGAAACTCGCGTTGAGCGTTTTCTTTTTTCTTTAATCTCTGCACTTGGTAGCACTTTTATTTTTTATTTTTGTTACCACTATGGTTATTGATTTTTAGGTGTTTATTTATTTATAACTTTAGTAGGGAGAGTTGGTTCAGGTAGACACTAGTGGTTAGACCACGGTGTCGAGGTAACTTTTAGGGTAAATTGAGAGATTTAGTTATTTATTTTTCTTTTATTTCTTATTATATATATATATATTTTTTTTGTGTGTGTGAGGCTTTGCATCTGCGTTTAGACCTGATTACCCGGTCCCTTGTTCTCTGGGGACCCTGTGCCTCTTCTCTCTCCCTAACCTCGTTTACACTACCTTCCTGTCAGTCGGACACTAGGTGAACTGGAACTGGATGCTAGCTAGTACTCCAGACAATTGATTCCCTAGGCACCGTTTAGTAGATCTCCATTTTTTTCAAGTTATACTTTTTGTTTGCATATCCCTTTTAATCCTTAGATTGATTAAAGGTAGGGCCTCCCTTCCTCATTTTTTATACAGTGGAGCTCTCCTGATGTTGGTTTCCCCTTGTGGGACGCTACACATCACCTACTCCTATTACCTACATATTTTGGAGGGTTACCCCCTCATTAGGTGGTTACAGTGGTGCAGCTCATGAGCCCTTGACTTGTATCCGGACTCCTGACCTGCACTCTGTTTACTTTATTTCTCCATTACGTTTCTTCTTTCAATATTAGGATATAACAAGCTTTTAGCTTGTTATATCCTAATATTGAAAGAAGAAACACACCATTACAGAATTTACAGAGGAGAAACACAAGATCAAAGGGTATTTTTAAGTCATGGCTATTTTTTTTTACTGTTTCAGGAAAAACTACAATGTTTGGAAAATTTAAAAAACAATATGTGGTGCACATTATGTTACATTGGGAACATTAAATTCAGTCTATATAAAAGTATTATTCTTGAAATAAAAGTAGAGCTTATTAAGTAAATTATAAACTCAACTTGCTTTTTAAAGCTTAACTTTTTTCTTTCAAATGGAACTACACGGTATCAATATGTTAAGAGAATGTGAAATATGAGGAATGTCTTTTGCCATTACATGAAACAGGCCAACCCCCTAAAAGAATGAAAAAAATGAAGAATCCATCAACATAACAAAACTAAGAATAGTATTTTCGTGCCTCTAATTATCCTAAAAATGCATAGCGCCAGACATAGAGAAAGCACTAAATTTTTATAAATTGCATAATGGAAATGTTTACAAAATCAAGCATTTTTTTTTGACAAACGTAGATAAACTATCTCAATTAAAAAATGGTTCCATTTTTAGAAGTCAGAGGAAATTAAACCCTTACTTCCAATTAAAGCCTAACAACTCAATCAACTTTATCAACAAGATAGAGCTCAGAAATAATATGAGCTGAAACCTTTTTCTTGCTACAGTGCCCATAGTGACAAACATGCATATTTCTATTTTATTTGAGAATTGCTTCATCAGTTTCTTCATACTTGAGTTGTATTCCAGGATTTACTTGTGGTAACGGATCCCCTATACTCCGACTGAGTATATCTGCTGTAGTTCTTCCAAATCCCAAGTGAAGCAGTGATTAAAGCTTGGAGCTACCCAAATATTAGCCAAGACTTGATGAACGGTACAAGAAGACTGTCTTATTATGACCCAGTGGCCTGCTTATATACACAACTCTCAGCAGGGGGTCTCCACACAATAGAATGCAAGCCCCTCCCATAAATCTCTGTGCCTAAGAGATAATTGCATTAAAGACTGGTAAGCTAATTATCTCCCAGGAAGAGATGCAAACACAAAAGCATGAAACATAAAAATACAGAATAGTTAAATAGCCCTGATCTGAGCGCCCAAGTTCTCCAAATAGCGCTCATATCCATGCAGTGTAGGGGGAAACGCCACCATGTTAAAGTTCTGGCTGCACACGTGGTCCTATGCCCAAAATAGTTCCAAGCGGTTTGGTGCTTTTGCCGGTCAACTTTCTGGAGCTCATGCAACCACAATATGAGGTGCTCTGCCTGGCTCTCAGGTAGTGTTTGTGCCCCTGAGTCTCAGACACCTTCCCTTAAATAAGCGCTCTCTTGGCGGCTTGCAAGTAGTTCAAAACCGCGAACCAAGTTGTCCAGGAACTGCACGGTCACCTCATGCTGAAAACAGTTCCATAACATTCAAGGCTAAGTCCCGCTGAGCTAACCGTGAACCCACAAAGTCCTCATACCGAATTTAGTTCCATAACAATCATGGCTAAGTACAGCTGAGGACAATTCGTGGTTTGGTTCATGCGAACGGCCACCAGAGAGCCAGCTTTCGGTTCAATTCGCATGAAGGATGGTGGTTAGGGAGATTTAACTCCCGAACCAGGTCTTTGTATATGGCCCATAGTCCTGGGGCAGGAGGCTAGCTAGCAGGCTCCTTGAGGAGCTTATGGCATAGACACGTTTGTCACACTTGTCTTCTGTTTAAAGGACTTGCAATGATTTGAGACCTTATATAAATATAGGTTTAAATATATGAACACCATGTTATGAATATCATATTCACTATTGTAAAAGAATAAATTCCATACTGGATTTTTCTTGAAAAATATACCTCCTATTTTTATGGTGAGGGGGTTTTAGCACTACCAAAGTATTCAAAAAGGCATTTCCATGTTTTATTTCTTTTGTATTTTTGCTACATTTATGTATATTTATGGTAGTTAAAATGGCACTATGCAATGGAAGAACCAGTTAAGCATGCAATCACATATGGAAAAGGTTCATTCTAAGCATGAATGTTACAGCTCATTGCAGTGAATATGGTTCAAAAAGTCTCAGGATGCTGTTCTCCTGGTTTTCCCAATTTGTTTTTTAAGTAGTTTAGATAAAACTGAGGTTCTACCTGTAGGTAGAACCAATTCCTTCACCTTGGCTAATGTAGAAGGGAATGCTCTGCTTACTGATCAATCCATCTATGTGCAGAAATTATTATCAGAGAGAACTTGGGTTGTAATATACTTGTGAATTTATTTTTGGCTGTATTGCAGTTCGTTGAGTTTAAGCTGATTTGCATGCTATCTGAATTCCTTAACTCAAAAGAGTTATATGGACCTATAACCAAACAAATGACAAGCATCTTTGTTTGATTCATGAAGTGACATTACGCCCCTTGCGTCAAAAATAAAAAGACATAATTGATGGGAAAATAATTATTCCTAGGACAGCAACTAAACAAAATAGATTTTTTTTTTTTTTTTTTTTTACTGCTCTTCATTTTCTTTTGCTAGTTAAATTTTCTGACTTGATCTTTAAGGCCAAATGGCAGGAAAATGAGTGTACTGCAAAATATATACCTGATATTTAAATTTCTATTATATATACGTATATATATTTGTTTGGTACACTGATTGTCCCATTTTCATTTCCTTTTAGTTCATCTGCATCCTTTCCTGGAATATTTTCGATTGGATGATATTTGGAAAAGCTGAACCACTACATGGCCAGCTATCAGACTAATGAACTTCATTTTATTTTCTGAATAAGTGATTCAGCCATACTGAATTTTACCAGGATGCACAAGTCTAGGTAGAATTAGTCCAGCGCTCTATCCAGTCTATCTGTAAACTAGTAAGGAAATTGGCAGTCAAGGAGTCTTATGTAGGCACTAGGACGACATCTTTATATATATCAAACTATAAAATGCTTTCTCAAAACCGGTGAGATGATGTACACAAACTATTTGCACCGTAACCACTGCAATGAGCTATAGTATTTATGGTGCTAAGTGTGCCCATTTGGATCTTAAAAATTAATTTCAAGAAATAAAAATCTACCTCACTCTTTTTTTTTTTTTTTTTGACACAGAGGGTTGCCAGGGCTTTTGTGGCACCATAACCACATCAGCATGCCATAGTGGAGTTTTCTTTAATTTAAAACAGTATAATCTAAAAACATTTGTTATATCAAACATTATACACTGTCATTAGTATGCCATGTTTCTTATACATATGGTAAATCATGTCATGGTATATTGCAATCAAAACCATTTGCAGTATTTGCATTGCATCTGTCAAACTAATCATTTTATGAAACTTGCATTATTCACCAAAGGAGACTTGGCACAAAAGTTTTCTTTCAACTGCTAAACATGCTGACAACATGTATTTATTCATAGAATGAGATATGAAAGTAAATGTGATTTAAAATGCAATCTCTGCAAAACAAAATGTTTTCTTCTACTGAATGATGTATGTTGCTTGAAAACGTAAGTTTTTTTTGTTTTTTGGGGGGTGAAAGCTTATCTTTTTCTGCATAGATTTATCTTTCTACAAAATAAGATAAAAATGATTGGATAAATCCATTTTGAAAGTTGTTGATTTTTAACAATGCCAAACTACTGAGTAGAAACTGAGAAATAAAACTGACTAACAAAAATACAAAAATGAGTATTATATACTTTTGAAAGGGTGGAACTTCTTACAAATCCACTTTTGCTTTTGGCTTGCAAGTCTAATAATAATTTCTACGTGAAAATCTAGTTTGTTATATCCTAAGCTTCATTAACGTTTTCCCTCTCAAGAATCTGTATACAATCATTAACTTTAGTCTTGCCTTACAAAGAAATTAAAAATTAAATTACCCATCACTGTTCATCTTTCAAACACAGATTTTAGGGCCAAGGTTTGTTGCAAATCCTATGATTCAAGAACCTGCATCGGTTTGTTTTAAGGGACCGCTTCTATTACCTTACAAAATAGCTCTATTTTTATATTTTAATGAATGTTACTGCCTGGTCATAAAAGTGTATGGCTGTAGCTCATTGTGAGCTGTGATGGACTTTGTCAAAGTTGGGGAGATGTGAGTTTCTAAGTGAGTGGTCGCCTGCCACCAACACCCTTTTCCTTTCTACTCATATTATGGTAGTTCCTCAAAAAAAAAAAAACTTGGCAAATGAAACAAATCAGACTGTCTGCATTAAAGATGATGAGTTTTCAACCAGTGAGTTATATTAATTATGACGTAAAGCCTGACTAAAATTGAATGTGATACATTTAAAGGGAAACTATAGTTACAAGAAAACAAAGTCGTTTTCCTGGCACTATAGCTCCCTATATTGCCCTCCTCATCGCCCCCCCCCCCCCCCCCTGCAGTGCAGGTGAGGTTAGAAACCCATTTTGTCACTAACCTCAGCACAGAGCCAATGTCTCTCAGCGCTGGCTCGGGTCTGCCTTCACTTTAATCACTCTAATGCACATGAGTGGCAATGGCTCACAATAGGATTTCCCCATAGGAAAGCATTATACTGTGCTTTCCTATAGGGATTCCAGTGACACTGGATGTCCTCATGCATAACGTGAGGATGTCCAGTGTCAGTTAGGCGACCACAAGTGACCTAACGACCGGAAAGTCCCTCTAGTGGAGGTGGAAGACAGTGACAGTGAGTTAAGTGACAGTAAGAGACAACAGAATGTTACAGCAGAAATTAACCATTAAGCCCATCTAGTCTGCCCAATTTTCTAAATACTTTAAAAACACCTTGGCCTTATCTGATATCATGCCTATCCCATGCATGCTTGAAATTCCCTCACTGTGTTAACCTCTACCACTTCACCTGGAAGGCTATTCCATTCGTTGATTCACGTTATATATATTAATTAACCCCTTAAGGACACATGACATGTGTGACATGTCATGATTCCCTTTTATTCCAGAAGTTTGGTCCTTAAGGGGTTAAATTAAAAATATTACTTATTCAGTGGATTCTCAATAAAGCTCAGTGACTTAAAACATAATTCACTCTTTTCAGATAAAAATGCTTAGACAATTGGCTACTTTGTTGGGCTAGGGGTAGAAAGAAAGTATACTATGATTGCCAACAAACAAAATGGCTGCTCAAAATGGTTCTTTATAAATCCAATCTGAGTGACTTCTGTAATGAACACATTGTGCCTAAAACATTACTCATCACTGCATACTCCCAGAAACTCACACCATTCATATTTTTTTTACAACATATTTATTTCATACATATCCAGCTTCTGTATTATTTGTCCTAATATTGGTCACACTACCATCCCATGACAATAATTCACTTTGTTCTATGTTTCTTTCTAAACTCTTTTCTCCATAGAATGTCTGGTAAATTCTGTGTTATTCTGAACTACTCTTTCTATGATAGAATATCGAATACATTCTATGTTATTCTGAACTAAGATTGTGATTCAAAGTTAAGTCAACCATTTCCTCCCAAGCTATTACAGCTGTTCAATATGGAAATGTGATTAACTCCAGTTAATAAAGTTCTCCATTGACATTGGAGCTCAGATTATTGCTGACACAAGCTGTATAGAGGCAAACTGCATATAAGTGAGTGACGCCTAGTTAACATGATGGTGGAATAAGCACATAAATGTCATTTGACATAAAGTTATTGGTTATTACCCTATCCAAGGCAAGCTAACTGCATGTTATCCAACATATTAAGGAATACTTTATTCAAGCCTTGCAAGTATTATTTTCTTAACATTTCCCACAAAAGTTTAAATCTGGCCCTTTTCAGTTCATATGTGACATCTCCTTAAATGACAGCTGTAGCCACTGATCACTTCTAATTCAAAGTGTGCAGACAATTTGTGGAGGCACTGTTCTCACACACTGTATTAGCTGCCACTCTTGTTCAATAATTGCCTGCAGTTGACATTTAAAGGGCTGGTTTTACCACCTGCGTATGAAAAGTCTCCTAATGTCATTGCCTTGTCGTAATTATCTGCTGCTGACTCTTTTTGTTGTTGTTGTGAGATATAGGAGAATGCCACTTAAATGGCAATGGGTGTGTTAGCAAAAAAAACAAAACAATAAGCATAAAATTACATATTAAATATATACTACAACATATAGCAAAAAAGTGCATTCTCAGGAAATTCTGCTGATAGTGCCTGGTGTTTTTTATTTATCTTTATTATCTGTAATGGAGACCTTTCATATGTTGTCAACCTTACCTTTTGTAAGGATGAGGAAAAGACTGAAAACATATTATATCATTGGTAAAACCTGTTTAAACGCACAAAACTTTTCAAACAAAGAAGTGACTTTTGGAAATGATTTTAGAATCCATGGCTTTTTAAAGATTTTTTAAAATAATGACACTGACAATGATATCAAATATAGACATCATTTTCCCTATCTGGGTGGGTTGTAGTTTTGAAAACAATATACATACAGACAGTAACACTTTTGTTAGTTTTTAACAGCCTTGTCAATGATACAGTTTTTTTTTTCTACCCCAGTTTGTGGTTTTGGTACTTTTTTATAAAAGCATAGTTGAAATAAAATATCTCCTGAGAACTGTGCAAATAACACCTGGACTGGAATCGAGAGATACATTATTTCTAATTTTACATCAAAGCAACTACAAATATTATCAAAAGGACCAATAGCCTGGTACTATAGACATATAAAGCAATCTATGGTGTTTGTATAAACATCACACATGGATGTACAAGGTAGCCAAAGAGTCACATAAAAAAAAGTTTAAATTGTGATATAGCTAAGAGAGAATTATGGAGAAAGCAAAATTATAATAGAGTATTTCCTAAGTAAATATAAATGATCTATAAGTTTAAAGCTCTAGAATAATTGCATGGCACACACTTTGCACTGACAAACCATGAAAGCACAGAGGAGACGCAGTTGTACGTTGAAACTAACCAGCCCGGGTAAACAGGATAAACAGACACTAAACAGGATGGAAACTAGAAATGCCAAAACATATATTACAGAAAATCTCCATAACCTAGAGAAAAAATAAAATAAATTATATATATATATATATATATATATATATATATATATATATATATGTGTGTACACACACACAAAATAAAACACTGTGAATGTCACAGGGCAAAATGTTAATGCATGTTGCCAATAATTAACTGACCTTTTTTCCCTTTATTTTAATGATTCTACTACCCTCCTTGCCGCTTGCCTTTGTTTATATTTATTATCTTGTCTTCCTTGTGCTAGATGTCAATATCTGGAAGCAGACATTTTATTCTCCTCTGTTGAATTGATTTTGATGATGGAGCATGGGTACATTTGATTGGCAACTGAAGCAGAACCTTGCTTTAAGCTCCTCCCATTGTCAACTTTTGTCAACCTGACTGCTGTACATGAGGAACAAAAGTCACAATTTTATTCATATATTTTAATGAAAATTAGGGCACTCGGAAAATAAATAAAATTATGTTCAGACACAGGGAACTCTTTAGAAACAAATTAGATTATGTTAAATTCTGCTGACAGAGCCACTTTAACCTGGTGTAAGTAGTATAAAACTTTAGTCTGTAGCTAGTAAAGAAATATAAATAATATGGTCTAATACTTTATCTAACAATCTAATTTTAAAACTTGCTTGATGGCATTCAAAGAAGTACTCGTACTTATGTTGAGGCACATGCTAGTGACTGAAACCTCTTTCTTGGGTCCTTGATATGAATATATTAAAAATTGTTTACGTAATTTTGTCCACACCTTGTATAAATTTGATTTGAATATTTATTGTTTATTTCAATTTACATTTTTCCAAATAATAAAGGTTATTGTGATTATTTTGCCATGTTGATTTTATCTGCATTTTGATTAATAATGTACTTTCATAGCATTTTATAAAATTTAAGAGCTACTCATTATTATCTTTTCAATGGAGCAAATCGGCAATAAATATCTAGGATAAGCTTTTTCTAAACGTGAAAAGAAAACAGGAGTGAGTCAAGCAACTTCAGAGAAAATAATGGCATGAGGAGGTTATATTCTAAGCAAAATATCTTGAGAAAACTAAATATATTTGTTTAAAGAAAGAGAGAAAAAAAACTTGTATGTATCATTCTTTTTTTTATTCTTTTTTAAATGCATTTATCTTTTGTTTGTTTATTTAAAGCATATGAAGAGAGACATTTGATGTAATGTATGTAAAATACATTTAAGATTGATAAAATATCTTGTGAAATATATACTAGCACAACCTTGATTTTATTAAAAAAAGAGCAAGAGTTGTAAATTATATTAAGTACATATATCACACACTGAATCTGTTTGGAAATGTATCTGAAATCAATAACTCTATATTTTAGCAGATGTATAGTAACAGAAATCTATATTTATTTAAGACTGATTTACAACACCTACAGACAACACACAAAGTGAACTGTGAGTTCAGAAAAACTAAGTAAAATATTCTGATATTGTCTCCAGAAGCAGAAAGGTTTACTTTAACCACCATGACCACTTCAGTGATTTGAAGTAGTCATGGTGGTGGGAGACTGTTTGAAATACTGCACATCTAGAGTTATAATCACCTTTGTGCCAAGGCCTTGTTACACCCAAAACCTGCCTAATGGGAATTCTGTGCACACATTTTATCTGTTAGTGTGCACATTGCTCTGGTGACAGCTATAATCAGATTCCCTCACACTTTAAGCATCACACCTGCAAGGGGAAACCTGCGCTCTCCATTCTCCCACCTCCCTCCATAGCTGATATATTTTTTTTCTTTATAACCCCCTATCCACTTCATCCCTTTAAACGGATTGCAATCTCAGTAAGCTAATTGGTTAACCTTAACATGGTTAGGTCTTACCATGCCGCCCTGCACAAAGTGGGCCTAAAAAACGTTTGGGCGGCTGATCTTTACACTGATATTTCACCTTGTTTCAAGAAGCTGTTTAAATATACATAGGGATTAAGGAGAGAGTGCAGGTAACTTTTTTTTCTTTGGTTTTTACTTTGTAATTGAATGCATGTCTGTTTTCATTTGGGGTATGTCTACTAAACAGTGATTTTTGGGAGGAGGTGAGGCAGTTGAATCTCCCTTTAATTGTACCCACTTAGGGACCAAAGATCAAACAATACTAAACGTAAATTCAAAATGCCAATGTTTATTTTTGTATCTATGGAGATTCTATCCAATTTTTAAATGTTTTGCTTTTGCACAAAGTGAAATGAATATGTATATATTATTACAACAAACATACAATGTTCAAATATTTTTGACCCTTTCAAATATATCATCACTTCCATTTAATATACAAATTTGATATTATTAGAGTTTTCTAGAAAAGTTACAATAAGTTACAAGCAGCAAAACACTGTGAAATCTGACATACTAGGGATTTGGAAAACATATGAATATTCATACAACATTCAGTTGTTGAATTTATACCGGATCGTGCATTAGTAGCAAGAACTATGCATTTTGTATTTAAAATGTACAAAAAACAAATATATGAACTGCCCTTTCAATAAACAAATAAATAATAATATGCAGGTAAACAATACAGTTATGTAAAAAGAAATATTGATTTAAACATTACATGCAGATGGAGAATGAAAATAAATTGGCACATGTTTTTTTTGTACTTTTACTTTCTTACTGAAATCCTTATGCCTAATATTGTCTCTTTTATTTTGACATCTTTTTTTCTGGAATTTTTTTATTTGTCAATCTTTCTTTTATTGAAGCATATTAGATGGGGTACAGAATCAAAGAGAGGGAAATGCAAAAACGGTTTACAATAAAGGGTAAATACATCGTTAGCTTTGAAATATTACATTTCCTGAGTGATGATGCCTCATTTTTTAATTGTGTTAACGTGTCGTGTAACAAAAGCGTGTTGTAGCTAGTAGCTATGCCTATCCTGATAGACTATTAGAAAGTAACATTAGACTATGCAAAAACTTAGGCACGTAGTAAATAAGTAGTATGTGAGGTCATAGCAGAAAAAACAACGAGTGGTATTTGTAGGGTACATGCTAACATTTCTTGTACTGTGTTATGAGGAATTGCACAGTTTTGTATAATTGTAACAATCATCAGCTTGGCTAAACAGTGAAGACATTAATATAAAACGAAAAGGTAGCTTATTTTACCAGTCATGACTGAATATAACCTCGCTAGTGTTTAAATTAGCTAGTTTTGAGTTCCATAGAATAACATAAGAACCGATTGATTCAGGCTGGGTCTAACTTTTATACAAGTGGGGATCACATATGGTTAGTGTACTTTCTGCACTGAAGTGTAGTATTAACAGGTTGAGTGGGCTATGTGCTTAATGGCTGCGTTGCCATATGCTAGGTGTTAGTATAAGACAAGGGAGGCTATCAAGTGCTTCAGTAATTAACCCTGTAGTGTGAAGGCAAGTCTCCCATTTATATATATAAAATTATATATATAAAATTAAATATATGTGCATATGTACATGTATATGTGTGTACATGTATACGTTTATGTATGTACAGTATCTCACAAAAGTGAGTACACCCCTCACATTTATGTAAATATTTTTTTTTTGGGAATTCTTGCAAATGTAACAATTGATACTTCAACAACATGGATAGCATTGTTACTTATATCGTAATGTCTAGTCCATAGTTCACCTTCATTAACAAATATAAAAATACATGTAGCTGACATAGAGGAGAAGTGAAGACCAAGTATAATAAGGGCTTTGGCTTTCAAATAGAATCGTTAATAGTTTAAGGTCTGATACCGTTTCCAGGTGGGTACCTTTCCAAAACACCATAAATCCTGGACATGGTAATACTGTTGCCCTCATGTTACTTTACTGAACACAAATATAAGTGTTTTAGAGCAGTAAAACATATAATGCTGTTGATATCATCAGTGAAAGGGCAGTTTATTTGTGAAAAATAACAAATATGAATGCTAACTTTGACAAGGGTTTGTGACGAAGTGGCTACTGAAAAAGCCTGGACATACTCCATTTTGAATTCCCTGGGTTGTGTGGTTGTCTACTTTTGCAAATGGTATTTTCATTCCTGAGCTGCAATACAGTCTCAAAGGCAACATACACCCAGCAAACCAATCTGGCAAATTCAAACGTCTAGCAACTGAAAAGGGGAGAAATTCCTATATTTGACCCTGTAACTTTCCAAAATCTCATAAAACCTATACATGTGGGGGAACTGTTGTACTTGTGAGACATCGTTAAATGCAAATATGTGTATTTTATTGCAGTAAAATTGTATGACATTTACAGTTAAAATGCCATGCGGAACTTGGATAACATTTCTCTCACTTTAAACTCTCATATTTTATATTTTATTTATATTTGTGTGTGTGTGTGTATCGTGTAAAAGTATATATAATAAGTGTGGGTGCACTTAGTATGAAATAGGTAAACTTCAACATACATATAGTTCAAATTACAGGTTTTGTTTTGATCATAACTTATACAATTGCATCTGTCCTTAAGAGGTTAAAAGGCAACTAATTTAACTGCCCATTTTGTTGTTAATGGATTTTATCTTAGGCCTTTGACTAGCTGAGTACGTCTACTTTGTATATTGACAGTCTGCTTATTTTGTAGTAGAATGTTTTTGTTGTATTTTTTTTGTTAGTTTTTAAATCAGATATGGTGAAACCTATGTTTGAAAATGTAGCACCAAATTGCCTTTTTATAAGTAGATACCTCTGATAAATTATTTGCAGAGGGAGGAACGTGTAGCTGTCTCTGATGCTGAACAAGTGCTTTATCAGACATGTATAAGGTATGTCAATAGGCATACATGACAACCCAGGAGACCTTAACCCCTTAACGCCGTTACGGCGTTCTATGCCGTCGCGGCTTTAAAGGGCTTTAAAGCCGTTGCGGCGGCATAGAACGCCGTAACGGCTGAAGCCCCCAGGAGGTACTGTGTACTTACCTCCGCCGCGATCCTCTTCTGGGGGGCTGCCTGAGAGCCCAGGCAGCCCCCCTCCGGCAAATGAGGCCCCCGGGGGCCATGTGATCGCTCTCAAAGAGCGATCACATGGCCCCCTATAGCTGGCTATGGATCTGCCAGCAGGGGGACTGTCTAAAATATTAGACAGTCCCCCTGCTGGTAGGAAAGTATAAAAAAATAAATAAATACACATGTTAAAATAAAATACAAGTATTTATATATATATATATATATATATATATATAATATATGTATATATATTATATATATTATATATACATATTATATATATGTAACGTCATACAAAGTGTATTTTAATATTAATATTAATATATATATTAGTATTAAAATACACTTGGAATGACGTTACATATATATAATATGTATATATATATTATATATATAATAGATCTACATATATATTATATATATACGTATAATTAAAATAATAAATAAATAAGATAAATAATTAAATAAATAAAATATTGAAACAAAATTTAAAATAAATTATATATTCATATGTAATTTCATTCTAACTGTATTTTGTTATTAATATATATATATATATATAGGAAACAGAATACACTTAGAATGACATTCTATATATATCTATCTATATATAAAATACAAATAACAGCAAATATATATATATATATATATATAGATAAATACATATAATTACATAAAAGATTACATTAGTATACACGTAGAATTTAAATACCTATAAATGCATATATATTAAAATTCTACGTGTATATTTAAGTAATTTTTCAACATAATTATGTCATTGGATTAATTAAAATTTGATTGACATGCCTGACAACACAGGGAGAAAGTGCAGAGAATTTAATTCGCAAGCACTATATTTGACCCTGTAACTCTCCAAGACACCATAAAACCTGTATATAGGGGGTACTGTTTTACTCGGGAGACTTCGCTGAACTCAAATATTAGTGTTTAAAACTAGTAAATTGTATTACAACGATGATATTTTAAGTAAAAGTGACGTTTTTTGCATTATTTACAAACAAACGGCACTTTTATGGACTATATTATTGTTGTAATATGTTTTACTGTTTTAAAACACTAATATTTGTGTTTAGTGAAATCTCCCGAGAATAACAGTACCCCCCATGTACAGGTTTTATGGTGTTTTGGAAAGTTAGAGAGTCACATATAAGGCTTGCATTTCATTTTTTTGACATTGAAATTTGCCAGATTAGTTATGTTGCCTTTGAGACCGTATGGTAGCCCAGAAATAAGAATTACCCCCATGATGGCATACCATTTGCAAAAGTAGACAACCCAAGGTATTGCAAATGGGGTAACTTTGGCCAGTGTTTGTGACTAAGTGGCTACTAAAAAAGACTAAACATACCCCACGTTCAATACCTTGGGTTGTCTACTTTTTCAAATGGTATGCCATTATGGGGGTAATTCTCATTCCTGGGCTACCACACCGTCTCAAAGGTAACATTACTAATCTGGCAAATTTCAATTTGAAAATGGAACGTTCTATATTTGACCCTGTAACTTTCCAAAACACCATAAAACCTGTTAATGGGGGGTACTGTTGTACCCGCGAGACATCGCTGATTACAAATATGTGCATTTTGTTGCAGTAAAACCCAACAGTATTATGACATTTACAGCTAAAATGTGAGGCGGAACTACAATTTAAAAAAAAAATCTAATTTCTCAGTTTTTTTTAATTTTATTCATAATAAATTGTTTCATATATAAATATTTTATATGAAATGAAAGCCCTGTTTCTCCTGAACAAAATGATATATAATAAGTGTGGGTGCATTTAATATGAAAGAGGTGAATTACGGTTGAACAGACATATAGCGCAAATTCCAGTTTTTGTTTACGTTTTGTTTTGATCAGAACGTGCACTATTGACTCCGTCCTGAAGGGGTTAATGTTGCTAATTTCTGTATGATTTCCCAAATCCATTTTAAATGAATGAAACAGCTCAATTTGAGTACTTGTAACTTTAATTGGTTAGCATGTGGGAAGTTTAAGTGAACTTCAGCTGACAGAAGGGATTTCCATGTGTCTATGGCATATGAAATGAATAGGGGCTTTATATCCAAAACAACATGATTCTATAGAAACTAAAAAGCAATGAAAGGTTAATGTGAAGGTATAATCATAAAAAAATATGCATCAGCCAGACAATGTGACTATTACAAATTACATTTAACAGCAGTACATATTGATATACCATTCCAAAATATACAGAGTTGCATTTTCTTCTATCATACATAAAGTCATATTTTTTGTCCTAATGACAGATCTGCTTTAACCTACCATCTAGAATGTTTTTCCAAGAAAATGAACATTTTAATAGAAATAAAAGATTGCAAGAAAAGCTTTCATAAGCGTAATATTAGCATGTTATTAAAGGTATATCAAGCCAAGAAAGTACAGTAGATCTTGATTGGTACACCACCCCCTGTAGACTTTTCTGAAATAAAAATAATATTTGTAATCAAAATGTGATTAACATATGTAAAAAACAGAGGTTCTGGGAAGCTGAATCCCAAGTCTTTATTTAAATATCAATGTCGAACACCTCCCTTTAGTGCTTAAGACAATCTCACTGCTTCTATAACCTGAGTACTATTAGAAATTGCCCTCTTTTGATAGAATTAACTCTTTCTCTGCAATGCTGATTGTATTGAAACGTAACTAATATGACTAAATTTAGCATTACAACATTTATTGTCGTAGGCACTAGCTATTCTGATTTATTTGGATAGTCTTGATGTGGAACCTAATCCTGGTGCACACAGAACGCGGTATTCTAAATTTAACCCATATGTCACAGTAACCTCTTTACTGTCGAGTGAACATTCCTTATGAGCAGCACATTATACTAGGATATGCATCCACTTAAAAGTACAACCTAAACTTTAATTAAAATTTATTACATTTTTTTAAAATAGTTTTTTCTTGTTTTAGCTATAGGTACACACAGACAGTGAATTTTTTTTTCAAATACATAAGCTAACAAACTCACAAAAAAGTGTTTATAGGGACCTTATCAGGGGACAATGGGGACAAACTGTCGCTCACCAGGGTGTGCTGTTTGCACCCGCACAACCCTTGTGCACATCTATGCATATGACTGGTTAGGCTTGATCCAATGTGTTCACCATTTAAGATATACACATGCTCCTACCATGACTGCAACGAAGGTGCAAATATATTTCTTCTACATATTTTATAGGGTTTTGTGTTAATGACTGCAAAATTATGGAGCCCTAAAAATACCACAGAATTATTATTATTTTTTTATATCATGTGCACGACCTTTTAAATTGTGCACACATTTAAGTAAATCGTTCCCACAATATAGATATACATGTGGAATTGATAACCTAAATTGTGAGCATGCTATACTTATATACTCGTTTGAATTGCCATCAGCTGCCTCATCGTTTTTACCTGAATCTCATCGACGGTCTGAAATCTCTTCCATTTCAAAGGTTATTTTAATTTTCCGAAAAGCCAGAAGTCGCAGGCACCAAATCTTTCAACTGATTCTTGACCATCTTTGAAGTATTTGCTCCACACTTTTATTTGTGCTGCACTCATTGCATCATCCCCGAAAGCCTTCTGAATCATCTGAATAGTTTCCACACAGGAATATTAAAATTTACCGCAAAATTGTATGCCGATTCGTTGCTCTACTCGCTCAGTAATTTTAAATCTGATGGCCACACTGTACACAGGCTCACTCAATGGCATCTAGTGCCCCCCACTGACTAGTACAGTGAAGTCATCATTGTTCACACATACATGTTCCAGTCCTCTCTCCTTGGCTGCCAGGTTACATCAATGTCGCGCAAACCGTTCTCGTTATAACTATGGATGGACATTTTCCAGATAGACCTTATATATTGGAAAATATGTTCTAAATTGTGGGAATGATTTACTGAATAATGCACATGATTTAATAGACTGAGCACATGATTTAACACAAGAATTCTCAGTGGAACCGCTGGGGTCTATGTAAAATATCCCAGGTAAATAATGCATTAACTGTGGTACCTATTTAAATATTACATTTAGCTGTTATTTTCCTAGCAGGGCTGTTGCTAGTTTCCAGTATCAAATTGGTCTTGAGCCCAAAAGTTAAATGTTATAAATCGTTCTCTAATGTATCATCCTGCTAGCAATATCTCCACCACTCTATGAAAATTGTCAGCTGTGCAAGCTTGCATGTCAATGAAAAAAATAGTGTGTAAAGAGAATATGCTCCAGTTCTAAATATTCAAAGCAATCTTGACTAGACACACTACTTAAGCAATGCATATGGGGTACAGTACAGCCACATTTTACCAGAATCCCCTTTTTGCCACCTCATGAGGCACCTCCTCCCTAGTATTAGCATGGATAATGACTATAGGGGTTATTCACCTTAGTGTGAATTTCAAACCCAAGGCCAAAATAGCTGGAGAAATTATCTAAGTCAACTATGATGTAAGTTTGGTTACATTGCTCTAAACTTTCAAATTCACTTTGAATTCTTACTAACCCTGTATACTAATGGTCACATGGCTTCTTTGATAATCAGCTTTTTGATGAAAAAGACAACAAATAATATCTTGCTGCTTTTTTGAGATTTGAATTTAAAGAATCCAGCATTTGGAGCTTCAGCCCCAATGTTCTCCCACTACCTAGCTGGCTGGACACTACAATTCATTGTTCTAAGGTAAAAAAAAGTGAGTGCCATTAAATTGGGTAATAACATTCCCTATACCGTATGATACATTTTTAAATCAGAGAAAATAATAATATAATTTCCTTAAAGTATCCTTCCAAGCAAAATATACTATTATTGTTGTTATTATATGTGAAATGTGTGTTTATGAAACAATAGGTTTATGATTAGATTTAAAGGAGTGCAAAGAGACCTGTTGTCAACCTTTCCTGCCAAAGCCATGAACAAAACAAAACTTAGTTGGCTTCCCCAGAGCTTGTATGCATCTAATGACCATTTCAATTGCTGGCTGTGCATAACATCTGCTTCATTATTATCTGGGCATCCTTGGAAATATGTAAATATTAATGTACTTAAATCAAGTAAATACAAAATAGATAGATAGATAGATAGATGTTTAACAACAGTTAATATTTTAGCCATTTAAATGTATATTTTCCATACGTTAGTGTGCATAGAAAGCATATTTTCAATGGGAAAGAAAATTAACTTTTGTTGGACAGAAAAAAACCAATGATGTTACAAAAAAAGTGTTGTAAATAAGTAAGATATTTCAATGTGTGACATTTTGTTTTCTATAATTCACTCATGTACACATTATCCAATATAGACTCAGTTCCCATGTATATTGTTCATGGTGCCACATTACTATGACATTTCCCACACCACATCAACCTCACATTGCATGGACACACAGATAAATACACGCACACATATAAACACTGATACAGTATCCTTGTGCGTCTGTGAGTATGTATATTCATGACTGTGTCTGGAAGGTATATCTGTTTCTATGTATTTCTGTGTCTGTGAGCATATGTATCACTGTGTCTGGGAATGTACATGTGTGGGGGAGCTGCTTGCAGTCTTGATGTGTGCATTTTGTTTCTGGTGAGGTTGTGTTGTGAATGTGCGATTATCAGGGTTACTGTCTATGTCTTATTTTCCCCACACAGTGCTACTCCCTCTCTCTCTCTCTAGCAACTTTCCTATAAGTATGCATGTTCTGGTGAGTGCAGCCCTCTTAGTTTCATCTCTCTCTCTCTCTCTCTCACTATATATACATACATACATACATACATACACATACATACACATACATACACATACACATACACATACATACACATACACATACACATACATACACATACACATACACATACACATACATACACATACACATACATACACACACATACATACATACACATACATACATACACATACATACACATACACATACACACACACACACACACACATACATACATATATATATATATATATATATATACACAGTTGTAATCAAAATTATTCAACCACTGTTGAAAATCAGGTTTATTGTCAACATTGACAGACTTTGAAGGGGTTAATAGACATTGACAGAGCATGAAGGGGTTAATAGACTAATATACATTTTGTTTGTGAGATTTTCAAGCAAATATAAGTGCATTCCAATATAAGACCTAAAATAGTTAACTGTTGTCAACAATGTAAGCATACAACAGATCTTATTATCAGTTTTATTTCATGTTAAGATCTCTGTGGACAAATGGAATCCTTTAGAATGATGCCTGTATCTGCCACTTGTCCCCAGGTTTCTCAAACATGAAGATGATCAAAATCTGCCATCATGCTGTTAAAATGATGCATAGGCCTACCAGCCTTCTGAAATGATCAAGTATTATTGCAGACTCTTAAAAGTTGGCCACTGAGATAATTTGGCTGGTGCTGGAGCAAGTAAGCACTGTAACCCCTGTGGCTAAAATTTCATTGAATAAATATGGCATGCTGCTGCTTTTGTTCTCCCTGTATATAAAAGAGCAATTAATGTGTCAAAAAGAAAAATCACAAAGAGTGCAAATTTTTTTCAATAAAAATGGTAATTCGACGTTCACTTTGCGTTTTGGAGTTATTGTACATTTTATTTCTCTAAAACATACTGTACTGCACATTTTAGGATCATTTTTATCACATTCACTTTAAAGAATGATAGCATGAAAAGTGCATGTTTTAAAATTCTAGAGCTAAAGATTATAAAAGCCACTTTTAGTCTGAAAAGAGGTCAGACCCTGCTTTTTATTTTAATGACAGTAGCACAGCTGTTGAACTGGTAGACTTCCTATCGTTTTAGACTTGTGCCAGTGATGTCACAACACGAATCTGTATTATAATCATATAAGGAATAGCTCCAAGTGTAATATGGTATATGCTATGCTTTAAGCAGAATTATTAGAAAAGAAAAACAAATAAATCTAAAATAAAATCGAGCTGATTTGATTGTGGATGTGTTTGCAAGGCCAATGGAGAACATCAATATATACATACAAGTAGGTGTTTATGGGCTATTTTAATAATATATCAGTGCATCAGTTTCCAGAAAATATATCACAGGACTTTTCTAGGGCAAAGTACCAGACATTGTGATACAGTATACAGGTTGCCATGGTAATTGCTCATTAGTTAGCACTTTGCTATTGAGAAGCACCTGTTTTGCCATGATAAATCTGCTCCTTTAAGGAAACTGATTGATAAAATCTTAATTTTCACCTAGATTTCACATAGAAAACAAACAAATTGCCAACTGCTAAAAATTTACTAATTAAAATTGCAATGTTACATATATAGTGGATTATTATATAAACAGTGAATTGTGGTGAATTAGAAAAAAATATGTTTGGAATTAACTCAAACATTGTCATTGTCCTATATTTAAGCAAATGCAGATTTCATTTTTTTCATGGTTACAACAATTTATTCTATAAACGTATTAGTTAAATTACCTAATTTGTTTGCAGTATCAGGATATCTTGAAAGTATAGTCCATGTTTTGGTTCATATATTAAGCCTGTCAGTGTCTAGTTACTTTTCCGTTTAAAGACCAAGCATGCTAGATAATTCTATTTAGTTGTAATATCCGTTAAGTTCCTGTTTCCTTTGCCATATATAACATAACCTAAGTAGATTTTTTTTTTTATCAATACTTTAAAGGGACACTTCGTATATCATAACCACTACAGATTATTACAGAAAGCATACAGTAATAAAGATAAGATTGTGGTCTTTTCTGTCAAATTGTTCCCATTTGGTTTGAAAAAATTCTGGGGATACCCAGTGCTGAAAGCCCACTTTCTATATCATGCAATCATCCTGGGGTGATATCCACAGTTACCATCCATACTAATGTAAATTGCATGATAATGATGTGCAGTCAGTTGCTGAGAGGGTTAGATGTAAACCGATTTAGCTATAGGTAATTGCCCCAGGCATTTTAGGTGCAGCCAAAATCAACACAAGATCCCTTTCTAACCATCATGTCAACACTAGATTTGGTGGAGCTGAAATGGCTTGTAGCAATTTAGCAGATATGTATCATCTCCACACCCTATTAATATAAACAGCTCAGTTACTTACGACACAGAATGAACATAACGTAATGTGATCCCTTGCAATATAAGAACTTGGATGGATAATAAGGAAATGAGATTCCTTCAGCATAATGCTCTAACATTTGGGGTTCAACTGATTGAAATTTGTTTGACAAAAGATTGAGTGACTACACATGATTTATTGCATTTAGAACATGTTATATTGCCTGCAATGTTTGTATTTATGAAACTCTAAATTTGTACTTAGTTCCTTGTATTTAATAAATAAAGTTAAAGGAGTGCTGCACACAAGTAAGATCTCTTGTATGCAGCACAAGGTAACTGCTCTTTGGAAAGGGGTCCACAGCCCACCAGAAACAACTAAATAATAGAGGTCCACATGTGTCACAACGTAGGGCGAATGCAAAAAATATATAATATATATATATATATATATATATATATATATATATATATATATATATAAAATATATATTTATTAGAGATATTGGAGTACTAAGGCCTATAGGCTGAAACATTGTATCTTTCTTTGTCCTTTTTGATCTCCAATATTTTTTTGCCTTCACCCTACGTGATGATGCCCCTGAAACATCTATTTTTCCTTATATTTACTATATTGAACATTTTCAATTGGTTAAATAAGCAAACATATTTACAACATGTTAGCTAAGCATTCACATTCATGCACCAGTGTCTATAATGTCACTAAAGAAAACTTTACAGAGTCAACATAAATATTTTCATTAGGCTGTTAGATTATCCTGGATGTGCATTTTTTCTAACCAATCTTTGCCTTGTAGACTAAACATATATCTCACATACAGTTTTCATGGAGACAGCGAATCAAAGAATAATGAGAGGTTTTGTTTATTGATATCCGCAGCAAAATGAAGTAGCTGATAGCTTTATAGATAGTGATTTACATTTTTCACATCTTAAATGTGAAGCTTCTGAGGACTTCGAGATAAATAAGTGGTGATGAGATGGAACAAAACAACCACTAGAAGAAGAAAAAAAAGAAAAGAACGAGCTCTGGCCTTTGTAAACATTAATCAATTTGATGTATTTTAAATGTAACATCAAATATAAATTGCATTTCAGGTAATTGCTATCTAAAAGACTTACAGTTATCTTATAATACTCATTCTCTAAATTACCAATTCATGCCCATTCTTCCTGACATACTATACTGGTCTTTGAAGAAGTACTAATTACACCAGATGGTTCATTTTCATTGAAAACACAGCTATCTCAGTAAATTGAGATTGGGGAAACATGAAAAAAGTATAAATAAGATGGATCCATACAACTAGATTTTTCTGTCTCTCAGCAAAGATTTTGATTTTATATTTATTTAATATGCTGCTTTTCAGTAAAAAAAAAAAAAAAAAAAAAAAAGAGTTTGAAGTCCAATTTCCATTTGTGTTTCTGCAATATACAACAAAAATTACTTGTGGACATTATTTACAAAAGCTTCTATGTATTCTTCCAGTGAATTAGCCTTGTGTTTTTTTTAGGATTGATTTTTTTTTTTTTTGCTATATGAGCTTTATAGATCAGAATGCAGAGCAATCTTTTACAACAAAATGAAGGGGTGATAGTATAGATGTTCAACAGACCTCGACTTGTACCCTGACTACTCCATCTCTTTTGCATAGCCCGGCCATTCTAAGGACCGGTATTGCAATATCCGTGTGTTGAATTAGCCTTGTGTTTTTTTTAGGATTGATTTTTTTTTTTTTTTTGCTATATGAGCTTTATAGATCAGAATGCAGAGCAATCTTTTACAACAAAATGAAGGGGTGATAGTATAGATGTTCAACAGATGCAAGTCAGCAATTGAGCAAGACTTAGTTCTCCCATTTTACACATCTGTTTCAACTGAAAGCAACAAAAGCAACATTTTCATGAAGGATGATATTCTTGTGCAGATATATAGATCACAAGTCAAACCTTACCTACAGAGAACATGATGTAAGAATTCAAAAAGAATAACATAATGGTAAAAAAAAAAATATACTGATATTTTGAAATATTATTAACATTCAGATTAAAAGCAAATAAATAAAATAGGTAAATAATTTTTTTTTAAAAAAGACTGAATTGTATAAATGTATGTGTATAGTTAAGCCTTAAAATGATGTATTAGGAAAATAACCCATATTTTCTTTTAGGAGCAGTGTAGCCAAATGTCAAAAGATGGAGTTGATCCAAGCAAATATTTAAAAAAATGCATCTCTTGTACAATGTATCATCATTATTTTATTTTTTTTCCTTAAAAAAAAATGATCTAAGGTCCATTTCTCAATTAATATGTTGCAGTTTGCCATCTGTTTAACCTGTTTACTACTAAGTGGTTTGACACCAGTGGGTGTCCTGGTTATGCCAGTGTGCATTGATATCTCTGTGTGTGTCAGGCATTGTGTGTCTGTGTATGTGCCTAACAGTGTGTGTCTGTCAGTGAGTATTATTATGCATTTGTGAGTGTATATCTGTGTATCTGTGATTGTTTCTATGCATATGTGTCTGTGTTTCTATGTTTAACTCTGTGTCTGTGAGCTTTTGTATCTCTGTGTCTGGCAGTGTGTGTATTGGGAAACTGTTTGCGTTTGTTATTTGAATGGGTGGCTGCTTGTGGTCTTGATGTGTGATTTCTGTCTATGGCAAGGTTGTGTTGTGTGTGAGGGGTGAATGTCAGTATTAGGGTTAGCATGAGGGTGGCTGTCTGTGGGGATAACTGTGTATGAGGGTATCAATAGCAGGGATATTGTTACACAGTGAGTGTGACAGGTGACTGTGTAAATGTGACTAAGACAGGTTGACTGTGTGGAATGAGTGTGATAGGGTGAGTGTATGAGGTTAAGTGTGACACATTGACTTTGTGGGTGAAAATGGGGTGAGTTTGACTGGGTGGCTGTATGTGAGGGCTGAGTTTCGGAGAACAGTGTGCCAGGGTGAGTTGGAGTATAACTATGATTGGTATGGTGAGTTGGGGGGCTATCAGGTCCCCTGCCCCTGTGCCGCTCACAGCGTCCTTGCTTACCCCATCACCGCGAGCGGCATCTTCCGGTTCCTGTCCACAGCTTGCGGCTGTCCCTGCTGCCACTCCCCAACCTGACAGTGTTTCTAATGCTGCACGCTCCAAGGCAGCTTCCTTATATGTGTGTCAGACCCGGTCATGTGACCTCACTGATCACAAGAGAGGGAACAGACACCTCCCACGTGTTGTAATTAACACTAATTGGAAGTTAGCCAATTAGACACACCCTGTGTGTATATAAGTTCACCTCCCCCCCCCCCCCCCTTGCCTTATTTCCCTGTTGTGGTTTTTCAGAGCCCAATATTGTGGTTCATTCTCTGGGTACTGACTTCGGCTCATTTCTCGTTTACTCTGTTTCTGTTATCCTTGACCTCGAATTGTACCCTGACTACTCCATCTCTTTTGCATAGCCCGGCCATTCTAAGGACCGGTATTGCAATATCCGTGTGTCTGTGATCTGTCTGCGTGTTTGGGTTCTCCTGGTAATCGTGACAGTGGCAGAGTGTGTGTGCTTCTCTGTCCAGTCTTCCTACTGAGTACAATGCATTAATTCTTTAGGTTTTACCATTGCTCAACTTCTGCTTAACTTTTGTGGAGGGGAAAACTCTACAGTCAGCACACAAATGTAAACAAAATGAGTTTGCAATAAATGTATTTCATTTGCAGCAGCTCAAATTGAGTATACACAATTCTGAGGTATTGGAACATACCCTGGGAATTATATATATATAGTACAGTTTTTGCTTAGTGAATTGGTTAACCCTACAAAAGATAAACAAACACAACACTATGGTTTACAATGTTAGGGTCCATTTTTCTATTTTAACTAATAGTTAATAGCCTAAAAGTCTATTCAAAATAATAAATAAGTTATAATTTTTTATACACACATATCTATAAATGTATATATACATATTTTGTTTTAATAATTTTGAAGGAGTTGTTCTATATTGTGAGAAGCAAACCAGTGGAAACATTGCCTTGAAAATCACTGTATTTTACAAGAATATTAAACCTATGAGACGCAAAGTGTTTTTGAAACAGTCTTTCAAAAGTGAAAAAAAAAAGAAAAAACAGAACTCTGCTGAGGTTCCTCTGAGCATTCATATGTGATCACAGAGATTATGAAAGTAGCTTGAAAGAAGTATCGCTTGGGCTGATCATATTACTAGAATTTCTGTTCTATATCTGTGCCTACATGGGAAGAGATTCAAGCGCTATTGAATATAAAATTGTCAAACTATTCATCCAACTGTAATACACATTGTTTTGTTTATTATCTGAGCCTGTCACAATGATTTCACATAGGATTGGCCGAGACTGTCAAGGAGACAGATCAGGGACAGAGTCAGTAAAAGTTGAACAAAGCCCTGGCCAATCAGCATCTTCTCATGGAGATGAATTGAATCAATACATATCTATGAGGAAAGTTAAGTGTCTCCTTGCAAAGGGTGCACTTTGCAGCACTTCCCCGGGAAGCACCACTAGCAGCCATCTGAGGAGTGGCCAGTGGAGGTATCACTAGGCCGTAATGTAAACACTGCATTTTCTCTGAAAAGACAGCGTTTACTGCAAAAAGCCTAAGGGGAATGAATATACTCACCAGAACAAATACAATAAGCTGTAGTTGTTGTGATGACTATAGTGTCCCTTTAAACAAAGGTTATTTTGATGCCCACAGTACGACTTAAGGCACTAAATCTAAGAGGAATTATTGTCTCATTTATCAGTTGCACAAGAACTACATATAATCTTACATGTCACTTTGTGCTTATATTTTAACATCTCAACCTACAGAGCTGTTTTCTTTAGATGGTATAACCATGACCCACTGAGATATTATTATTAGCACTTTTATAGTGCTGACTCATTCCACAGTGCTTTACAATATTATAAACAGTGGAATTTAACAACAAAGGAGACAAACTATTGCAAATTATAAAAGGAAAGATAGGCTGTTGAAGACCCTGCTTGAATGAGCTTGCAATCTAGAAACAATGATGGATAAATACAAAACAGGAAAGGCAATGTGGGGGATAGTAACCAGCTTTTCTCTATCTTCGGTTACTACTGTATAATAATGTGTAAGTGACTCTCCTCCAGTTTGCAGTACTTGTCAACTGTTAATTTTTTGTATTTGGTTATCTTTATAATGTCCATCTTACATAGTTGCCAGCTGTCCCGAGTTTGCAGACACAGTCCCATGTTTTTGGGCTCCTGTCTCAGCAAAAATGATTCCCAGTACCTGTCCTGCATTCCAATGGTGGAGATAGTGATGGTTCAGCCTGTGATGCTCCCCAGGGTCCAAAGGAAATTGGCTAGAATATGTATTTTATTTACTTAATTCTTTTTGTGTCAGTTTGTTAGGTTGTCTGTCTATGTGTGCATATCAATGCATCACTGTATGTATTTGTGTCATTGCATGTCTGTGTGTCTATATCAGTGTTAGTCATTGTTTGTGTATCTCTATGAGTTTATCTATAGGTCTGTACACAACTGTGCACATTTGCCCCAGAAATGTCCCAATGTTTGCAACTATTCTCTAACTGACTGTTCCTTCTTTGCGTTGCATACAGCTGAATTGAATTTAGTACCTAG
Organism: Pelobates fuscus; assembly: GCF_036172605.1. Lineage (NCBI taxonomy): Eukaryota > Metazoa > Chordata > Amphibia > Anura > Pelobatidae > Pelobates > Pelobates fuscus. The sequence goes on from NC_086319.1 coordinate 119,230,658, forward strand.
GAATGCAGATCACAAAATCTATGCAGGGACATGCTCTATACATCAAAACTTCTTTCTTAAGCTAATGTTATTTTGATGCCTACAATATCGGTTTAAGCAGCAATTCTAAAAGGAATTATGTGTGTAATTTATTAGTTGCACAAGACCTGTACATTCGTTTGAGTATGCAGTTGTCAAAGATGTAGGTGTATGCTCACATGAAAAGGTGGTGGGTAACCATATTTTTCCCATTATTTTGATTAGTTACCAAGTGTGCATACTGTGTGTGGGTGATATTTTAGTCCGTGTTTCTGTTGTACATTTTTATTTTATTTAAAAGGAAAAAACATTATCTTGGGAGATTTTGTTAACAGTTATATACTTTCTCAGTTTTATAACAAACACATCAGTTTCTGTGTATGTACATAGACTTGTCCGGGAAGTTCAGACATAATCATATTAATGGCAAATTGAACAAAAATGCCAATGCTTTTCTTAGCCTACATATAGTAGATTGTTTAAACGTTTAAATATAACATTAGTGAATGTATGAAATGTCTTCATTCTTGTCTTTTAAAAATTGTGCTGCAAGCCTTGTGGACATTTTTGGCAGTATTGTCCCTGTAGCGTACAATGCGATTTATTATCCAATATTTAATGTTCGAAATATAGGTTATGCCTATGTCGGTTGCTTGATGATTCATTAGTCAAAACAATTGATTAGATGTAAGAGTCAGAGTATGGTGTACTTATCTTTTTACTTTATCGAGTTCATTGATATGTTTTCTCATTAATGCTATAGGATAGCGGGACTTTGTTCAATATACATCAGATTTATAGTTACGCACTAATGAATATTAATTTACATTAAAAGAACAATGAATCTTGCCATAAATTAATTAGTTATATCATAACATATACAGCATATATCATATATTGGTCTATTTATTATGGCAACATATAACTGTTTATTAGTTGTCTTAAGAAAAAAAATGGTCTTGAATATTTTACGACTGATCATCATTAAAGAGTAAAGTCAAAGAAGATCTAATAATGACTTGATAGCTCTGCTCATCAGGATCACCTATTTAGAAATGTATTATTCCCTCTAACTAATTGATGTAGCCTTTTTATGTTAAAATGGACAAGTATAGGTATCTCAGTGGGACACCGATAAATTGGCTTGTCTGGTAATTGGGTGTCACTCATTCATGTACTGCTATTTTCAATTAGTTGATAAGAATGCAATGTTTTTAGCATCATTTTTAAATATTTTAGTAATCAGGTTAAAGTCTAAAAGATAAGATACCTAGGACTCAACATTTTATATACTTTTTTTTTTTAAATCTAAAACATATTATTTGTTAATCCATATATAGATGTTAATATGCTTCTATTAAATTGAAAAATAATATGAAATGATCAAAGCACATCTAAAACACATAATGCATTTGTCTCTTTGAACTTGGTTTCTTTGTATACAATTACCTTGAGCGATGAAAGGAAATGTAATTAATTTGCCTGATGAGAGGTTCATTAATTGTTCAAGTGTTTGATTTAATTGATCTGATTCACATTTGTTTGAAAGTTATTTGCATATGAACACATTATGCCACCAGTTTAATATTCTGAATTGTTTCAAATGTGTTTCTTCTACACAAACTGATGTGTGTTTGTACTTTTGTTGGGTGTCAATTTACCTTGGAATTTTTCAAAATATGAAGAAGATATCTCTTAAGAGTGAAAACACTCAGCACTTTGTAGTATAAACTTTGAACTAGTAATTTCCCAATCTCCTTAATCAACATCTTAAACAGTTGGTGACAGTACTCTCCCTCAGGATACAGATTAGGGAACAGCACACACAAAAATACAGTTTTACATTTTAAAAGTCTACTTAAAATCACCTATCCCAGCAAATTAATATGGGGATTCATTTTCACCATATGGTCATATTGTGGTAAGCCCACCACTACACCACTACCCACTCTCAGATTATTCATCTCTTGACAAATATGGTTAGTGGAGTCCAAGTTGGTTTTGTTGGTAGGGAGAGGTCTGATAATGGTCTCGATTTAATACGTTTTCTAAATGATTCAATACACTTAGAAAAACATTAAAAAAATGTATCTACAAAATTTCCTATAGATGTTAATGGTAACTTCTGTAGATAAATCATTTTAAGATTTTTCTAACAGTATTGAATTATTTGGGCAGCTTATAAAAATGGTGGCCAACATTGGGGGGCTCGTTGAATGTCCTCCAATGCTACGTGATTATTGCTGCTGAAAACACTTTTAAAAGCATATCTTTATGGCACTCTCTTAATGCTTTTGTTGTTTTGCTACATTCCTGACTGTTCTTATGGTCTTGTACACTAGTCTTATATCTGCAGTAGAAATTCTAAATTGTTTCCCAATTATAATGGGACACTCCACTGCCCAAATAAAAGAAAAATAAATAAAACAAGTCATTATTTAGACATAAATGCTATATTTAGACATGAGTGAATTTAATTATGCCTATTTTAATTGAGGGCATCTCTACAAATAGCTTGCAAAAGCGGCAAAACTCGTGTTTGCAACTCTTTAAGCCCTCCCCTTCTTCTTCAGACTTTCTGTTGCTGTCTAATCACAGACTTATCAATGCAGCTCAATGAGAAGTCTTTGCAAGGAAGGTGCTCTGGGCAATCTGATGCATGTTGAGTAAAGCTCCACTGAGCCCAACAACTAGGAAGTAATGAGACCAGTTGTTAAACTGATGGTCAGAGGGTCTAACAAGGTTAATTTTTTGAAGGTGCCATAGGCTAAAGTGCTTTAGTTGTTTGGAGTGTGTGTTAATGGTAACCACCATGGTTATCTCCTCAAAAGACATCTCTTTGTTTAACTGTAGAACAATGGTGGATCCAAAACAGCAATAATACTCCTACGTGGGTAATGTTGGAATCAGATCTTTCTTTTTTCTGACATTTCTCTGTACTCAGTAATAGTCAATTCTTTATATTTAATATTTTTAAGATTAAACCATGAGATCGTTGGATCTCTGTTGCAATGTTTAATAGTTAGTGGCACAGGTTAGATATTTAAGAAGAAGCATACAATTCCATGGTAACATTATAAAATGTAAACGTATATTGGAATAGAATTGGTCTTTCTCGATCTGTAATTTCAGATTTGTATGATATCAACCTGATCATTACTACAGTTACTTTAACCTCCTATTTCACAGTCCGTGAAATGAACAATGGAGCAGAGAGTTTTATCTACATCTCTCAATTTTATTGACCCATGCGACAGCAGAATTGGGAGACCTAGTAGATAGCTAGCAACACGTTTGAGTAAGATCCATCAATGAGTTTTTGCTTCACACAAGTGTGTATGGGGCTCAATCATTGTGACTACATCAGTTAATGTCATTAAAGTTGCATAATACTTACATGATACATCTCTAGCATCAATACAATATCATTCACACTGCTGTCAACTATGATGGAAATGCGGCAGTTCCGAAGACCATATTGAATAGTGTCTGAGTTACATTTAATCAATATCAAGAACACTTTGTTACCAATGTCAAATGTTGGCTAATGTATAAACTCACTGGCAGTTTGTTTTTACTCTTGTTGTTTGACAATCTTCTATGAAGCTCACCTTTCATCTGAGATTTAATATATTTTGAATCATATTTCAGCTATAATTAAGCAAGTAGAAGGGGCTGCATACTCTCTTGTGGACATAGATCAGGCTTAGCTATTCAGCATATGAAATTTAAGCTTTGAGTACAATGCTAATATACCCATGATTGCATATATGCATGTACTAATGGTAAATGAGCATGGAATATACATACAAGAAGATTAATGTCTACAATGCCCCTATTGTGCACGTTAGTGAACCTGAAATTAGTAGGGTGATCCAGATTCTAACGTAAAGTAAACCACATTTAATTTTTGTCATTCTTGAATGACTTAGTTTATGGGAAAAAAAAGGATGAAATGTAACATAGCTATATTGACTCAAATGAAATGTTAAACAATGGATTTGTTTAGATGTGCCAGTTGATGATTGGCTCCAATGCAGAGAGAATGTCAGTACCATCTACATCTTGTAAAACTATAACTAGATTGCTAAATGTAAGGAAAAAACACAATTCATTTCAAAAATTAATCACAGAGAGTCTTATAAGTAGGGATGGCAGTGCCAGATATGAAGGACATGGAATTGTACGTAGTTTTACTAAGCATGCATACTTAAAATGCTATGTGGCACCATCAGCTGTTTGACAGATGTTTTTATGCTATTACCGCAGAGTAGCAGAGTAAGGATACCTTATATATTTCACCATATATATTATATATTAGGTTTAGCGTCTAGGTGCTTTTAGTCTTTGTCATTATTACAATTACTATTGCTTGTTCCCTCAGCATATTCCTCTGGGTTTCATTTAAGCCAGAAAGAGGGAATATAAAAAATAACAATCAAAAAAGATGATAATGTTGTTAATGATCTTTTTTTGAGCATCATCTCATAGTCTTTGGACTAGTTCATAATTATAGCCTAAAGGAACACTGTTGCATTAGAAATGCATATCTGTATTGTAAATGCTACAGTCCTGGTGCCCCTTATGATTTTGCCCCCTCCAAACTGTACTAAAACACAAACAACAAAACAAACAAACACAAAATAATAATAAACAAATTACTCACCTTTCACCTTTACAGCGCTGAGTTTCCCTTGGCAACGCTGCAACCTCCTCTTGGTGTTGAGTCATACTGGAGGAGTGCCGTCAAGATGGTTGACCAGTCAAATGCTGCTCAAAGAGAAGCATTGGGGAATGTAGGCACATGTGTGTTGCTCTCCCTGATGCACCTAGGATTCCTCCATGGAGAATTATTACATTCAATGATTCTTTATGGCCAACCCTGACAACACTGTGCATGTGCACGTGACGTCATGGTATGTTATGATATGAAAATCAGGAAGTAAGATCCAGAGGGCTTGTATACTTGGCTTGAAGATACTCTTCCAAGCTTTCTAATTAATTCAATACTGAATTTTCTGGGGGCAGGACTGCGCATGTGGAACACAATAAGATGAAATTGTTAAAGTGCCTACAGTGCCCCTTTATTTCTTGTGATGCACTATATATTTTTAATTTATTTTTCCATTTATGGCCTTGCCTTATTCACACACACAAGAAAAAAAATAAACAGCCCATATCTTGTTACAAATGTAAACTTACACTGATCGACCACAATACTTAAAACACATGTCTATCATCATGTAGATTCCACTCATGCTGCCAACCCAGCTTTGATGCATTAAGGTATGGACTCCAAAAGACCTCTAAACATGTACTGTGGTATCTGGTACCAAGATGTTAGCAGCAAGTCATGCAAGTTGCAAGGTGTGCCTTCATGGATCAGATTGTTTGTTCTAGCACATCCCACAGAGTCCTAGTCAGCATGAGAGCTGGAGAATATGAGGGCCAAGGCAACACCTTAAACTCTTTGTCATATTCCTCAAAGCATCCCTGAACATTTTTTGCAGTATAGTAAGGTGCATCATCCTGCTTAAAGAGGCCAATACCATCAGGGAACACCATTGCCACGAAGAGGTGAACGTAGTTGGAAACTATTTGGCCCTTGTCAAAGTAACTTTTAACTGACCCATTTTTCCTGCTTCCAACACATGAAATTCAAGGACTGACTGTTCATTTGTTGCCTCATATATCCCACCCCATTGTAATGATATAATCAATGTTATAATCAATGTTAATTACTTCACCTATCAGTAGTTTTAATGTTTTGGCTGATCAGTGTATATGCAAGTTCATGTATAAAACACATATAAGGATATGAATTAAAGAAATGATTGTGGTATATCAGAATTACAAAATTTAGACAAAATATATACATTTTAAAAACAAATTCCAAATCCGAGCTCACTTTTCTAATTACGTTTTCAGCTTTCTACTATTCCTTTTTTAGGGAATAGTGCAGTAAACCTCATGCAAATAATCTTAGTGGAGAAAAAAAAAACATTTCAGAGAACAGACATTGGCAAATAGTAGGTTAAAATCATAAAATTAAGCAATTCCTCAACACGCGTATTTTTACAGCTTTAATATTTGAGTCTATATCTAATTTCCTTCTGCACAATTCCCAGAATAGTAAATATATATACTCCAAAAACATTCTAGCCTATTGCATTAGGAAGAGAAATAAGTAAATTTCCTTCAAAAGAAACAGCAACACATTCCAGACTAACTGTCCCATCTTAGACTATTATTTTTACTACACTAGCTATATAATGCATGAAAAAAATTAGTAAAATCATGTCTTAAGTAGTTTGCCCACTTATAATTATAATTCACATGATTTTTTTTATTCGATTTTTTTTATGTATTCTATCTAGCATATCTAGTATAAAAAATAAAACAGATAACCAAACAATCAAAATGTAAAAGTGCTGTCTGAAGAGATTCCGAAATGCAGCGTTCTCAACTATAACTACAATGTATGTTTAGTCCTTAAAAACATGCTATGACTTTCAAACACAAATGAGAGATATTTATCAACCATATTGTTATAAGTAACAATATGAATTGCTTGCATGGTGGCTAAAGGCTCAACACAGCACTTGTTCTAGATGTTTATTGTCTTCAGCCACACTTTTTCACAGAGTGTTATAAGTAATTTCCTGTATCTTCTGGGCTGCAATACTTACATTATAAGCTGTTACATTACACCAGTCAGAAAAATCTTCACCAGAAAGCTCCATTTTGGAATGTTTTGTTACATGTTAGGCCCATTAACAGGTGGGCATTGAGAGCTAGCAATAAATGTAATTACAGTTTGCCCTCAAGCAGTTCTATTACCAGCAATTTGAAGAAGTGAAAATGTATCTTTGTCACTGATTATCAGGGCACTCAAATAGTAAGTGTATAAACAATACAGTTAAAAGAGTGGCAACAACAATTGTGGTTCAATCTGTTTTTCAGTGTTGACTAGTTGAAAGTGATTTATGAATATGTATTGAAAGCCACTTAGCGACATGTGACAAAGATGTCACAATACTTGTAACTGCAGAGGCTGATAGCATCATTAAAAATTCCTTTTTATTACTATTCCTTTTATTATTTATTTATTAGATGTTTATTTATACATTTTGCTTAGTATAATTTCTTATTTGAAGTAATTTAATAATTGAGTTCTATTAGTCATTTTTGTTTTAGAAATTAGCATTAATTTCTTTATTTTTGAGATGCAATGTTAGCTTGGCAATGTCGGATAAAATACAAGCTTTTTATGTAGGTTGTTGTTCAGGGATACCTACATATATTAATAAGTAAATATTTTAATTTCCTTTTTATTTTTTAAATTTAATGTTTTTGAACTTTTCACATTGTTAAAGAACAACAGGACATGTACAAGTAGCAACTTTAAAACGACTCTGTCATGCCAAACTTTCCTTCTCCTATCACTTCCTCTTCTCCTCCTCTCTCAGAATCTATTATTTTTTTCTTAATTTCTGATCTAGTTTTCTTTAAAACATAAGACAAAGTAGGGACTATTTTGTCTTATGTATTTTTCCTACGCTTCACTTTGTTTGACCAAAGGAGGATCTTAACTCGGCTCCATTTCCTGTGTCAGAGAAAGTACTCGCCCTTCTCCTTGACAAAGGAAATGGAGCTGACTTAAGCTCCTCCTTTGGTCAAAGAAGGTCAAGAGTAGAAAAAATACATAAGACAAAGTAGTTCATACTTTCTCTTATGTTTTAAAGAAAACTAGATCAGAAATAAAAAAGGGAACATGTTCTGAGATAGATAGAGAAGAGGAAACATAAGAGAAATTAAGTTTGGCATGACAATGCCACTTTAAGAACAAAAGCACAAAACATGAATTATACTTTTTTTTTTAAATTAGAAATATCCCTGCCCTGGAAATTACACAATTGAAAGAAAAAAACATTTAAATCACTGATGACTAAATTGTATAGGTAAGGCTTATGACCTTATATTATATTGCCAGATCAGTCCAGGCAAATGCAGAGAAAACACTGACAATGAGAAGGAGAAATAGAAACAGTGTTTAATTTCTCCTCTTCTCTATATGCTTTCTATATGCTGTAAGGTGGAAAGGACAAAACGTATAACAATGATAGACAGGGAGCAACGATCGTGAAACCTGCTTGCAGGATAAACATGTCATTTTGTTTTTTAATCTACATTTAATGTAATTTTTGACACCTATAAATAAGTAAACATAATATTAACAATTCTGGGAGGCAACAGTTAACCTTTGAAAAATAGCTTATTAACATTTCTGGATTGTGATTTTGTGTACATCCTCTGTTAGACACAAATCTATTAAATGTTGAAATATTATGATATATACCTAACTGTGTAAATCTGTTTACCATATTTAATAAATATGTCTGCTTAGGAATGAGGTTAACTGTGGCAGGGTGAGTATGACAAGTTAACTGTGTGGGTGTGTGGAAGAGTAATTGTGGGGGGTTGAGTGTGGCAGGGTAAGTGTGATGGTGTATGAGAGGGTGTGATTGTGTGTGGGGAGGTTGTGTTTCTGTGTTCATCTTCCTCACATACAATTTATTTATTTAATGTTGTTTGCCTTTTATGGCATAGAGACATGGTCTAATCTTGTTTTCTATGACCGCCAAAAGGGGCAAGTAGAAGATTACATTTGTTTGCAATATTAATAATCATGCATACACAATTACGGGATACAGGTGCATATGGTTGTAATCTTGCATACAAAATTCCTGTAGTGAAGTGGCTAGTGTAGCTTTTAATCTGTTATTTTATTTTAGTTAGCTTCTGCTTAAATTATAGAGAAAATTATATTGTTATCATATATCACTACAATAAATGTAATATTTCTTTTTTTTAATAAATGTTTTAATTTTTTTTAAACTTACTATTTATTTCCCATTATAAAGAGTATATTCATTTATATCTATTGAATAAAACAGATTGAGTCATATAAAAATGTTTGTTTATAAATCATTATGAAAACTTGCCATTTATTTTGGCTTAAAGATCCATATACACATCTGTGTTTAGCAATAATTTTTATTTTTTCTTCTCTTTTTATTTTATTTTTTTATCAACTGTCACGAGAAGAGTGCCACTAAAAAACTAAATACATGCAGAAATAAAATGTGATTGGTTTGGCTAAGTAAAATCCATATTAAAATGTTCAAAATAAGTTCCCAAACAAATTAGCTCAACATGCAAAATGTCTAGCTGCAAATATGGAACACACTAGGACGCCCAGTCCCACCTAATAAACAAGCTAATGAGGAATTGCTTGCTGGGAAAATGGCAGTTTCTGTAAATAGTCATATGTTCATTTTTTTTTAAATATTTGACAGCAATTCTTTCAGAGCGTATAGAAATATGATTTTTTTTATCCATTTTTATTTATTACGTAAAAAAAATTAGTTAAGTGAGCAATAATTTATAAATGGCAGGTTTGCTTTAAAGCAATATGTTTGCTAATACGGTCTTTATATAAATCATTCTAAAGTAGTATAGTCTCAACTGGCTTAAAACATTTTTTTCTAACAAAGCTATTATGAGTTTAACTGTAATTATTACTTGATGTATGAAGATGGCCATATTGGAATTGTATCACAATTCATAAACCTCTTGTGACAGTTACCAGATTCATTTAATGGCTTTAACTAGTTTGATATGTGAAGATGGACATCTGTCACAGTAGCTCCTCAGTCAATGAAAATGTGTAAAAGTTAATGCCAGTTTCTCTTCGTAAGTGCTTTTCCCCCTCTTATGACTTTGGAGGAAGTTTAAATATATATGCTAAATGCTTAAATATATATTCTATTATTTTCAATTAAAAATGTGGAAGCCCCTTTTAAATCCTATGAATTAAGTTATGTTTGTTTGCAATCCTCTCTTTTTGCCATATTCATTATTATTAAAGCCTGTGTAGCTGTCTAATTACTCATCAACTGTGCATAGGTAGTGCCTGCTCCTTCATGTACCTTAAATTTTTGATTCTTCATTTCCATATATGACTGACCTGTCACATCTGACCTGTTAAAATAACGAGGTTTCTCACACAACACTAAGGCAATATGTCGTATCAAGATAAATCTTTCTTAAGTCTATTATACAAATCATCATTAAATGATTATTTATATAATTGGACAGGATTTTTTTTTTAAGTGCCATGGCATATGTATTTAAGAATTAAAAAGCTTAAGAAAAATCTCCTTGTTGTTGTGCGAATAAATTCCTTATTTTCCCGAGTCGTTCATATGCAGTAACTGTAGAGCTCGCCCGCTCTGATCATGTAGCTCCCCTGGAACTATATTTTGCATTTTATATGGATCGTAATCAGGGTCAGCAGATATGTGCTCAGTCGAATCATTAAAAAGCACTATATGAGGTTCTAAGGATTATTTCTTGCTTGACCCCTGTTATTTACCTGTGGAGATTTTCAAGATTTAGTGGTCAATAATGACTATTTTGTTAACATATGCAGAATACATTATTACTATAACTGTAATCATATCAGATTTTGATTAACGTTTTAATTCCAGGACTAGATTTGCCAGATGGCAGATGAGGCACCAACCATAATTGTGCATGTTTCTATATGGTTCCCAGTTTGGTACTTTTTTTTTTTTTTATAATTATGATTTATAATTGCTATGGTTGCATGTTTATATTTAAGGAACATAGATCATTTATGTGTATATAGGTACAATATTTATTATGTATGCCCTAAATGTGCTAATTAAATGTGTGTATGTGGATATGTGGAATAAATGTAATCGTTAGTTGCTTTTGTCCCGTGTCACCCTAATATGGACAGATTTGGGTCTGTAGGTTTCAGCTATAGTATAGCTAGTTTGCAGGCCGTTTGTATGGCATGCCACCTTATCTAATTTAAATTTTTGGTGGGCAATTAGTGGTAATCATAACATTTATTTGAAACATGGAACGCATAGCTACTAAATATATCTAGTAAACTGTGATTTTGTGCATAACCTACTATTCAGTGATGATTACTGAAAATAAGAATTCTGTAAATATGGTTGATCAAAATATTTTGGCTGACGTAAAGTATAAGATATTATACATTAAACCTTGCCTCACAAATATTCTGTGAAGATCATACCAAATATATATGTTAAACATCTATAAAATTTACAACGGACCTGTTATCAATTTACAAATAGGGATTCCTAAAAGTCTACAGCAATATGAGTTTTAAACATCAAAATTACTTAGGATTACTTCATCCTAATTAAGTGATTTTTAAGGTATAGATGATAGATGATACCCAGCAGCATAAAACCAATGCCATTTCTGAGAAACATCACGATTAACATTTTTCTTTTTTTTGTGACTTGGTGGCTGTCAGACAGCCAATATGGACTCTGGGCTAAAATATATTCAATTAGTGCATCTATTTGATAATTAATATGAGCAATTGTTAATGCTGGACTCTGTATACATGTAAAGTTTCTTTGTAAGAAGATCTGGATTCAATGCTTCTAGTACAGCAAAGAATATGATCAGATGTACATTGTCCAGGCACTGTAATAAAACAAGTTTAACCCCTTCCCGACCGGTGACGGACATTTTCCGTCAACCTTGTCCTTCAGTTAAGGACCGTTGACGGAAAATTTCCGTCATTTACTAAAGTTAACCCCAGATCGCTGCAATCACGGCGATCGCGGGGTTAACGGTGCTCCGTTCTGCCTCTGTATTAGAGGCAGATCGGGAGCACCCGATCGGGCTGTCCCAGCTCATGTGCCCGCTGACAGCATGTCAGAGCGAGCACATGTGCTCCAAATACTCACCTTCCGCCTCCCTGCACTTCCGGGTTCACTGTGAAGTGCAGGAAGACGGATCTTCACTGATCCTGCCCCCTGTGTAAAAAAATAAAAATAAAAGTTAAATCCCAACCCCCCTTTCCCCTGTTTTAATAAAATTAACCCCTTCCCTGCCAATTGATCACTGACTACAGTGATCAATTGGCAGGGTATACATTTTAATGTCATCTGATTTTTTTTTTTAACCCCTGAGGGTTAATTATTCTTTTTTTAACCCTCAGGGGTTACATTTATTGTATTCATTAATTTAAATATTTAAAAATTATATATATTTAGCTAGCTGGGATGGGTGGAAGTTAGTGGGGAATTGGGGAATTTAGTGTTAGGCTAACAGGGGTTAACTTTATTTTTTTTAATAAGCTTTAAAAAGGTAAAAAAAATGTTTTAACTGTTTTAGTAACGTTTAAGTAAAAAAAAAATTACCACCCCCCTTTACCCAGTCTAAATAAAAATTAACCCCTTCCCTGCCAGTTGATCACTGCCTACAGTGATCAACATACAGATCGCAGTATTATACTGTGATCTAATTTTTTTTAACCCCTGAGGATTAACTTTTTTTTTTTTTTTTTTTCAATGTTCGATTTTTATTGAAAATTTTTCAAACAGAAGGGAACGACAGAGGGATACAGAAGAGAAGGGGGAAGGGGGGATGTTAAATAGCCAAAATAGCACATTTGACAATACTTTATAGTACATGTGAGGTTACATAATAGTCCGTGCATACAACATACAAGGGAAATAGAAGTTGAACATATATATATGAGCATACATGTATTTCACATATTAAGAGCGAATTGACACCAATATAGCTAGTAGAGATATTTGTTGTGGTAGTTAACATAATACATCACATATATACCTATCTTATTATCTATAATCTAGATAAACTAGATCGTACCTGATGCTACGAAATGTTTTGGCGGAATAGCCTAAGAACATATTACAAGAAAGTACATTGATTCTTGTGTGTGACACAGAAGTGGAGATGTGCAACATTACTTCTGCATGTTATGTGCCAATATAACAGTGTAGTGGAATGAGTCTAGAAAAACTAATGCTTAAGGTTTACTTTCGCCTTGTATTGAATAGACTCTAGTATGACTAGCCTTATTTGTCCACGATCAGGACTAGAGTATAGAAGAAACTAATGAAGAGGTACATTGTGTAGCCACATGTTGCACAACTGTGTAAATAGAACTTATCAATTCGAGGTAAAGTTATAGGTAAAGATATGTAGTGTTTTGGTAAGTTGTTGGAATTATCAATTTACTCGTAACGTGCTGTAACGCAGGACTAAGGCATCAAAATATTGTTATGACCAATGTATGGTCCGATGTTGTTTATTTTGTAGAGTATTAGGCTCATTACGCTTTAATTAAATTAAAGTGCCTCTTGTATTGCCGAAAGGAGGGAAGAGAAAAGGAGAGGAGGGAGGGGGAAAGGAGGACAGGTGGGAGATAACCTTGGAGAGGAAGAAGAACTGAGGAAGGGAAGGAGGGAAGAAGGAGAAGAAGAGGGGAGGAAGGGAAGGTAGAAAGACAAGAAAGGAAAGGATAAAATGGGGAGGGAAAGAAGGAAAGAAAGAAAGAGAAAAAGACAGAAAGGAAGAAAGAAAGAAAGAAAGAAAAAAGAAAAGAAAGAAAGAAAGAAAGAAAGAAACCTCATATTCTAAGACCGTGAAGATTGCAATTGAACCATAAAAATCATTAAAATCACACTATGTTAACATAATGTTTGTATGTAGTGTCCCAATTTTTCCATTGTTCGTTAAATTTGGACAGGTTACCCTTTTTTGCCCATTCCATTTCATAACAGTAAGCGGTGTTGACTCTACTAAGTAATTCTTGTACAGAGGGGATGGTGTCACTCTTCCAATGGGCCGCAATGCATAATTTTGCTGCTATCAAGATATTGATGATTGCTGCTTTGGAGGGAAGATGAGTTTGATCAGGAAGTAAATGGAGTAAATAGCTAGCTGGACTGGGAGAGAATTGTGTCCCAGATGTTGTTTTTATAATTTTATTCACATTATTCCAAAAGGAACATAATTTTGTACAGTCCCAGAAAATATGTTTTATGGATCCTCTAATACGGTTACACCTCCAGCATGTAGGGTCCGTCGCCGGATATATTTTACTCAATCTACTGGGTACTAAGTACCATCTCATTAAAACTTTAAAGTAAGCTTCCCATAAAGTGACACATTTAGTGGATTTTTTGGTGAGTGTAATAGCGGATAACCAGTCTTCTAAGTGGAATTCTACGCCTAGATCTTTTTCCCAAGTTAGCATATAGGGTAATTTATTAGCTTGAAAGTTTTCCAATTGTGCTAAGTAGCACAATGTTAGAAACTTCGAAGGGCATCGGGATCTGTCTGACATGTAACACCTGTAACCTATTGTGCTGAAAGACGATGTGTCCATATAGGCTAATCCTGCAGTGTTTACTATGTGTTTTACCCTCAAATAAAGAAAGATATCTCGGTGCGGTAATTTATAGGAGGCTTGCAAGTCTGGGAAAGAACGAAGGCCATTGGTGTTATACAGAGAGTATATATGGGTTAGCCCTAGTTTAGACCAGTGGCGTATAGGTAAATCTGGTGATATCGTTGAGAGAACTCGTATCGGAGCCATGTAGAGTAATTCTCGATGGGAGCAAAGTTGCGCGCTCCATGAGTTCCAAGAGTTAATAAGAAATTTCGTGCAAGGTAATGGTGAAGATGTGGTACATCTATGTGTTGACCACATTATGTCAGATAGGGAATGGAGATGACTGCATGCTTGTTCAAGTTGGAGCCATATAGGGTTGGTTTTACCTGTCATAATGTCAAGACTTTGTGCAAGTGTAGAGGCTTTATAATAGTTTATAATGTTGGGAACGCTTAAACCTCCTTTTTGGATGGGGCGCCATAGAGAATGGAAAGAGACTCTTGGGGGTTTTCTTTTCCAAATGTGAGCGTTAAGTTTTGACTGGAATTTTGTTAGAAGTGAGTTGGGGAGGGTGATAGGTAAAGTCCTGAATAAATAAAGTATGTGGGGTAGCACCATCATTTTTATAGTATTCACTCTCCCTATCCAGGAGGTGTTCAGTTTATCCCATGATTCCAATTGTACGGAAAGTTTAGACAGGACTGCTTCGTGGTTTTCCTTAATGAGTTGTGTTCTAGACTGAGTAAGTTTTATACCCAAATATGTAATGGAAGTCTTGCGCCAGTCGAATGGGAATTGTGATCTCAATTTTTCTGTAACGTGGGATTCAAGGTTTAGAGGGAGTATTTGAGTTTTGCTAATATTATTTTTGTAAAATGAAATGTTGCCATATGAGACTAGAGCGTTTAAGAGGCGGGGAATGGAGGAGATTGGATTCGCAAGAAAGAGTATGATATCGTCTGCGAATAAAGCAAGTTTTTTTCTCCTGCAGGGGTTTTAAGGCCTGGAAGCAAGGGGTCATTTTTAATTGAATGAATGAGTGGTTCGAGGCATAAAATAAAAATTAGGGGGGATAAAGGGCATCCCTGCCGCGTTCCATTAGATATATTAAAGCTATTAGATATCAAGCCTGTGTTGAAGACTTTCGCTGAGGGCGAGGAGTACAGGGCCATTATACTTGTGATAAAGAGTGCTGAGAAACCAAAGGCTTGTAAGGTGGCTTCCATATACGTCCAGTTGAGGCGATCAAAAGCCTTTTCTGCGTCCAGAGCCATTAAGGCCCCAGATTGACGTTTATGGTTAGCCCAGTCGATTAAATCCATACAAAATCTGGTGTTGTCTCCCACCTGTTTACCAGGTACAAAACCTGCCTGTTCTTCGGAAATTAGAGTAGGTAATAGGGGCTTTAATCTAGTGGCTATTAGTTTTGCATATAATTTCGCATCAGCGTTTAATAATGATATTGGTCGTAAGTTACTGCACGTCGTGGGTGGTTTATTCGGCTTGGGTAAAGTGATTATGTATGCCTCCAGCATTTCTTTCGGGAAGCTTCCTACCTCTTTTATTGCATTAAAAAGTTTTGTAATGTGTGGGGTTATTTGAGGTTCCATTTTAATATAATAATAGTTTGAAAGTCCGTCTGGTCCTGGAGCTTTGTGTTTCGGGAGGGACTTAATGGCTGCAGCCACTTCACTTTCTGTGAACGGAGCGACCAGTACATCGTTCTGTTGCGATGTGACTTGTGGTAATGACAAACGTTCTAGAAAAGTTAGTATGTCTTTTTTGACTGGGTTATGTGTATGTTTATCTGTATCTAAATTGTAGAGATTTTCATAATAGGAAGAAAGTTCGTTAACTATGTCGGTGGGATTATATATTTTTGTATTTGTGTTGGAGGTGAGATACGGGATTTTTGTTTGAAGATATTTGGATTTCAATTGGCTGGCTAACAGTTTACCGGCCTTGTTACCCAGGCTATAATATGTTTGTCTAAGTTTAACTAGATTGTTGGTGTAATCTTGGACCTTAAGTTGCAGAATTTTTGCTTTCGTTTCTGTTATTTGTTTCGTCGTGGTTCGAGATGGTGCTAGTTTATTGGAGTTTTCCAAAGTTGCGAGATCTTGGTATGTGTTTTTTTGGTTGAGACAATGTTTTTTAATGATTGATCCTATTTTTATGAGTTCTCCCCTGATTACCGCTTTATGCGCTAACCATTGGGTTACTATAGAAGTGTCGTCAGTGGTGTTGACGGTGAAGTAATTTTGTAATGCCAGAGAGATTTTTTGCAATTCCTTGGGTGAATCTAGTATGGATTCATTTAATCTCCATTTACCTCTGCCTGTTGCTGGGTATGGAACTGCTATTGTGATAACTATAGGAGCATGGTCAGACCATGTCCTTTGACCTATTGTTTCGTGTGTAAGTTAAATGTACTGGAGAGAAATATGTGAAATCTTTGGCTGCTGGATATAGATTTCTCCATGTGTCATAAAGATCATGCGAAAAAATGAGATTTGAAAAAAGTTTGCTGTTATGGATGGTTAATTTGTTAGGTAATTGATTGTTAGTGCGCTGTATATCCAGCGAAGGGTCCAAAGTGCAGTTGCAATCGCCGCAAATTATAACGTGTCCTTGTTTTAAGGAAGATATTTTTTTTTATGGCCTTGTTGAGAAATGAGAATTGGGCATCATTTGGGGCATATAAGGATGTTATTGTAACTTGGATTCCGTTAAGTTCTCCGACTAAAATTAGCAGTCTACCTGTTGGATCAGCATATTGTATGGAGGGGGTAAACACCCAGTCTTTATGTATTAAAATGGCTACACCTTTGGATTTGTTTGATGCATAGGCATGGTACGCTATGGGGTATTTGGCGGATCGTAATTGGGGAGGGTTACTCTTGCAAAAATGAGTCTCTTGGAGACATACTATGGCAGCGTTTGTGTTATGCATGTCTTTTAGAAGTTGTCTTCTTTTGTACGGGCTGTTGAGGCCTTTAACATTAAGAGACAGAATTTTCATTGTGTTAGACATTGTGGCATGTAAGTTTAGCAGTAAGGGTGGCGTATAAGTTTAATGATTTTGAGAGAGAAGAGACGATCTGTTGGTCTATATAAAAAGAATGCGGATAATCATTCTTGGATCTTTTTGACATATATATGAGTGAGTTGTAGTTTCCAGATGGAACAACCAAATATGAGGTAAGGAGGAATAGAGAAAAAAAACAAAGAAAACAACTAGATAACAAAGAACTATGTACATATATATCTTCCTTGGAGGGAAGATGTAGTCCGGTCATATTGAGAGCACTATAGGTGACTCAAGTGATGACCTGGGGACAGGAGGAGAGCTCCTCCAACCTGATACAAACATTGTTGTAGTAAGTAACCGCTCAAACTCTAAAGAATAGTCCTAAACAATAAGACTAAATGACAGCTCGAGCCAATGAGGAAGTATTCCTTAAGCCTTATACTTTGCAATAACTATTACCAATTTACAAAACACAAAATTTTCCTGCGTTAAAAGTGTGTGTTTTATGAAAGTTGAGTATTAGGGTCTCATCTGGAACCTGAAGTGACTTATACAGGGACAATGACGCCATGCCATAATGAAAGGGTATCATAAGTATAATGAGGACATATACCGCTAAAAACAACAGTCATAGTCTCATCTGTCGAATCTAGCATGATCCATATACGACTTCTAGCAGTCGAGATACAGACACTGAATTGACTCTAATAGTTATAGTAGGGAATTGGATTAGAAGGTATAATTAACGATTATTTATAGTATGGACAATCTATATACATATTTTGTGAGATCTATGTTTGTCGCTGGATGCAATATATATCACCAAAGGCAGATACAGTTGAAAGCAAACTCGTATATTGCTATATGCATATGTATAAACATTTTGTGCATTGTTATGCAATATGGCACACTCAATCACAAATTCGTAGTATATAGTAATTAGGGGGGAGTATTGTAAGGAATGAATGAGTATGGGCGTAGAGGAGAGCCTATGAGTGTGAAGATTAAGTATTTTATGTCACATCATGTTAATATATGTAAAAAAAAAAGAAAAAAAAAGAAATAATACAACATAAAAGAAGGAAAACCATTATACATGAAGCCACAAATCAGTAGCGCTAGATATCTGTTAAACACAGCGTATCGCAGATGAGAAATTCGTACACGTGGATCAATGGTACAGACCAGTGTTTCCCATAATGGAGGTGCACGCTCGATAAATGTTGAGCTTTTTGACCAGAGCTGAAATCAACTGTGAATCACATAGGAATAATGTCACTACAAAGGGGACTCATATGTGTGTATGGAGAGGTGATATCATCTCTAACTGGGATAACGCCTACAGATATTAAGGTGGTGTGATTACATATTTTCATTAATTGCGAGACACATATTGGAATTAACTGCACACTGTGGGTAGGGAGCAGGAAGTCAACGATATTCTAAAATTTGAACATGGCTTATGGTATAAAGTTTACTATACTTGAGAGGCTAGTGTTCTGTACACAGCACATGAATGCATGGAAAAATAGATAACTCCAAAGTCAAACTTATACCTTGACACATATGAGTGTAACGCATTGATATGCATCATAGTAATAATTATTAATATGAGATTATGTAACAGATAAGGAAAGAAAGCATTGTACATAATACATAATATTACGCAGTGGGAGCATACGATAATTATTATACTCATCATGTCACCACGGGGAAAACAATGGAAGAGTTCATGTATTGTTAATTGACGATCCCGCCATGTTCCATTCTGTTTGAAGACGTCTTGGAGAGACTCCTATTGATGGAAGGTCTGTTGGCGCTGAGTTGGTGGGAGTCCAGAGTCCCCAGATGGTGAGGAGCTTCATGCCTTCATCTGGTTCATTGATGACCTGAATCTTACCCTGTCGCCAAACCAGTAGTTTCGTAGGATAACCCCATTTATAAGACACGTTGTTATTACGTAGAGTTTTGGTTATATTTATAAATTCTTTCCTTCGTGCCATTGTGGAGGCGGATAAGTCAGCAAATAAGGACATCTGTTGATAAGGTTCTGGGAGTTTGCCTGCTTTTCTTGCTGCATTGAGTAAAGCGTCTTTATGCAAGTAATAGTGGAATTTCACCAAAACATCTTTAGGAATGTCACTTGCCATGCGGGCCGGGCGTGGAAGTCTATGCATGCGGTCGAAAGCCCAGGCAGAATCAGGTAACTCCGGGACTAAGGATTTGCAAATTGAGAGTATGTAGGCAGGTAATGCGTCGTGGGAAACGTCATCCGGGATACCCCTGAAACGAACGTTCTGCCTTCGAGACCTATCCTCTAGATCTGCTAGTTTTAATTTCAATGAAGCGTTTTCTTCTGATATTTTTTGAAGTTTTTCAACTACTTCATTATGAGCTGTACATAGTTCATCAGATCTGTTCTCCAGATGGCTAGTTCTATCTCCTAATGCAGAGATTTCTTTTCTCAATTCGCTGTCAATTTTGAGAAAATCCGTTCTGATTGTGGACCGGAGTTCTTGTAACATCCTATGAAGGCTGCGTTCTGTAACTGTAGTGTCTGAATATTTAGAAGAGATTGATTCACTCTCGGAATGGTCGTCCGACATATTAGTCGTGTCGCCGCCATCTTGGTTTTCTCTTCTGCGGTTTTTTTTTCGGGTTTTCGCCGCTTCTATTAATTTCAGCTGCTTAGATGATGACATGATCGTGTGATACTTCTTTGGGAGCGTAAGTGACCAAAAGAAATGCAGTTAGTTGCTGTGATTGTCGCTACTCAGGTTGGATATACAGCGGAGCTCTCAAGCCATGCGACTGTGCTCGCCGGAAGCTGGACACGCCCCTAACTTTTATTTTTTTTTTAACCCTCAGGGGTTCAATTTATTTAATTAATTAATTTAAATATGTTATAATTATATATTTTGCTAGCTGGGGTGGGTGGGAGTTATGGGAAAATGGGGAATTTACTGTTAGTGCTGCTTACTGCTAGTTAGGGGTTAAGGGTAAAAGAAAAGTTTAGAAAAAATGTAAAAGTGTAAAAAAAGTTAAGAAAATGTAAAACATTTAATAAGTAAAAAAAAAGTTTAAAAACGGGTTTTACAAAGTAAAAAAAGTTTTACAAAGTAAAAAACAGATTTACAAAGTAAAAAAATACATTAAAAAATGCTCATTACCACTACACTTGGTACAAGCTAGCGGAAAAATGATCCCACGCTAAGGTTCAAAATATGCCTTTTGAATTACCCTGGGATGTCTTCTTTAAGAAATGGTATGCCTTTATGGAGTAATTGGATTATATAGCCTTGTAAAATACTCTAAAATGGGACATGGACACAGCGTAAAAATTCAAAGTTTGAAAAAAAATGGAATGGCTGTGTCTCAAATGTGCCCCTTCAATGTCCACATATACATGGCAAAGGTACATACGGGGATATTGCTGTACTCAGCCGACATAGCTGAGCAACATATTAAGTATTATACAGTCGTAATACACATAAGGTTTGCAAAATATACTGCGCAAACTCACTTTGTGTGTCAAAAAGGCCGAAAAAATGCTTTTTTACCACTACACATGGTACAAGCTAGCGGAAAAAATATCCCACGCTAAGGTTCAAAATATGCCTTTTGAATTGCCCTGGGATGTCTTCCTTAAGAAATGGTATGCCTTTATGGGGTAATTGGATTATATAGCCTTGTAAAATACTCTAAAATGGGACATGGACACAGCGTAAAAATTCAAAGTTTGAAAAAAACTGGAATGGCTGTGTCTCAAATGTGCCCCTTCAATGTCCACATATACCTGGCAAAGGTACATACGGGAGTATTGCTGTACTCAGCCGACATAGTTGAGCAACATATGAAGTATTATACAGTCGTAGTACACATAAGGTTTGAAAAATATACTTCGCAAACTCACTTTGTGTGTCAAAAAGGCAGAAAAAATGCGTATTACCACTACACTTGGTACAAGCTAGCAGAAAAATTATCCCACACTAAGGTTCAAAAAATTCCTTTCGAATTGCCCTGGGATGTCTTCTTTAAGAAATGGTATGCCTTTATAGTGTAGTTGTAATATGTAGCCTGCTCAAGTGCTCCAAAGTGGGACACGGACGCATCAAAACCCTCCATGAAAATTCACACTTAAAAAACTTAACTTGTTATGTCTCTTTTACAGCAGTGTAACTTCACAAAATAGTGTCTAGGTCATACATTGGGCATATTGTTTTACTCAGAAGGCTTAGCTGAGCATAATTTGGGGGGTTTGAGCTTAGTGGCACATATGAAATGTACAAAATGCCCAGCAAAAATGTAATCCATATGTAAAAAATGCCCAAAATTATATTTTACCACATACTTTGGCATATATTGGTGAAAAAATGGGGGCATGTTAAAGCACAATATGCACCATATGAGATACCCTGAGGTGTCTACTTTTGCAAATGGTAGGCCTTTGTCAGGTTTTTTTGAACAGTCAAACTGCTATAATACCCCAAATTGAAGCATAGGCCCATTAAATCCGCCTCTCAAAATTCTATTGTAAATGTTGAAACGGACAGGTCTCCTATATGGCACTGTAGCTTCACGAAATAGTGCCAAAGACATACAATGGGGGTACCGTTGTACTCAGCAGAAGTAACTGAACACATAATAAAACCTTGCATAGGAATAGCACACACCAACTTTACAAAATACACACTTCTTTGTACAAGTTCTTTGTTATAAGTTTGTGTGCCAAAAATTTTACTCCAATATTTAGCAGATATTGGCGGTGAAATGGCTACTTAGAAAGTGTCAAAACAACCTTAGGACAATAGCCTGTGATGTCTACTTTATATAAATATATACTTTTGTGTGGCAATTTTGTTTTCTTTTATGGCTATTAAGCTTACAAGACAAACATACCAAATTCTAAAATCGCTCCTTATTAAAAGTTTATTTTACTCCTTGTGCTTTGTGACCTGTAACTACCAAAAAAAACTGAAAATCCCAGACACATTATATATTCTGTAAATCAGAACAACTAAATGAATTTATTTTTAAATACTTTCTTTAACCTGCACTAATTAGGCACACATTATTATTGCAAAAACTGTACAAAAAACACAAATTTTTATTTTTTTTTTTGCATTTTTCTTTATTTTTTTAATAATAAATACGCATTTATATATATATATATATATATATATATATATATATATATATATATATATATATATATATATATATGTTACATCAAATTAAAGCCCTTTCTGTCCTCTAAAAAACAGTATATAATATGCGTCGGTGCAATAAACAAGAGAGATGCAAATTGAAGTTGAACGCATACAGCAAGAAAATGCAAAAATTGCTTGTGTCCTTAAGCGTAAGACAAGCTGCTGAAGCTGTATCCTTAAGGGGTTAATTCAATTTTTAACATATTTTCCACATTATTATAACGTAGCAAAGGAATACATCTAACAAAAAATATTTTTTTTCTTTAAATTCCTTTAAACTTGCAACTATCAAACAACTTATAACAAAGAACATACAGTTATACAGCAGTTGACAGGCCTTATATGTAAGCATAAATCTTAACACACATTGTTAAATAATGCACCTATAAAACAGCTGCAAATACAAAATAAAATATGTACCATTTTCTTTATTCATTTTTAAGAAAATGGTACAGTTTACAGAAAGTGTAATACGTGTAATACTTTAATTATTATAATATTGGTTTCCCCATATTCTAAATATGGCAAAGCCAAATGTAAGGCTCTTGAAAAGAAATGAAAAAATAAAAAAAAACATCAACAACTAAAGAAAAGAAAAGATTGGTTTTAGAGTTTGCGGTTGATGTTCCAGCCTGCCTGAGTGGCGGTTCAATTCATTCCATGTGATACATCTGAATTCCTCTCCATTTCATAAGAGATAAATATAGTGCTTGAGTTTAGATAACATATTACATTGTAAATGTCCTGCTGAGATTCTTTATCGAAAGAATAAATGCTGTTTTATTGACGCCTTCCATACTGCCTGTCACACTTGTGTAGTTTAGCATAGAACAGCTAGAATCAAGAAAATATAAAGTTAATAAAAAAACACAATTCATCTTGATGTTATTTATGTATATGTGGCTGTAGTTTATATATAGTTATGTGATAAAAACATATTGATTTGCTGTAAAAATGTTAGTGTACAATACAAATACAGCCTTGGTTCATTCAATCATAAGGCAGTAAAAGGAAGGTGAAAAAAAGTATATTTTAAATATACTCTTCTGCTGCATGTATACTTACATACAATAATAATGTGAATATAAAAAACAGATGAAATTCGTTTTTTGTACCTTTTTTTATTGGACTAACAAAATGTTGGAATGACAATAATAATCTCTACAATAATAATGTGGAATATACATGCATGGTGTAGAAATGTAATTTTAAATATACTCTTCTGCTGCATATATTCTTATATACTATAATAATGTGTATATAAAAAACAGAGGAAATTAACCTGGAATATACTTACATGGCGTAGAAATTTTACATATTCTCAACAAAAGTAAGAAATTAAAGTCAATTTCCACATTTTAGGTCAAAATAGGAAAAATAGGAAACTGGAAAAATTCTGTAAGTCAGCTATGCTTCCAGTTTGGCTACTTTGGGTTTGAATTTGAAATTCACTTAAACTGTTAGCGGGTTTTCATCCCCCCCATGGCTCCTCTCCTGCAACTGTCAAATTAAGCTACTAAGTTCTGTGATACCACTTTTCTAGCAACCTATATCATTACCCCTATTTATACCCTTTGTGTCACTAAACCCCACTCTCTCTAGCATGTAAGCACAACCTCTCTGTTCCTGTGCGTCCATTTGTCTGGTTAGAATTACATATGTGGTGGTAGAGTGCTGGTGAAGCGCTAAAATTTTTTATAATAGTTGTGAGTAGACTTTAAGTGTAAATGTAAATAAACAGTACCTTCTAGGTATACAAAAAGTGTCCTAAGTTGATATTCAATACCTTAAAGATAAACAGAATATACCAAACATAGTGTAAACTGTTACAATGAAAATTATTTTAAATTAAGAGTGAAAAATTCCCACTCACACTTTGGAGAGCTAATAGTGTATAGCTCAATTTAGTAGCCCATGGGGTCCGTGAAGGCGACCCTATCCCTTCTTTTTACTGGATATTCTTTCCTTTGAATTCTGAAATGTTGAAAAGCATATATGGTGCAGTACCGTATGGTTCCAATAAAGTATAAAAAAGAACAGGTTGGTACTTACAAACACAGAGCCATCCACATCGGCTCTGATCAAGGGTATATGTGGTTAAGGACCACACGCCTTCTTTAAAAGAGCAGGAACGATGCCAGCAGTGTTATAAAAATATATAAATGTACTTTATTTACATAAAACTATATATAACAATATAAAAACATTGAATAGGCATATAAAAAGTCAAAATCAATAAAGAGCGATCTTCTCCAAGCTCCAGGACGCGTTTCGCTGTAGCAGCTTCTTCAACTGGATATATAAAAAGTCGGAAAAGTCTCTATTTCTGCTTTGGGACCAGTTCCTGCTTTTATACCTCTTTAAAAATCCAATCCTTGATTTTGAGTCCGTGATTTCGCGGGCTTTCGCCATGAAAACGGTGACGCCCTGCGATTCACGTCTCGTTTTCGTTTATTTCCTGGTTTTCGCATCACTTCCGGTCACGGGTCACTCGGCCGATACGTCATACGTTCCACCTTGCGGTTCACTCGGCCGATACCCGGAAATGTGTAGTATCATAAAACAGCAATGGGAGGTAGACATAGAATAGTATTTAGACGCATAAATACACAATTATGAGAATAATGACCTTCTATTCCTCTCAATAAGAGGAATCTATGGGTATATTATTAATTCTATAGAGGGAAAGGAATAAGAATATACTGTTTCTATTCCTCTATTACATAGAGCCATAAATAAAATATGAGTAACTTCAAAAAAGAACTTGTGTGACATAGAGGGAAATATATCCTAAAAATATAAATGTCCAAAACCATAGGGTACATAGATAATTCCATAGAAGACCATAACTTTAAGCACGTATGTGTTAGTCCACCCATTGTGCAGTGCTACAACATTTTCTGGTGCTATATAAATAATAAAATAATATTATTAATAATAATAATTCCCTTTGATTTCTCAGTTTAGTGAAAACACTGTTAGTGTACAATTCATATACTTATATGGTGTAAAAATGTTAGTGTAAAATGTACTCAAACTATCTAGATAAATATAAATACTATAAAAAACATTTTAATATTCATTATTATTAAGAAAATCTCAAGACAATGATAATAAGTTAAGCATATAATGCAATGATTACAAATTAAATTGGTGATTTATGTTCTATATCTGCCACACCCTATCTGCCAATTTGGCAATCTTAGACATATTTTGCATATTTTGTCACCAAGGAATCCCAGGAAGATAACCTGTTTATCTTACCAGGAAAATAAACCTGATTTTCATTTTCTCTGCAGTGGTGTTTCTTATACTCTACCTCCATTGGAGTCTTTGGCCACCTTTAATATATATATATTTCTAATGAATTAGACAAGTAAATAATTTCAGTGCACAAAACACATTAAATATATATTTATGTACCTGAACTGTTTAATGTATTAATCAGTATTTCTATGAGATTAGAACCACTCACATGTTTTAGAGCTGCCAGCAGGCTCTACATTCCATGTATATTGGTTTCCACATTGGGTATGCAAGATACAATCTTCAAACTATCTACTACTATGTGAAAAAATAGGGGATACTATTTAGTACAATATACTGTATGGTTTGTGTTAAAAACAGTGTATTCATTTACATGTGATTTACATATTAAGCTACTGTAGAACAGTTACAATCTGGGAAAGTTCACCTTTAATATGGTGTCTCTAAATAAATATACACAACTACAGATCATCATTTGTTTTTGCTTAGTTTTTGTGCTCCAACCATATAAATACTGTGATTTATACATTTGTAATGCTGCTCGGGTATATAAATATATGCCTTTTCAATTTTCTTTTGCACACTATGTAATGCTGTTTATTTTTCTTTTGTTCATTTTGATTGTAATTTTTGGGACGAGTAATCCTATACAAGTGCTTCATTGTTAATTATATTTTTCTGGGAAGTGCCACATGTCAGTGAATAAAACACTAGAAATGAAAATAACTCCACAATAGTCATACTCGGGTACGGCAGTCTTAGGCTTGGTGCAAATACTATGAACTGGACAACAATACAAAAAATAAAATAAAAAATTTCGATAGGCTTAAAGGGAAACCATAGTGCCAGAAAAACAAAGTCCTGGCACTATAGCTCCCCTCCATCATGCACTTCCAAAACCCCTTCTGTCACTTACCTGATTCCAGCGCCGATGTTCCTCGGTGCCGTTTCAGGTTCCACCTCCACTCGTCGGTGGTGGGCGACCTAATGCGCATGTACGGCTATGGCCGTGCTCGCTTTAAGGCTTCCCCCATAAGAAAGCATTATACAATGTGCATAGCATGAGGATGTCGAGTGTTAGTTTAGTGACCAAAAGTGGAGGTAACAATCAAAAGTAATTATTGCAGTTTCTTAAAAACTGCAATAATTACCTTGCAGGGTTAAGGGACCTGAGACACTACACCCAGACCACTTCAATGAGTTGCAGTGGTCTGGGTTCCTATTGTGTCTCTTTAAAGGGAAACTAGCCAAACTATAGCTTAAATGGATGCAGTGTACATATACCCTGCAATGCAAGGCACTGAAGGACCTAGATGGACAGAGGCACATTTACTTTCTTGTATAGAAAGAAAGAGTTTACAAATAACATTGTTTGTTTATTTTGTCCAAAGAACATTGAACAAATTGTTTCATTGAAGAAGAGGACGGCAGACTGTGATAATTGAATGACACTAAAGTATGAATTTGCTAGATATTGCTTGGCCCCAGTGGGCTCAATTTTACTTTTGTCAGACCTTTCATTAGAGCGAATATTTGTTTTCGCTCTTTCCTTTTGTTAAAGGGACACTATAATCACCAGAACAACTACAGCTTATTGAATTTGTTCTGGTGAGTAGAATCATTACCTTCTGGCTTTTTGCTGTAAACACTGTCTTTTCAGAGAAAATGCAGTGTTTACATTACAGCCTACTAATAACTTCACTGGCCACTCCTCAGATAGCTGTTAGAGATCCTTCCTGGGTCATGGCTGCCTAAAATGCATCCAAACATTCAGTATCTCTTCCCTCTGCATGCAGACACTGAACTTTACTCCTAGAGATTCATTGATTAAATTCATCTCTATGAGGAGATGCTGATTGGCAGGGCTGTGTTTGAATTGTGCTGGCTCTGCCCCTGATCTGCCTCCTTGTCAGTCTCAGCCAATCCTATAGAGAAGCATTGTGATTGGATCAGGCCACCACTTCTGATGATGTCAGCAGACAGTTTTTTTTCTGAGGCAAACAGCATGCAGAGCTACAGCTTCAGGCTTGAATACAAGTAAGATTGTGCTACATTTATAAAGGCATGAGGGGCCCAAGGGGGCTAGATGGTGGTTTTAACACTAGAGGGTCAGGAATACATGTTTGTGTTCCTGGCCATATAGTGTTCCTTTAATTCTATATCAGCATAGTATTTACTAAACTGGGAATTATTGGAAACTGGGCAGGGGATTTAATTATTTGGTGTTAGAACGAGATACTAGAAAAATAATCAAATTCATCTGTTTCCAGCTTGGCAATTTTGGACTATAAATTTGAAATCCCTGGTTAGTTCCTAACAATTCACAGTTTAGTAAATAATATGCTGGTAATTCAAAATTTAGGGAACAACTTTGCAAATGTTTGAATATGAAGAATTTGGAAAACTAATATTTTCTAAATGTTTGACATCAGAGAATATCAAATACCATCTAATCATTATTTCTGCATTAACATTGCAATTTTGAGGTTTAAAGGGACTCTCCATTGCCAGTAAAACAAACCGTTTTCCTGGCACTGCAGGTCCCCTCTACCTCCCACCTCCCATCCCAAGTTGCTGAAGGGGTTAAAACCCCTTCAGTGACTTACCTGTATCCAGTGCCAATGTCCCTCGGCACTGGGACATTAGCCGGCGGGGAAGACCTATTGCACATGCGCGGCAGGCGAGACCTAATGCGCATGTGCGGCAATGCCGCACACACACATTAGTCCTCCCCATAGGAAATCTTTGAATAATGCTTTCAATGCTTTCCTATGGGGATTTCGGTGACGCTGGAGGTCCTCACATAGCTTGAGGATGTCCAGCGTCGTTATAACACACTTTTCGTGTTCTATGAACATGAAAGTGTCCTCTAGTGGCTGTCTAGTAGACAGCCACTAGAAGAGGACTTAACCCTGCAAGGTAATTATTGCAGTTTATGAAATGGGCAGAAGTGGTCTGGGTGCCTGCAGTGTCCCTTTAAGGTTAAGTTACAAATAACGAAAAATGTAAAGTTTCTTAATTGCGGAAGAAAGAAAACTTTGGCTCTCATTTTCAGTTCAGTTCTGATTACATCCTAAATTCAGCACAGAGGTACTATGCAATATATTAAAGTGTCCTCGTTGCACAAAGCTAAAGTAAATGCTAGTGCAAAAGGTACATTTGGGACTTCCTAGACATGTAAAGATGACCATTATACTGCACAGTAGAGAATTCACTACCAAATCTATAAAATGAATGAGACTGTGTTAGACCCTCTAGACATTCGGTGATATTTTTTATCTCATTATTATTATTGTTGCAAGTTTTTGTATGGTTTTATTTCTGGTCTCAGAAGCTAATTTAAAACTTGTCAGTTTGGATGCTCACTTCAAACTACGTAGGTGCCGTGAAAAAAAGCACAATATCTAAACATGCACAACAAAAGAAAAGCAGGTTGCTAGCAACTACAAAAATAACATTATACTAAGGAAATAAAGCACCTTCAATAATACCTGTTGAGACATGATACCCACCAGGGGATTTTCTTGTGAATAGTACTCTTCAAGCTTTGTAGAAATATTGCACAATCTTATTTTTATTCTGTGTTTTACTTTACTAGAATAAATATTAATTATCATAAACAATATCTTATTTGGTTCATCTGTAATATATGCCTCCAGACTTGTTGGTGTTTTTTTTTATGTCTTTTATTTTAGTAAACACTACTTACTTTTGATTTCTTTGTTTCTGTACAAGGACAAAGATACTGAATTTGTGTTCTATGTTTATGCCAACTATTGTATTTCTATGCAACTACTGTGCATGAACAGCAAGGAATTCGACCTTAAGTAATAATTGGATAGAAAGATGTTCAAACGGCTTAGTTTTCTATTTTTGTTCTATTTACAGAAAACATAGATAATGGCAGTTGAAGGAAAAGATGGGAAGTAGTACCAGAATAAAAAAATAAAAAGTAAGAAAGAAAGATTTATTAATAAAACATCCCATTATTTTCAGAGGGGAAAATGTTGCAGCCAACATTCGGCATTGTAGCTATACTAAAAGTAAAACTTTGATACATTCACTTCAGTGGTGAATCGGATATCTTGCCCTCAAGCCATTTTGAGTAATTTCTTGAATGTTTGGATGTTTAGTGGCAATGTTCCACTTTGAAGAGCCCTGTTGGTAACATCACTAAGCCAAGATTTTGTGCCATTCGCTTATAAAACAGGTCCAGTGATAGATGACTTGCCAGGCGCTGTGAAGAAAGAGTCATTTCAGTTCTGCAATATCCATTAAATATGAGATATGAAAATAAGTTAAAGCTCACAATGTGCTATAGTGGTTCTCATAAGTAATATCACAAATCAGCACTTTGGTTTTGGAAAACTTGTATTGCATTATGTATTAGTGAATTGATTGTCTTAATGATCATTCATTTAGAATTTTGACACAAATTTATGGACATCGATGATAAACCTCTTCACTACGTGTATATTAATATATTATTAGTTTGTTTATACATCTTATTGCGCTGTAAAGCTAAATATATTATGATAAATACGTATTGCCACCACATTCACATGCACTCACCATTAGTCCTTACTTGAGAAAACTTGAAAAATAATTTCAGTTATAGTTCACTCAGTCAATATGAATCTTGCAAATAGCTGTAAATTATATCAATACTCCATCATATTGGAGACGATCAATTTTTAAATTCTGAAAATATCTGGGGTGAGGAAGAGGTAACAAATACTGAACAATAGAAGCAAAATAGAATATTGCAGATGCCTCTGAAAAGGTGCCCAATATTTTTAGCTAAAAGGATTGCATTGTGCCAAATTCTTTAATCTGCATACTGTTTTTTTTTTTTTTTTAGCCTGTCATGCTGGGCTTTACCAATAGTTATAAAACTGCAATTCTTGCCATTAGTAATGTGATAATATAATATAATATAAATGTACTTTACATGAAACAGTTCATGGAGTCAGATTCAGACATATGCTAGACGAGCTTTCTAGATTTGTGGCTGGTTTTAGAGGCCTTGTGTGTAAACAAAAGCAGGTCATATGAACTTCAACAAGACCCGAGAAAAAAAAAATAGAAAAAATATTTACATAAAAGAGACAATCCAGGCATGCAAACACACAGAAACACATACGCACTTGCAGATAATGTGCAGTTTATATGTTAGTATAGGCAGGGGCGTACCTAGAGCATTTGGCACCCGGGGCGGGTCCTATTTTTGGCACCCCCTTTCCCTCCCCCCCCTCAACTTTAAACATAAAAACAATTTTTTTTAGGTACAAAAGCAGGTCATATGAACTTCAACAAGACCCGAGAAAAAAAAAATAGAAGAAATATTTACATAAAAGAGACAATCCAGGCATGCAAACACACAGAAACACATACGCACTTGCAGATAATGTGCAGTTTATATGTTAGTATAGGCAGGGGCGTACCTAGAGCATTTGGCACCCGGGGCGCGTCCTATTTTTGGCACCCCCCTTGCCTCCCCCCCCCTCAACTTTAAATATAAAAACTTTTTTTTTTAGGTATTTAGCACTATGCAGTGTTTGTGTGTTTGAATGTATGCATGTTTTTGTATAGAGTATATGTGAGTGAATGTAGCGGTGTGTTTGTATGTAGTGTTGGCGTTTGATTGCAAGCATGCATTTGTGTGTTGTGTGGTATTTGAATGCAGTGGTATGGTTATATATAATGGTGGGGTTTGTATGTAGTGTTGACGTTGAAATGCATGAGTGTATTTGTGTGTAGTGTTGGCGAGATTTTTAGATGTCTGCACATATACACATACACGGACATACACACATGCAGATACATATACATATTTAAGGACACCAAATAAGGTGCTATCTGCTAAACAGCACCCTCATTTGGCATCTTTAAATATGGATATCTCACATAAGGGCAGCAATTCAGGGAATGACCTACTAAACAGCTAAAGGATTAAAAAAACGCCCTTTTCTTATTTTCAGTTGTTTAGTAGATAAATCCCTTATTTGTTATCCTTATGTGGGATTGCAATATTTAAGGACAGGAAATAAGTGAGCTATCTACTAAACACATACACAGAGATACACACAATTACACACATAATCACAGATATACACAATCACTAACCCACACACATACAATCACAGACACACAATCACATACACACACAAACATTACATACATACACACATTTAATAATTAAGAGGTCCACCCAGCCTCCCTACCTTGCTCTAGAAGGGCTGGAGTGGATCCTCAGTCCCTGGTGGTCAGTGGTTGCTGCTGGGATCTCTGTGCTCTTTCTGCACAGGTCCATAACACGCCCTGTAATGACGCCGAGGCCGCGATAACATCATATCCTGGCTTCCGGCTCACTGCAGGGCGAAGACCGTCAGACACAGTCAGATGCATACAGTCCCACACACACTCACATAGTCACTCACATACAGTTACAGGCAGACAGTCAAACATGCAGGCAATCACACAGGCAGACAGTCACACATACACACACAGATTCACAGACAGTCACACACACAATCACAGGCAGACAGTCACACAACACAGTCACAGACAGTCACACACACACACACACAATCACAGGCAGACAGTCACACACACACACACACACACACACACACACACACAGTCACAGACAGTCACTCACACACACACACACCCACAATCACAGGCAGAGAGTCACACACAGAGTCACACATACAATCACAGGCAGTCACACACACACACACACACACACAGTCACAGACAGTCACACATACACACAACACAATCACAGTCACACACACACAATCAGAGGCAGACAGTCACACACACACACACAGACAGAGACAGTCACTCACACACACACACACACAGACACACCCACAATCACAGGCAGACAGTCACACACACACACAGACACACACACAGGCAGGCAGTCTCACATACACACAATCAGACACACACAGTCACACAGACAATCACAGGCTGACAATCACACACACAGTCTTACAGACAATCACAGGCAGTCACACACACAGGCAGACAATCACACACACAGTCACACAGACAATCACAGGCAGACACACACACAGGCAATCACACACACAGTCACACGGACAATCATAGGCAGTCACACACACACAGGCAGACAATCACACACACATAGTCACACATACAATCACACACACACAGAGTCACACAGACAATCACAGGCAGACAATCGCACACGGAGTCACACAGACAATCACACACACAGTCAGGCAGACAATCACACACACAGTCACACAGACAATCACAGGCAGACAATCACACACACAGTCACACAGACAATCACAGGCAGGGTATCACACACACAGTCAGGCAGACAATCGCACACACAGTCACACAGACAATCACAGGCAGACAATCACACACACAGTCACACAGACAATCACAGGCAGAGTATCACACACACAGAGTCAGGCAGACAATCACACACACAGTCACACAGACAATCACAGGCAGTCACACACACAGTCAAAGACAGTCACAATCACAGTTACACACAGCACACTCTCTCACTTACAGTAAGCTTGGGCTGGAGGAGGAGTTGATCCAGTCCCTCCTGTGCTGTAGTTGGGGAAGCAGGGACTCCTTCCTGCTTCCCCTCTCTCTGTGTGCAGCAGTATGAGGCTGCATTTAGCCCCGCCCCCACATCCGGCATGGCTCCGCCCCCACAGCCGACCTGGCTCCGCCCCCAAATCTCCGTGCAGGTTTCCTGCTCCTGCTCCCAGCCCCTGCGTGTGAGCTGTGTTGGCTGCCCGGCGCCCCTGCTGCTATGGCAACCGGTGCAGCCACACAGCTCACTGAACTACAAGCCTGGCCAGCCCTGGTGGCACCCCCCTACCTGATGGCACCCGGGGCGGATCGCCCCCCCCTGCACCCCCCCCCTTAGTACGCCACTGAGTATAGGTATATATAGGTCTTTTTTTGCCCACACTACAATATTCCCCTTTTTGCTCCCATAATATTTATGTAGATTACATCATCATATCAATAGAGTTGCTCACTAAAGTGTGAATTATTGTGAATTCAAACAGGATTTTTATTTTAAAATTCTTCCAGTCATTTTGGCTATTGTTACCTAAAATCTTAAATCTATGAAAATTCACGATTTAGTAAATAACCCTGATAGTTGATATTTCTCAAAGAGACAATGCTTTTACAGGAATTCTCATTTAACTGTCAGCATTCTACTGAAAGCTAAAGAATGTAGTATTGGCATTCATAGCATAACATGTATAACACTATAAGGAACATTCACTATCAGTAAATTCAAAGGGAATTTCAAAAATTAGACCAATGTAACCAAAATTAAAGTATCGTTAAAGGGACACTCCAGGCACTCAGACCACTTCTGCCCATTGTGTGAGTCGTCTGGGTGCCAACTCCCACTACCCTTAACCCTGCAACTGTAATTATTGCAGTTTTCATAAACTGCAATAATTACCATGCAGGGTTAAGTCCTCCCTTAGTGGCTGTCTACTAAACAGGACCACCGGCGTCGCTCAATTCCCCATGGGAAAGCATTGAAAAGCATTTTTAATGCTTTCCTATGAACAGCTCTAATGCGCATGCGCGGCCCATTAGGTCTCCTCAGCCTCCGGGATCAGTCTCCCCTGCCGGCTGACGTGATGAAGGGGAGGAGCCGCGGCAACCCAAAACCACCGCCGAGGGACATCAGTGGGGGTCTCAGGTAAGTAACTGAAGGGGTTTTCACCCCTTCAGCAACTGAGGATGGGTGGTGGGAGGGAGAGGGTCCTACAGTGCCAGGAAAACTGATTGTTTTCCTGGCACTGGAGAGTCCCTTTAAGTTAGATATTTTTTCCAGTTCAGCTATTTTGGAGCTGTAATTTGAAATGAACTTTTATTTATTTATTTAGTAAAACAGCACTCTTTGGGCATGTAATTGCTGTGCCCAATAAATGTCTTTCTATTCTTCTGCTTGGGGAATGGCAAAAGTCACAATACATACTGTGCAACTCTCAATAGGTGGCCAGTGAAAGGCCAAGGGCATTAGCTTACTTTATTTGTCCAGGCAGAAAAACAAGAAGAAGTGTGGTGACCCCAGCAACCATGTGTGGTGACCTTGAGTAATAGGGCACACGCTTGCTGGTACCCAAAATTAAATGAAACCATTGAAAAATGATTTAAAACGTTGAGGTAAGACAGGTCCCGTGGACTCCACACTTCAAAACAACTGAATTAAGTATATGTATATATTCCTTAGCTTTCTACAATGTTTTTCATTTTCACATGTCCTGGATGCGTTTCACTATCCATTACAATATGCAGTTTAAGCCAGTTCAAGTTCAAGTTCATCCTGGGATCTAAAATGACCAAATAGTGATGCTTAATATGGCATTGTTTTACTCTGTGTGTTTGTGTATTTTTTTTATTTTTTTTAAAGTGTGTACATATGTGAATTAATTATTCCAACACTCTATAATCAAAAGTAGATACTGGATTCATATAATAAGTTTTTTTGCATGTATCTACTCCATCCTTTCAGTTAAATATATATTGAAATATGTAAGCAGTTTTTCTTGAGAGCTAATATTGGCATGAAACCTTACCTTTCTGAGTTTTTATGGGCCTTAACTTACTCATTATGGGCTCCTTTTTTACTGTAGACAATTAATAATGTAAACGTGAGATCACATCCAACTTTGTGGCAGCTCTGGGTCATTAAGACCACAGATGATTACATGTCAACACATTTCATATATCAAGTTTATTTGCACTTTCACTGTGGTTCACATGCATTAACAAGATAATAGTTTACGTATTGAAATTAGATTCTTGAGGTAGGCTGATATGCTTCACCTTGTGATTGAAAAAAAATGTATATGTGGAAATTCATCACATTACAAATAAAGGTTCAACAATTTGTAAATTGTATTCCCTGGTTATTTATTTTTCTGTTTTTTTTATGTATGGTATTTACATATATTCAGATTCAGTCATTATTTTTACTGTTACGGAAACCAATGTATCTTTAATAAAAAAAAAAAAACATTAAAAGAACAAAACTTGGTGTAAAAAGTAAAATATATATATAAATATATATAATAGAAAATTGCATTTTCCAACGTATTGCTTCTCTTACAGAATTATAAATCATTCATAGCTTAATAAAATAAATATAGAACAGTAACAATTCAAGTTGCTGTATTTGAAAGATTTGAAAGGCTTGTGCAATGTTCTAGTGAACTAATATAATGGATACACAATTGCAGTTGACCTTTAGCGTATGTGGTAGGGCCCAATGCACAATATAAGCAAACTAGCTCTAGTTCAGCATTTCTAAAATGTATTTTTGTTTGTTTGTTTGTTTTTTTAACATGTCTTCTGCTGTGATACTAGTTGCTTATCACTGCTCTGAAACTTGAAGTTATATTAAAAGTTCCATTGTGCAAAATCAAAATCTCCAATTAGAATGCTTACTTGGAAGCCGCATTTCTAGTGAAGTAGAAACACAAATACAATTTATTTAAATAAATTGAAAATAACAGATACATCAGTTATGTCATTTAAGTAAGAATCAAGATGATTAACAAGTACATACAATAAAATATCTTCTGGTAAATAGAAATATTATTTTAACTTTTACAAACTAAATTAACTCGTAAGGAATGAGGTAATTGTTCTGAATCAAACTGAAATCTTGAATGTGTTTGTTTCACCGTAATTTTGGGGGTTTAACTTTAAGTGAATCTATACATATTATATATTGATGTTTAAAGGACAGAAAGGGTGTTCTTTCAATACCCTGTATGTACCTTATTACATATTAAGTGTGAATAAGAAGTTAAAAATGGGGGGGAAAAAAAAATCACATTTTCACATTTTTGCTTAGAAAAATTTATATACATCTAGTGTGCAACTACAAAAAACTCAAAATAAATTCACATATCAGTCCTGATTGTCGAATTCATAATATTTTTAGGAAATACATACATTTTTCGTAGTTGATGCTAACTCTATACCCACCCCCAGCTCTATACCAAATATACTCCTTACTCTATTCTTACAACAACCTAACCTAAGCTTACCCTACACGATACCTTAAAACAGTATTAACCCTAACCCAGCATTAACCCTTACCTTAACATAACACTGTCCCTACAGCTTGCCCTACCCAAACACTACCTCTAGCCATACTCTACTCCTAATTCTAACCCTCACCCCTATACTTTATGCTACCACTGTGACAAACCACTGTAATTTCATTTGTCCCAGTTATTTTCCCTGCATTCAGTAGATTGGCCTACCAAACACCGACCACCCCCCTGGCTCATTTAACTTCAAAGAAAACACAAAGTTAAGTGCTCTCTATTATAACCGAACAACACGTGTGTTTGAATGCTGCGGCCCTCTTGTCTCCTGAAAGCAGGCAGCGGTACTTGGTCATTGAGTGTCTGGAACTATAAAGCGGACACTCAACCCAGCGAACACCAGTGATTTGGTATGAACGCCTGCTTCTTTTCACAACAAGCCAGGAGAATGCTGTTTGGTAGGATTGTTCGCACAAACAAGGCGATCAACCACTACCTATGCGCCAGAGGAACTTTTGATTTGTTTTAGAACTTCTGAAGGTGACTGACCACTACCACTATTTCTCTGGAACTAATTGGGCATGCGCCATGTGTGCAGTCGGTCAAAACTTTATCCTGTGGCGATTTGGCTGTGTTCGTGGTATCTAAGAGCTATTTGGATATGTTGGCGCTCAGATCCAGGCTGTCCAGGCATATAACATGCATAGGAACACTTACAAGTATTATATGTACTTTGGGTTGTTTTATGTTTTATATTTTGTACCTCTAGTGCCTAGGAGATAATTAGGTTTAGCAAAGTACACTCAATTATCTCCTAGACACAGACTCCGGGGTGTGTTTTACTATACTTTTGCTTGAGACCCCATGCTGGGGTCTGTGTATAAAAGTGGGCCATCTGGCCATAATTAAACATTCCTGTTGTATCCTTCATCAAATCTCAACTGATGTTTGGGTATGCCAATGAAGAAAAGCTTGATTTTAACCATGGTCTACTGGGATTTCAGGAGAGTACGAACTAACATACTATGCGAACCGGCTATAATCACTGAAGCCTCTATTATTTCAGAAGTGTGCAAATGTAAGTACTTCCTGAAGTGCAAGGGGTTTGTTACAACTACCCATAACCCTAAGAATATTCACTGTTAATAGTATTGTCCTATATTACTAAATTAATCATGCTGTCCCAGTCAATTTCACTGTGGTCAGTTCTGGGCAGCAGACAAAGACAAGCACTGATCACAATCTGCTTGGGGACATGAAGGGAGACACTGTCAGGGTATGTTCAGACTCTGGTAGTGTCTCCCTTCAGCAGCCTGCAGCCCTACAATCACTACAGCTGAGTGAAGTTGCTCAGCTGCAGTGTTCTAAATGTAAATAAAGGACTGTATGCAGAGCTGACTTTCAGTGTGGTATACAGCTCATCAGTCAGTCTGTGGCCACGAAACATGACCCCAGCTGACAGAAATCCAGGTATTCCTGATTCTCTCTGGTGTGAGCAGGGATTGTAACCATTGCAGCACACAGCATTGCAGTTCTGCATACAGCTCATAGGGCCAATATAAATGGCTCCAGTTGACAGAGGGTAATCTCAGGTATCTATTGATAGCTAGGTCTCCTGGTGAGAGCAGGGATTTAATCCTGCTCACACCATATTGCAATAATAGACATTTAAATGCATATTTGAAGAGCTTTATGCACTGCTCCTTTTGAACAATACACACAGCCAGAGCTGCCATCAGAAATGTGTGTGCCCCTTACACAGATTTAGACCTGGGCACATGGGGAAGCCCCAAGTCAGTCCAAAGGATCAACACCTAGTCCAGTGGATGCAGTGTGTATGTATATATAGTGGATGCAATGTATATATGGTAGCTGCAGTGAGTGTGTGGTGGAATCAGTGTGTGTTTGTGTAGATGTATGGAATGTATATGTGAAGTGGATGCAGAGTGAGTATGTGTGTACATAGTGGATGTATAGTTACATATCTGAAAAAAGACATTGATCAAGTTCAACCTTTTTCAATTTTTTTTTTGCTGTTTATCCAAAATAAGTAAAAAACCCCAGTTTGAAGTGCTTCCAATTTTGCAAAAAACTAGGTTAAAAAAATCCTTCTTTATCCCAGAATGGCAGTCAGATATCTTCTTGGATGAAACATCTGTATAGACTCCAATAAGACCACCTCTGCAGGCAGAGAATTTCACATCCTTATTGTTCTTACTGTAAAATACCCTTTCCTTTGCCTTAGATTATATCTACTTTTTTCCAGTCTTAATGTGTGTGGCGAAACCAACCTCGCCACTGGGCATTGGAGAAGCATGTTTGCCCGCCTCCTACCTGCTGACTATGGCCCCTGGGTTATTTGGCCCTTCAAGTACAATATTTGGGCATATTGGATTTGTATGGTGCTGCTGCTGGCCCTTTAAAAACCATCTGGGGACATACTGTGGAGTTACTGGGTGGCCACCATTTCATGTATCAGAGGCACATGGTGAGAACAATGGATGAAGCACATGGTGAGAACAATGGATGGCGGCCATTTTAACTCACAGACATTGTTGTGACTTTTCTGCACAGTGCCATCTCGCTGGTATTTGGTACACAACGACATCGTGCAGTAGTTTTAAACTATACAACAGGGGACACATTATACAGTAATTATTTTTTATATAATCTGTATATGTTTTGCGGAATCTGCATTAAACTGTATCTTCCAAACTACTGAATGAATCTGGGTGAATTTTGGATATGTGGGTCACCCAGATCCCCTGGTTCTGAGGATATACTTTATATGGGGATATTGCATGTTTTGGGGTCCCTGTGATATGTTTCATAAAACTGTATTCTTCTGCCTGTGATAATGAGATTACCCATTGTGTTCAGTAATCCTATTAGAGGCAGAGGGGAGGATTTTGTGTGGGAGTGTCTGTGTGTATTGTACTGATTGATTGGTTGTTTTGTCCCTCCCTGTGGGCGGTCCTGTATTCTCAACAACTGTAATAAAAACCAGGCTGGGAGTGCCAGCCTGAGTTCCTGTTTAACCCTCAAAGTGAAGTGTCGTCTCATTATTGGGGGAGGATTTATTGTATGCTGTTCCAGTTTGACTGCTAGGAGTGCAAACCTATTCGTATGGTTCCTATTCAACTGTCTACAGCATTCCTATGCTTGAGAAGGTTCATATGCTGCATCGGTTTGGTGATTGTGGTGTCTGCCAGAGTGCTTGGAGTCCTCAGGAAATGCTAGGAGCATCCATTAACGGAGGTACCCAGTCGGGGTGCCAGGCGATCCGTTACATTGGTGGCAAGCGGTGGGATGGCATCCTAGTGCGAGGAGAAGCAGCTCGGAGACACTGGTAACGTTTAGAATTACAAATTGAGGGCAACGCTAGTATCCGTACAGCGCCCCTGGCTACAGCAGGATGGAATCAGCTAGTTTTCGGACAGCGTTCCATGATGAGGAGGAGGAGGCGGCCGCGGACCACAGGGATGCAGACAGAAAGGAACTCTGGTATGAGGCCCTGGAAGACGCCCAGTGGCGGCGAGGTGAGAGTCTCCCCAGTGATGAGCAGTGGCTACAGAAGCGTGTGGCAATGCAGATGTATCTATTGGGAGAGCAACCCCTGGATGAGTGGGTGACAAGATTAGAGACCCTGGTATGGCGAGAGATCTGGCTAGACAACGCATACCAGGCCCTCTGGTGGCATACCATTCGACTTACCCCCTGGACGGCCGAGCACGACTTACCAGAGGGGGATGATTATGATGGCCCGGGTTTATTATGGGATGCCTTGGAGGACGACATTGATCTTGGCAGCACGGAGGGGTCTAGGTTTTGGGACATCTACGACTACCGGATGGGCATGTATGTCTAGGCTGACGAACGCGAGGTGAGCAAAGACATGACCCACCTGGTAACAAGGGAGTGGGAGCTGGAGCAGGACTACCAACACCTGCTCAGCTTCGTGCAGCCCCAACCTACCCGACAAGCAGAACCAGACCTCACTGACTGGTCCTGCGATGACCTCCAGATGGCAGGTAGAGATGGGACCGAGGTCTCTCTACCGGCCCTACAGGGATGCTGGGCAACCAACCCAGATCTCCAGCGACAGTGTGAGTCCCAGGGAGCTGAAGGTGACGTCCTTCCTCCCCAGTGGCAGCGTGAGTCCCAGGGAGCCGAAGGTGTCGTCCTTCCTCCCCAGCGGCAGCGTGAGTTCCAGGGAGCCGAAGGTACCATCCTTCCTCCCCAGCAGCAGTGTGAGTTCCAGGGAGCCGAAGGTGTCATCCTTCCTCCCCAGCGGCAGGCTGAGTTACAGGGGGCAGAGGTAGTTGTTCCTGCCCTCCAGCAGCAGAGTGGTATGCCGGGAAGGCAGTGTGAAGTATGTATGGGAGAGGAGCTTGCTACCCCCTCTCCCCTGCGGCAGGTTAGTAATGTGCAGGGAATTGGGAGCCCAGTCTCCATTCCCCAGCGGCAGATACAGCAGGGAATTGGGAGCTCAGTCTCCATTCCCCAGTGGCAGAGTGCTCTATTGGGAGAGGAGCCTGTTACCCCCTCTCCC
This sequence comes from Pelobates fuscus, assembly GCF_036172605.1. Taxonomy (NCBI): domain Eukaryota; kingdom Metazoa; phylum Chordata; class Amphibia; order Anura; family Pelobatidae; genus Pelobates; species Pelobates fuscus. The sequence goes on from NC_086319.1 coordinate 119,272,113, forward strand.
CAGCGACAGCTTAGTGTACCAGGGGGAGACTGTAGATATTTTATTTAGTTTTGTAAAATGCTTCCAAAATTAAACAGAATAACAAAATAAATAACAAAATAACAATAGCAACCAACTCAAACATAATACCAAATGAAACATAAATACCCAAAAATTAAACATAAATACTGAAATAAACTCTGGAAGGCGCACTATTAGGGGAGTAAACCCATACCAAAATTAAATAACTGGGAAATAACAGGGAGAGGGATTAACATAAAGGGGGGCGGACTAAATCATAAGGGGAGAAATTTAAAAGGCGGGGGGCTCCATTACATCATGGAGCACTGGGGAGGGGAGGAGAAAGGCTGAAAATTTCTCTAAGGGGGTCCACATAACAAGGGGACAAGGGGGGGACAGGACCCAATTGACCTCAAGTCCACAGCCAGCTAAACATAACCACATACCAAAACATAATAATAATAATAGACATAATAATAAACCTAGTAAAACCCACCACCCACTTGGAGTCCATTTCTCTGTCCATCACCATAACCCACCACCCACATGGAGTCCATTTCTCAGTTCAAAACAGTTCAAAACCACACAACCCACCACCCACCTGAAAACAAGTCCATAACCCACCACCCAAAAGGAGTTCATTTTTCTGTTCAAACCACATAAACCCACCACCCACATGAAAATTCTTGTCCATAAACCCATCACCCATAACCCACCACCCACATGAAATCAAGTCCATAAACCCACCACCCGCAAGGAGTCCATTTCTCAGTTCAAAACACACAAAACCCACCACTCTCATGAAAATTCTTGTCCATAAACCCACCACCCACATGAAAACCATTTTGTTCAAACCCACCACCCTCAAGGAGTCCATCCCTCCGTCCATAAGACACCCTTAGTGTTTTACCCCCCACCCAAAAGCAGAAGGTTCAATTGTCCATATTACAAAATCACACACAAAACCCACCCTAACCCAAACAGTACCAAAAACCGTGCAAAACCATTACCATAACCTAACTACCCTACACTACCCTACCTATACGCAGAGGAAGGTACTCGTCTGCTAAAGTGTGGTAGCCTTCCATGAAAAGGGAAAAAAAACAGTTCAAAATCTAAGGGGGAAAGGTGAAAACAGATTCGGAATTCCCCTTACCAAGACAAGGGCGCCCATGGAGCGGTTCAAGGCGGGTGGACCTTGAGATTTCGCCACAAACGCTGCCAAATGGACGAATCCATAGAGGCCCTTTCGGTGGTATAGATCCCACAAACCGCCCTCAGAATGTCTGCTACCACCACCTGACAGGAAAGGTCTTTACGTTGAAGGGAAACCTGACACCGTGCCATCCAAGTGAAATACTTAACCACTGAACTGACTACATAAAGAGTGCCCAAATCAAAAGCCCTCCTCCCTGAGTTGGACGTCCCATACGCCCACTCCGCGTAAGTCCAGCGGGATAAGCAGGGGATGCCCAAGGCGGCTGAGACCTCTTTGTAGACCTGTACGTTAAAGGGGCACTCGAGGAGGAAGTGGTCCATGGACTCCACCTCCCCGGAACATTCCACCCGAGGACAACCACGATCTGTTATGTTCCTGTACTTCAAGTTCCCTCGAACGTAAAGTCTACCGTGGAAGGAGAGAAACGCCACGTCTCGGTATTTCTCCGGAAGGCGCCTGGAGTTGATGTTTTTCAACCCCGAGGCGAGAGTACTTGGCGGGCAGTCCTTCAAAGCAAGCTGAATGCCAAAGTGGGTGGCCAGGACCCTCCCGTCGAGAAGCTTCTTGGGAGTGTCCCGAACCTCCTCCACCGTGACGTTCCACCTGCGCAGAATTCCCACTCCCTCGATGACCGAAGTCGGAAGATAGCTAGAATGTCGAACTCTCATGCTCTTCACCCTCCCACCCTGAAACCAGTCTACCAGGAAAGGTGTGACCCACTCCCTGAATATACATACCCAGCGAGGCTGCTCATCCTTCAGGAGAGCCCCAAAGTTCCTTTTCAGGAAGTTGTTAGTTAAAAAGACGATGGGGTTGACCATGGCCAGACCCCCGTCTTTTCTGGCCAGGTAAGTGACCTCTCTTTTGATGAGGTTCAGCCTGTTCCCCCACAACATGCGGAAGAACAGCGCAAACATCCGAGTGTGGAGGGACCTGGGCAAAAGGAAGATGTTACTGACGTAGCCGAATACGGTCAGAACATAGGTTTTGATCAAGTTCACCCGTTCTCTGAACGTCAGTTTCCACCTGTGACTCTCCTCCACCTTGCTGGACGCTATGGCAAGCCGTTCGGTCCAGTTCCTGAGAGCCAGATCCCCTGGTCCGAACATCACCCCCAAGATCTTAATTTCAGGCTGGGCCCTCGGGAAACCGTCTGGAAGAGGGAACTGGTCCCCCTCCTTCCCGCACCAGAAAACTACGCTCTTGTCCCTGTTGACACGAGAGGCTGAAGCGGCAGAATACGCTAGGATTAAATCATCCACCTCCGTGGCCTCCCGAGTATCGGAGACCACTATGGAGATGTCATCAGTGTAGGCAACAACCCGTAAAGGCCTCTCCGGAGCCCTAGCCACTCCCTGTAACGTGCCTGCCTCGACCCTTCGGATGAAGGGATCGACTGCAAACACGTACAAGAGTGGGCTGAGAGGACAGCCTTGCCGGACCCCGGATCGGATCCTAAACGTCCTGCCCCTCCACCCGTTCACAAGAGCGAAGCTTTCGGCCCCTCTGTACAAGGTGATTATCCAATTGATGAATTTTCCCGGCAAGCCATACTTCCGCAAGACTGACCACAGATAACGGTGATCTACCCGATCAAAAGCTTTGGACTGATCAAGTGCCAGAAGGTATATCCCCCTTTCTCCGGCCCTGCACTTCTCGAGGGCTTCCCTGACTTTGAAAACGGCATCAAAGACAGTTCTGCCCCCGATTGAACAGTACTGGGAGGTGGATAGGACACGCCTCGCTAGGCCCTGCACTCGTTTCATCAAAATCTTTGCCAGGACCTTCCTGTCGACATTTAACAGGGATATGGGGCGCCAGTTCCCCACATCCGCTGTGTCGAGCACGTTCGGCTTGGACAGCAAGATCAGGGCAGAAGTCCTCATTGAGGGTGGCAATAATCCTTGAGCCAAGCTCTCATTAAACACCTCGGTCAGATGAGGGGCCAAGAGGTCGCAGAACTGTTGGTAAAACTCAGCCGTCAGACCATCAGGACCTGGCGACTTACACTTGTTCTGCTGTTGGATACTCTCTGTGACCTCTTCTATGGTGATCTCGCTGACCAACTCGTCAAAAGAGAGGTCGCTATGCTCAGGGAGCGTGAGCTCGCTTAAGAAGTCATCCACCCTTCTCCCGTGGGAGGTTCCCGCCTCCTTTCCAAGGAGCTCAATATAGTAGTCGCGGACCACCTTCAGAATCCCGCGAGGAGACTCCTCGAGGGTCCCGTCGGTGCCCCGCAGACTAGGGATGGACTTGGTACCTTCCTTCCGCTTGCAGCTAAGATAAGGATCGGGCGAGCGGTACGGCCCATGATCCCTCTCTTTTACAAGGGAGGCGTACCTGTCATACTGATAACTCCTCATCAGGTCTTTAACCGCCGCAATGTCCTCGGGGTCACCTCCCTGCGAGATCAGGATGTCTAACCTCCCAAGCAGGCCCAGATACATCTTGTACCTGGAGGACTGCATGTTTCGGGCGAGATTGCGAAACAGCCGTTGAGTTCTGGCCTTCACCATCTCCCACCACTCAGACTTCGTTTGGCCTAAGTCGGCCAATGTCATCTGATCGTGAAAGAATTCCATGAAGGCTTGCTGAACTCTCTGTTCCACCAGGAGGTCTGAATTTAGCCGCCAGATCCCCCTACCCTTAGGTGGGGTACTATGGACGTTCAACTCGCAAGACAAAATGTGATGATCGGAGAACTCCACCGGTGTAAGCACGGGTGCCGCCACCAGGAAATTCTCCTTAAAGAAAAACCTATCTATCCTACTCTGACAGCTACCTCTGTGATAAGTGTACCCACCCGTGGGATTGGGAGTGTGATGAAGGTACACATCGACCAATCCAGCCTGACTAACCATCTTATTTAAAAAATAGGAGTCATACCCCAGCCTCTGAGTGGCGTCTCTCCTGTCTTGAGGCCTAGTTATGGTGTTAAAGTCACCGCCAAACAGGATTTGCTGGGATGTATAAAGGTAAGGCTCTATCTCAATAAACAGGCGCTTCCTCTCCCACTTAGATTGGGGGCCATAGATGTTAATTATCCTGAAAGGTTGCCTGCCCAGTGAGACATCTAAAACCACACACCTTCCTTTTTGCAACTCAATAACCCTGTTGATGCTAACATCAACGTCCTTAAATAGGATGGCGATTCCCCCATATCTCTCTGTGGCTAGAGAGAAGTAGGAGGGCCCCCATCTCCAGTCCCGCTATGCAACGTGCAGGGCCGCGAGGGTTTCCAGCCGGGTCTCCTGTACCAAGATGACATTGTACGGAGCCCGGCTGAGGTGGTCGTAAACCAAAAAGCGGGCCCTGCTGGACTTAATGCTGTTTACATTCACCGTAGCCACAGAGAGTACAGGAAAAGTCGCCATAAGGGCATTAAGTATAAGGAGACTTTCCCTTCCTTCTGCGATACCCCTCCTCCTCCGTGTCAGAACCGAGGAACCTCTTCACTGAGACTCCGGGATATAGTGGCCCGTCGTCTCTCAGAAGCACCTCCTGTCCCACCTCAACCTCTGCCACCACCTCGGGGAGGTTCGCCATCTCCTCCTCGAACTCACAGTCGGCCCAGCTGGCGGACAGTGCCTCGTACCTGTTAGATACGGGCACCGGGGCCTCCTGCAAGCCCGAAGAGGAGGATGACGCCCTTGCCACACCACCCTTATAAGTGGCGTCTCCCCCTTTCGGGGGTTTCGCCGCAGGGGGTATGGCGGTCTTCCGGGGTGAGGGCAGCGTCGAGGTCTTGGAGGGGGGGGTTTCTTACCTTTCACCGTGCTCCACTCAAGGGACTGTGCATCTAAGGAACGTGCATCTGGGGACTTCTCAGTGGGGGTAACCTTCACCGTGGAGAGTTTAGGAGGGGGGGCCTAGGGGGAGGGGGCCTAGGGGGAGCCATAATGGCTGTGGAGGTAGTGCTTTCTCTATGTATACTTTTTGTGAGGGGACGTGAACTTGCTGCCTTCCCAGGGTCCTGAGATGGTGCAGAGACCGAGGGGAGGATGGGCTGTTGCTGGGGCAGGGAAACCCCTGTGCCAAAGATGGGCACCGTATTCGAACTCGCTACCTGAACCCCTAACCCAGCAGAGTCCATCTCCACCGGCTCCTGACTCCAGATGGACTCGATATTGTGCTGGGCTTCGGGGCAGGTGCGGTACGTGTGACCCATCTCTGAACATAGATGACACCGGATCTCCCTGCAGCTGTCCCGGAGGTGCCCCACAGCGCCGCACATAGTGCATTTGAGGACCGTACAGGCATTGCTGTAATGCCTGTACGATCCGCACTTGTGGCATACCCTGGGCTGACCAGGGTAAAAACAGGATACCCGGTCAGCCCCGATAAAAAAACTATTAGGCATATGCTGTGTGACACCTCGAATCTCTCGCAGCAACACTGAAACAGTCCATCCGCCTGTCCAAATCCCATCCTCATCTAAAATCTTAACTGGTGAGGATTTAACATCCCCAAACCTCTTAGTCCAAACAAGGATGTCTGCTATGGGGATGGATTCATTTCTCACCAGGAAGGTGACCTTCTTAAGACCCTGGCGAGAAATGGCCACAGCGGTGAATCCTGCCCACTTTGTACCTTGTGCAGACCTGGCCGCTTCCCACCCAGCCCAGAAGCGATCCAGGAGCTGCGACGTCATAAAGGAGACGTCGAACTCCCGGGTGCCCGAGGCATGGATGAGCGCGTACAGGTCCACGGGCGCAAATCCCATATCCTTTAGCCGGGTCACCAGCCACCGTCTGTCAGGCACCTGGGTCTCACCCCCACAGACGAGCCGTACCACGTTCCTCCTGTTCCCAAAGGAAACCTGAGGACGCGTAGCAGGCCCGTCCGCAGATAGGCGAGGTGGCCCAGATGCCCAAGCATTGGGCGCACCGGGACCCGCCGTCTGGGAATGATTCGGGCGGACTCCCCTCGCTGAACCAGAGGCCTCGGTCACACCAGAACCCTGGGTGACAACCTGGGAGTGCCTAAGGGGAACCCGTGTACCTGCTTGTGCGTCTAAACTATTTATAACCGCGGCACCCTTTGTTAGGGTGCCTGTACCCGTGCCCGCCACCTGTGTATCAACTAACTCCAGTGAACCAGGGGCAGGGGCAACATAACCTGAGGCGGGGGCAACATAACCAGGGGCAGGGGAAACAATACCAGGGGCAATAGTACTGGGGGCGGGGGCAACATAACCAGAGGCAGGGGCAACAACACCAGGGGCATCAACACCATGGGCAATAGTACTGGGGGCAGGGGCAACAACACCAGGGGCAGGGGCAACAACACCAGGGGCAGGGGCAACAACACCAGGGGCAGGGGCAACAACACCATGGGCAATAGTACCGGGGGCAGGGGCAACAACACCAGGGGCAGGGGCAACAACACCAGGGGCAGGGGCAACAACACCAGGGGCAACATCATTATTACAAACAGGCTGGCTGTGGACCTTTTTACTAAGGTCAATGGGTCCCATCATTACATTTACAGTTACATCCATACTCCCATCATCCTCAGCCATCCCCAAACCACCAGTGGAGTCAAACACAATGTTAGTCGTACTTTTCTTACCTCCACTGGCGGTTTCCTCAGTATGGACTGCTGGCTGAGGATGATGGGAGTTTCCTGCAGTCCTGTCTTCCATAGCGCCAGTGGCACCCGCGGCACCGGTACCCGCGGCAACAGGAGCACCAGGAACAACAGGGGGACCAGTTACACATGCAGACATAAGGGGAACACATAGGGAAGCAGGGGGAACAGACTGGAAGACAAACTTGGACACATCCAGGGAAACAGACTGGGAGACAAACAGGGGAGGAGACTTACTGGCAGGGGAGAGCAGTGGAGCTTGCTCCAAGGGAGCAGAGGGAAAAGGAGGGCCACTACTCAGAAATGTTTGGTGCTGCACAGCCCCAGCAGCTGCAGCAACCTTCATGGAAGGTCCAACAGTGCCGCTATTCCCCCCACAGGGACGCCCCGCTTCAGGAGCAACCACCATGGAGGGTCCAGCGACACCGTCTTTCCCCCCCAACAGGCCGCATAGCGCCGGGAACTGCGGCAGCACCTTTCATGGAGCAGCCATCTACACCCTGCTCCAGACTGTTCCATCCAGTGCCATCCTGCCCAGCAGCCGCCTGAGGACAGGAGGCAGAGGTACCAGCCACCCCAGGGGACGCAACCACACGGAGAGGAAGGTCAGAGGGAAGGCAGGTAAGGGAGGGAGTGGAAAGGGAGTAAGGGAAGGGCCCCTCCATGGGATCACCGGTACACGCCATAGTACCGGCGGGGATGGTCTCCCTGTCACCATGGAGGGCGGCGGGGGGCCCAGATACTTCCACAGAGGCAGGTTGTGCAGGTTTCTGGGGCATACAGGTGTTGCCACCTGTAGGGTTAGTATCCCTGGCCCCAGGCTTCTGCAAGGCCTGAACATCATCATTGTACATATACTCAGTATTTGAGCACTCACCCTCCTCTGTGGAATCTCCAGACCCCCTGACAGAGGTCTCAGGCTGACGCCGGGCGATGTTTTTCTTATTCTTCTTTTTCTTCTTTTTGTCCTTTACGGAGCCCTCGCCAAGTTCGTTTCCAAACTTGAGGAGAGACTCCTTAATCAGCCCTCGACCTCTGTCCTGCACTTTCATCTGCCACTCTTCACCTTTCTCTCCGTCCCACTCCTCTTCACTGTCCTTCTCTCTGGCCCTCCTCTCCGTCTCAGCAGCGCCCCCTGGAGTAGCAAGGACAGAGGTACATGGCTCCCCAGGTGAGTGATGGGAGTTGGAATCCAAGTCCTTGCTGGACTCCTCACCTGGGGACATGTCCCTCCTGCCCTCCATAGCCCTCTGCCTCCTGGACCTCGCAGCGTCCTTGGCTCTCTGTTGCAGGATGGCCTGGATGTCTGCTATTTTCTTTTCAGTCTGGAGCAGGGTGTAGGATAGATGCTGCTCCACTAATTTTTTCTCAGCTATAGCGGCCCTCAAAGGACCTCTTTTGTAATTAGAGGTCCTGGTTGATATTTCCCTCTGCTCCCTTAGCTCCGCCTGGACCCCAGCTAGGCCCGAGTCTGCCTCGGCATGCTGGGCCTTCAGGGACACAAGCAGACCCCGGAGCCTGTCAGAAGGTAGCCCCGAAAAGACCCTAGCCTCAACCCCCTCACCTTTTGCAGCCTCAGCATAGTGACAAGTTCACGGCACTCAGCCAGCAGCCCAGAGAGCAGCTGGATATCGGCCCTGGTGTGGGCCGTGGCTCCCTGGGGGACCCCCACTCCCCTTTTCCATGCACCAAGCTTCCTGGACATCCCCCCCGCCAGTTCCTCCAACAGGGAGACCTGGTTCCGGACTTGCCGGGAGAGGGCCTGGTGTTCAGTCCAGGACAGGCCCCTGGTATCTGCCTTACCTTCCCCAAAGGCCAGCTCAGCCTGCAGCTCGTCCAGCCTGACCTTCCATCCCCAGGCTGGGGAGGAAGGCCCGAGGGCCATGCTGCCTAGGCCCAGGCAGAGCCCCCTGCTGCAGTAGTCCTTAGCCCAGTAATTGAGCTCAAAAAACGGATACAAACACACTCAGAGTTCCTGGGAACACCCAGAGCAGGCAAGCACAGCTCCACTCCCCAGCAGCAGTAGCGAAACTCCTCCCACCCCAGTGGGAGGAGAGACTGTAAGCCCCACAACTGTGCAGATGGGACCGTGGTCTCTGCACCTACAGCACAGGGTGTAAGGACAGTCAGTCCTGTCCCCCGGTAACAAAGCTGCTTAGCCAAAGGGGAGACAGTCGGTCTCCCCCTCCAACAGCGGAGCTATGTATCCAAAGGGGAGACAGTCGGTCTCCCCCTCCGGCAGCAGAGCTGTGCATCTAAAGGGGAGACAGTCGGTCTCCAGCAGCAGAGCTGTGCATGTAAAGGGGAGACAGTCGGTCTCCAGCAACCAGGCTCCAACCAGACTACTCCCGTGGTAGTGCTGGCACCAGGGCAGAGTACCGCTGGTCTCTGCCCACTCAGCAACCCACCAAAACAGCCTACCAGTCTCCCACACAGCCGTGGTGAGGCACCTGGACCTGGACAAGTTTTTCCCTTACTCAGGTGTAGTAACCATTTATTGTGGGTGGGCTGTACTGCTGTTTCTGTTTTGTGGGTGGGCTGCTGGACTAACAAGGGCACTGACCGGCAGGAGGTCAGATACCCTGTTAGTCTGTTTGGAAAAGGTGAGAAATGTGGCAAAACCAACCTCGCCACTGGGCATTGGAGAAGCCTGTTTGCCCGCCTCCTACCTGCTGACTATGGCCCCTGGGTTATTTGGCCCTTCAAGTACAATATTTGGGCATATTGGATTTGTATGGTGCTGCTGCTGGCCCTTTAAAAACCATCTGGGGACATACTGTGGAGTTACTGGGTGGCCACCATTTCATGTATCAGAGGCACATGGTGAGAACAATGGATGAAGCACAACGACATCGTGCAGTAGTTTTAAACTATACAACAGGGGACACATTATACAGTAATTATTTTTTATATAATCTGTATATGTTCTGCAGAATCTGCATTAAACTGTATCTTCCAAACTACTGAATGAATCTGGGTGAATTTTGGATATGTGGGTCACCCAGATCCCCTGGTTCTGAGGATATACTTTATATGGGGTTATTGCATGTTTTGGGGTCCCTGTGATATGTTTCATAAAACTGTATTCTTCTGCCTGTGATAATGAGATTACCCATTGTGTTCAGTAATCCTATTAGAGGCAGAGGGGAGGATTTTGTGTGGGAGTGTCTGTGTGTATTGTACTGATTGATTGGTTGTTTTGTCCCTCCCTGTGGGCGGTCCTGTATTCTCAACAACTGTAATAAAAACCAGGCTGGGAGTGCCAGCCTGAGTTCCTGTTTAACCCTCAAAGTGAAGTGTCGTCTCATTATTGGGGGAGGATTTATTGTATGCTGTTCCAGTTTGACTGCTAGGAGTGCAAACCTATTCATATGGTTCCTATTCAACTGTCTACAGCATTCCTATGCTTGAGAAGGTTCATATGCTGCATCGGTTTGGTGATTGTGGTGTCTGCCAGAGTGCTTGGAGTCCTCAGGAAACGCTAGGAGCATCCATTAACGGAGGTACCCAGTCGGGGTGCCAGGCGATCCGTTACAATGTGCACCTTGTGTCTTATGTATAGTCCTGTTTATGAACAGATTTTCAGACAATGGTTTGTATTAACCCCTCTGAGGCACCTTTTTTCCAAACTAAAGGGATTTAAATTTATTAACCTATCTTTATAAAATGTTTCATTCTTTTATTAATTTGTACCACTTCTTTAGAAGGATGTAGTGTGTGTTTGTGTAGCAGATTGAGTGGGTTTAGTGCTGTGTGGGTGTGTGTGGGTGCAAGGGATGCAGTGTGTGTAATGTGTATGTGTGCACATTTGAGCTAAGATGAGCAGTTAAATCATTATATGTTTAATATTATTATTATTAAAAAATATATAATATTAAATTGCTATTATATATTAATATAATAAATATTATTTACTCCTCTCCGCCTCTGACCTCTGGTTAGGGAGGAGAGAGACAACTTTATTTTGATTGGGTAACTAAAATTATAGATCAGGGTGGTGCAGTAGACATTGCTTACCTAGATTTCAGTAAGGCTTTTGAGACTGTTGCACATAGAAGGCTTATCTATAGTGATGTCGCGATCATAAAATTTTCGTAACGCGAACTTCCGCAAATGTTCGCGAACCGGCGAACCGTGTGAACCGCCATAGACCTCAATAGGCAGGCGAATTTTAAAACCCACAGGGACTCTTTATGGCCACAATAGTGATGGAAAAGTTGTTTCAAGGGGACTAACACCTGGACTGTGGCATGCCGGAGGGGGATCCATGGCAAAACTCCCATGGAAAATTACATAGTTGATGCAGAGTCTGGTTTTAATCCATAAAGGGCATAAATCACCTAACATTCCTAAATTGTTTGGAATAACGTGCTTTAAAACATCAGGTATGATGTTGTATCGATCAGGTAGTGTAAGGGTTACGCCCGCTTCACAGTGACAGACCAAACTCCCTGTTTAACGCACCGCAAACAACCGCAAACAGTCCATTTGCACAACCGCAAACTCCCCATTTGCACATGGTTGGATACCAAGCTAGCCATGTCCCGTTCCTTGTCCTCACTGATGTCATTGAAGGTCTCTTCCTCCACCCAGCCACGTACAACACCAAGGGTCCCCGAAAGGTGACAACAAGCCCCCTGTATTTTTTTTTTAAATGTACACTACTGTTACACCAGATATAAGTTGCACTGGTGTGACACTGTGCCCTGGCAGGCCCTGAAACGCACACGTGTGAAGGAAACTGACTACTATTGTTTCACAGTCAAGTTTCTAGTTTTTCTTTTAATGTACATTACTGTTACACCAGATATGAGTTGCACTGGTGTGACACTGTGCCCTGGCAGGCCCTGAAACGCACACGCGTGAAGGAAACTGACTGCTATTATATTACAGTCCAAAAAGTTTTTTTTTTTTTTTTTAAATGCAAGCTATTGTGACACCAGATATGAGTGGTGGCACTGGGCAAGTGGGCACAGTATACGCTGTGAGCCTGACACACACGCTGGCAGGCAGGGAGGCAACTGCAATTAGATTACACAGGAAAAAAAAAAAGCAGACTGATGTTCTAGCCCTAAAAAGGGCTTTTTGGGGTGCTGTCCTTACAGCAGAGATCAGATGAGTCCTTCAGGACTGTAGTGGACACTGAATACACTAGTCTAGCTATCGATTTTCCTATTAAATCAGCAGCAGCTACACTGTCCATCCTCTCACTAAGAATGCAGCTTCCGGGAGGCGGGGCCTAGCTGTCATGGAGGAAAGACGCACTTCGCGTGAGCTCCCTCAATATCTCACTTTAAGCAGCTATCAACAAGCGAATTTCACTCCAGAAGGGGATGACCCAGCAATGTTGCTCCTACCTGACCGACCCGACATGCTTAATAGCGGTCAGCAACTCGACAGAGTCTTACTTACCTCTGTGTGGCAAGTGTTGCCTGGTGCTAACCGGGCGGGAGAGGCGGCCGATCTCCCGATCCTGGGATGCCCAGGAGCAGCTACTTCCCAGCAGGAGCTCCGTTACCCCCCCCTTGGACCAGTGGGGTTATCCCGGTCCACCCCTGAGAGGCTGTCTGGAGCTAATGGACGCACAGAGCACAGCCGCCCAGGCTGACATACTCATCTGCGACTCTCCCAATATGGCGGCAGCCACGTATCCTCCTGGTACCAGCAAAGCATGGCAGGATATTGAGTCTAAGCTGGACAGACTCTTTAATCAATTTTGGAAGCAAATAACAAGCAGGAAGCCCCAACAAGCTCCACCACAGCTAAGCGAAGCAGTCCCCATTAAAATCCACCAACGCAAAAGGCATTGAAGATGGGACCGGAGGTACAAACAGAAATGCAGAGCCTGCCCCACGTCAAGCACTCGCCTCCACCTTAAGCCACCACAATCCCGCACCGGACATGTAGCACCACCGGGACAGATCCGATCACCCGACAAAACAAGCTTCCAGCACCTCAAGCCGCGAACCCGGCACTCAGCCAGAGACTTGCCTTTGTTGTTCCAGGGTCTGCACCTGGTGCCCAGAAGGGATCGGATGAGCACAAGCAGTAAACAGCAGCCTGCAAAGCATGTCCCACTATAGCCGATCCTCCACACCATGCCTTTGATCACATGAACTGCTCTCTGCACATTAACTAATTGTAAAGTAGCAAGCGTTTAAACATGTCATTATTTCACCTCCTAAAGAGTTTATTGTCGTAGTTCCTTACATGCCTTTACCTTAACTGTTCATGCATTGTGTTATTCACTAGTCTCATCTCATGGGGCTACTCACACTTGATTTATAACTAGTGGTGGAGCTGCTGATATAAATACACATTTGATAACGTGCAAGCTACACCCTAAACATGATAGCCATCTTTCACAACAATGTACTGCTATATACTCATACCCTCAGTGCAACTAGCCATGATATATGCACGTTCAGCCTAGCATGCTCAAATATAACACACTTCTGTCTAAAAAAAAAAAGAATGCAGCTTCCGAATGAATCTAAAATGGATGCTGTCCAGGAGGTGGGAGGGTTTGGGAGGGAGGGTCTGCTGCTGATTGGCTGGAATGTGTCTGCTGACTGTGAGGTACAGAGTCAAACTTTACTCAATGATGACAAATAGGGGGCGGACCGAACATCGCATATGTTCGCCATCCGGGGCGAATGCGAACAAGCTATGTTTGCCGGGAACTATTCACCAGCGAACCGTTCGGGACATCTCTAATAATAAATAATCAAAATTATACTCATATCCAATTCTACCTGCATTCAATGTTTCAATATCCAAGAAACAAAATACTATACAATCTAAATGTATCTTGTTTAATAACTCATGAAGTCTTTCTTGTTAAATCACATTGACCTGCCTAAATTTCTTTGTCTATTACATTGCTAATATCTAGTGTAACGCGAACTTAGCACAGAGTAAATATATTTTCTATAATTATTAAGCCTTTTGACTCCAGAGGTGTCAGTAGTTTAATGATGTTCATCTAAATTCAAAAGATTGTAAAGAGAATACACCCAGAACGCTTACAGTCTCTGCTGCCTCATTGATCTTATGTCACTAGTCTTTGTAACACACACACACACATAGTTGATTTGCTTTTCCCCAAGGGAACCAATGTCTCCAGGTGTGCTAATAATAAAATTAATAGCTTGGAGAAAGTGCTAGCAGCAGCAACAGAGTGGGAGGATGGATGCCAGTGTTTAACTATCCTAATTCTATGGTGTACCTTCTACTCATTCTCTGTTGAGCAATGTTCAGACAGCGGCACAGTTAATCTATACTATTGATTACCAAATTTAATCAGGTTCAGGTATCAGAAGGACTTTTAGATGGAAATGTATAGTGGAGAGGTGATAAAAAGAACAGCACAACAATTATGGAGTCAATAGTATTTAAGAAAATACTTGTCATAATATTGTTAGAAGTAGTAATTAATTTCTTACTTTACACTGCTAATGAGTCTTAAGTACTCTGATCTAGTCTATACAATGGTATATGTTACTTAGGTATAGGCTGTGTTTAATCATGTTATAGAATTCATATATATATATATATAATATATACACACACACACACATATAATATATATATACTGCTCAAAAAAATAAAGGGAACACAAAAATAACACATCCTAGATCTGAATGAATTAAATATTCCTCTGAAATACATTGTTCTTTACATAGTTGAATGTGCTGACAACAAATTCACACAAAAATTAAAAAATGGAAATCCAATTTTTCAACCCATGTCGGTCCGGTTTTGAAGTCACAAAGTGGTAAAACACTACAACAGGCTGATCCAACTTTGATGTAATGTCCTTAAAACAAGTCAAAATGAGGCTCAGTAGTGTGTGTGGCCTCCACATGCCTGTATGACCTCCCTACAATGCCTGTGCATGCTCCTGATGAGGTGCGGATGGTCTCCTGAGGGATCTCCTCCCAGACCTGGACTAAAGCATCTGCCAACTCCTGGACAGTCTGTGGTGAAACGTGACGTTGGTGGATGGAGCGAGACATGATGTCCCAGATGTGCTTAATTGGATTCAGGTCTGGGGAACGGGCAGGCCAGACCATAGCATCAATGCCTTCATCTTGCAGGAACTGCTGACACACTCCAGCCACATGAGGTCTAGCTCCACTGCATCTCCAGGCTCTGTCACGTCTGTCACATGTGCTCAGTATGAACCTGCTTTCATCTGTGAAGAGCACAGGGTGCCAGTGGCGAATTTGCCAATCTTGGTGTTCTCTGGCAAATGTCAAACATCCTGCACGGTGTTGGGCTGGAAGCACAACCCCCACCTGTGGATGTTGGGCCCTCATACCACCCTCATGGAGTCTGTTTCTGACCATTTGAGCAGACACATACACATTTGCCTGCTGGAGGTCATTTTGCAGGGCTCAGGCAGTGCTCCTCCTGTTCCTCCTTGCACAAAGGTGGAGGTAGCAGTCCTGCTGCTGGGTTGTTGCCCTCCTACGGCCTCCTCCACATCTCCTGATGTACTGGCCTGTCTCCTGGTAGCTCCTCCATGCTCTGGACACTACGCTGACAGACACAGCACACCTTCTTGCCACAGCTCGCATTGATGTGCCATCCTGGATGAGCTGCACTACCTGAGCCACTTGTGTGGGTTGTAGACTCAGTCGCATGCTACCACTAGAGTGAAAGCACCGCCAGCATTCAAAAGTGACCAAAATATCAGCCAGGAAGCATAGGAACTGAGAAGTGGTCTGTGGTCACCACCTGCAGAACCACTCCTCTTATTGGGGGGTGTCTTGCGAATTGCCTATAATTTCTGTTGTCTATCCCATTTGCACAACAGCATGTGAAATTGATTGTCACTCAGTGTTGCTTCCTAAGTGGACAGCTTGATTTCACAGAAGTGTGATTTACTTGGAGTTACATTGTGTTGTTTAAGTGTTCCCTTTATTTTTTTTGAGCAGTGTATATATATATATATATATATATATATAAGTTTAAATCTACTATGAATTATATATATATATATAAATATTTAAAAATAGACTTATAGGTGCCACGGACAGAATTCTGAATCGCAAACGAACATGCTCACCCATTGTGCGATTGATTTAGTTGGTAATTCGGCTACATTTCAGCTTAGAGTTCAGGAATTCAAAATGTTACCTAATCAGCCCAAATTCAGACAAATTGTAGTTCATAATAAATCAATCTTCAAATGTAATAGGTGTTGCTTCTACTTTTGCAATTCATAAATGCTTTGTTAAATATACTCCAAGCAGCAAAGATGTCTGTTTGCAGACAGCTACACTTAATCGTTATTCATGTGCTTGTTTCATTTGACCAGATGTATCTTGATTTTATCTAATTTATTAACCTAACAACGCCTGCATGTAACTTTTTTCTGTTTAAATAATTCCTATATGATTTGTTCTCTTAAACAAGGGAATTTATTGAGTAAACGGGAACACAATTTAAGTAAACACAGAAATACATACACATTTACATCCACAGACAAAGACAGAAAAAAATCAACAACAACTGAAAGAACAATAGTAAGCATAGGCGTGCGCAGCCTATTGCATTAGGGTGTGCACCCTAAAGCACAAACACACGCCGCATGTATATGTATGTATATATGTATGTGTGTATATATATATATATATATATATATATATATATATACATACACTGGTGTGTGTGTGTGTGCTGTTAGTGTGCTGTGTGAGGGTGGTGTGTGTAAGGGTGCTGTGTGTGTGTGTGTATATGTGAGGGTGCTGGTAGTGTGCTATGTGGGTGAGGGTGTTTGTGTGTGTGTGAGGGTGCTGTTTGTGTGTGAGGGTGTTTGTGTGTGTGTGTGTTAGGGTCCTGTTTAGTGTGCTGTGTGAGGGTGCTGTTTGTGTGATGTGTGTGTGTGATGGTGCTGTGTGTGTGAGGGTGCTGTTTGTGTGATGTGTGTGGGTGTCATGTATTTCTGAGGGTGCTGTTTGTGTGTGTGTGTTTGCGAGTGTGTTGTTAGTGTGCTGTGTGTGAGGGTGTTGTGTGTTTGTAAAGGTGCTGTGTGTGTTTGTGAGGGTGCGGTTAGTGTACTGTGTGTGTGAGGGTGCTGTATGTGTACTGTATGTGTGTGGGTGCTGTTTGGGTGCTGTGAGGGTGCTGTGTGTGTGCTGTTTGTGTGAGAGTGCTGTATGTCTGTAGGTGCTTTTTGTGTGTGGATGCTGTATGTGTGTGTGTGTGCTGTAAGTTTGGACAGATTATGGAGGTGGGGGCAGATTAGTAGATATCCCCCCTCCCTTCTTACCTTATGTAGGGAGGGGGGATCCTTGCTGCCATGTGCCATCCCTGGTGGTCCAGTGGAGAGTGAACTCTAGCCTGCGGGGCTAGAGTTAACTCCCGTGAGATCTGAGCGTTGCCGTGGCAACGCTCAGATCTCACCAGAGGAACCTGGCGGAGCTGCTGTCTAGAGCTCCCCGGGTCCTCTCCTGCCTCCCTTCATGCTGCTGTGGGCCGGTGAGGTAGATCTTTGATCTCCCCGCCGGCCCATGGAGGCTTAGAGCAGAGCCGACACTCAGCGCCGGTTCTGCGTGAGCCGACAGGGGAGAATAAAGTCCTGGGGAATAAAGTGTGGGAACCAAGATTCCCACCCCCCCAAAAAAATAATATACACTCCAGTGTGTGTATGTATATATATGTGTGCGTGTGTGTGTGTGTGTGTATATGTGTGTGTATATATATATATATATATATATATATATATATATATATACACACACTGACACGCATACTCAAACACACACACATACACTCACAGACACACACACACTCATACATTCATAGACACATACATTCATAGACACACACATTCACAGACACACTCATACATTCACAGACACACATTCACATACACTGACACACATACACATTCACAGACACACATTCACAGATACACATACACACATTCACAGACACACACACATTCACACACACACACATTCACAGACACATTCAGACACACACACACACATTCACATACACACACACAGACACACACACATACACAGTCAAAGACACACACACACACACACACACACACACAGACACACAAACACAGTCACAGACACACACACATTCACACACACCTGGAGTGCTGGCGTGGACTTGTCCCTGGGGTCCAGTGGGTCGGGCGGCTCTCTCAATATCAGCCGCGGCGAGGGAGCTGTGAGCTTTCTGCTCCCTCTCGCCGCGCGGGCTGTCTGCTGTAGCTGGGAGCCGGAATATGACGTCATATTCCGGCTCCGGCATCAGCAAACAGCGCACGGCGAGAGGGAGCAGAAAGCTCACAGCTCCCTCGCCGCGGCTGATATTGAGAGAGCCGACCGGGGGGGGGTCCATAACCTCTTGCCCCCCCATCCATGACAGGGGGGACATGGGGGAGGAAGGGGGGCGCTGAGTGCCTGCAGGAACGGTGTTCCTGCACAAAAAAAGTGCAGGAACTGTGTTCCTGCAGGACTCAATCCATAGGCGTGCCGCGGGGATTAGGGTGTGCCCAGGCACACCCGGCACACCCCGTGCGCAAGCCTATGATAGTAAGCAGTTATTCTCTCTCTCTCTCTGATTTCTTCGAAAATATGCCTTATCTCCAAATATGAAAATGATACCTCTATCAGAATACCCCAGCCTGCACTGTTTATTGAGATCAATGAAGCATTTCAGAACACAGTAGAAAAACATTTAAACCTTATTATAATATCTCTACAATATCTTGATGGCATTATTTCCCTTTAATGTACTCTTTACCATTATATATCTTCGCTATACACAGTGATCTTGGTGCCACTTATAGTATGTGACATTGACACATGTTTTGACATAATAGTAGCATGTATGTGAATTCCAATCCACAGGTTACTCTTGGCAGTAGCTAATTAAGTTCCTCTTGCAGTCAGGGGATTATACGAGGAATTGTGTCTAGGCTATGTTTTATTATAACCTTCAATTAATTACCTAGTATATTCTATTAAAAAAAATTAAGCTGAACATTTCAATGTATTCTTCCTTTGAAACCTTATTTCCATGAGATATGTTTTGCATTCACAAGTAAATTCGACTACAATGAAAGGATTGGTGGTTTATGGTTAATGCTTGTTTGGCATTCAGCTTTGGCTCATTGTACACAATTAAATAAATGGGATATATAAAATAAATAAAATACACACATCCTGAGTGATTTTCTTTAAGCAAGGAGAAAGAATTAGCACACAGAACACAGTAGAATTCAGCTACTATGCATTTCCCTTTTACAAAAATCCTCCATTCAGTTTTACGGAGCGCAATCTGCCTCATCTTTAACAGACTGGCTATACATCACATTTTTTCTCTATTTATCTAAAGTAGAACATTTAAATGAGGTCAGGATAATAATAATAATAAAAAATGTGGATGGAGGTATTAACAGATTACAGTTGCAATTCTGGATTCTTATTTTTGTGTTCATTGATAAGATGCCTGCTGGCAAGAGCATTGCTTACACATTAAAAACTGCAGGGCTATGTAGGAATTACTACCAAAGTGTGATTATGTATTTTTCTTACGTTCAAATTTGAGTTTTGGGGTTCTTCAGCTCAGAGAGTATATTTTTAGTTTCCAGTACTTCTTAAATGATGAATAATCTTTGACAAAGATCCCAAAGGATGACTAAAATATTGTGTCAGTGAATTCTTAATACTTTATTTTGTCATCAAGTTATCACGACAAATGCTCTGTACCTGTTGCGTAAACATCCGCATCATCAATACCATTTTATGTTTTTTGTTTTGGTATTATATTTATTACTCTTGCAGGGGCTGGTACATATTGTTTTTATTTCCATGAATGGCTGGTAGGATTAAGTGGAAACTTTAGTATCAACAGCAGAGTATTTTGCACATTGTTAAATATATACGTATACTATACTATAAATATGATTAACAATGTATATATATTAAACATGGGATTTTGTTGGGAGTGTAATCTATACACACATATACATATATGTGTGTATAAAATACACACACACATATATATGTTGGGAGTGTAATCTATACACACATATACATATGTGTGTGTATAAAATATACACACACACATATACATATATATGTGTGTGTGTGTGTGTATATTTTATACACACATATATGTATATGTGTGTATAGATTACACTCCCAACAAAATCCCATGTTTAATAATCTACAGATATGTCCTAGGAATTTCAATTTTCTTGCTGTTTGTGGCTTACAGATTTTTCTTCAGATATGTAGTGTCATCTTTAAAAGCAATTCTTGAGGAAGACAAAAGGTTACATGTTATTACTTAGCCCAGAAGCTTGGCCAGACTCGCAATATATTTTTTAAAATTATACAAAAACAGGAGCCATCACCTCAACAAGTGTTTGCCTGTTTACATGCTATACAGACAAAAAGATAGATAGACAATACATAAGTGATGTAACTGTAGCGTTACTTACCTTATCCAGGGGCCGGCCGCGGTCCTCTCTTCGAGCCGCGCGCGTCTCATCCGACGGTTGCAACAGGAAGGCGGGCAGTGACAGCGAGAAGCGGTCACGTGTCCCGCCTGAATCTAAGAGCGTGCCGCGGGTCTCGGGCGCGCTCTTAAAGAAACAGTGGGAGCCTAAATTGGCAAAAGGCTCCCATTGGCCCCTGTCATGCCACACTCCCCATACACTTACCTTTTGGGGGTGTGGATATGACAGGAGCCAATCACATTAATTTAGAAGATACTTGTACTCACCTTTTCCCCTTAGTCCTTGCCCTATCGTGGTTTCTGTTGCAGTTCCCTTTAGCGCTTGTTGTGTTCAGTTGTGTTCCTTCGTATTGACCTTGGCTTTGTTTCTGACTACGTTATCTCTTTATCCTTATCTGTTCTGTTTGCCGGCTTGCTGTTTACTGTGTACCAGACCCTGGCTAGTCCTAGTTTATGCTGTCTCTTTGTGCCCTTGACCTCGGATCGTTCCTGACTCTGTCTCCTCTCATATACGTCGAGTCCGGCCATTCTAAGGTCCGGTAGACGTATCTCTCCTCTGTGTTGTCTTTTGTTGAGTTGAATCCTGCGAGTTGGGGTATATTTTCATTACAGTAACATTGTGAATTATTTTCATAAGATCAAGTCTTAGGTTAGGACCTGCAAAAAGTTGACAGAATTGATGGGTTAATATTTGACTAAAACCTCAATTAGCTTATTTAGTCAGTAAAATCTTTGTATTAATTTTTATTATAAAAAAGAATATAGGAACTATATTCTTTTATATTATACATGTATAAAACTGTGGCCAGAATCTAGCACCTACGGTTCTTAACAATAATTAACAGTAATATACCAAACTGGACAATAGCCAATTTTCAACACACGGAAGCATATAAAAGAAACATCACTGTTTTGGTCCTTCCAAGATACTTGGCCTCCTGGGATAATGCTTCTATGTGTCGCTCAGCAATGCAAACCTTTTGTGTGAGAAGAGAGAGTAATACTTTTGTTTTATAATTTTGCAGATGATGAAATCTGTCGTTATGAATTTTCTCCATGTGGTACTTTGAGTCAGATTATCTTTGATCTTGGCCTCACCTTTGCGCCACATATCCAGTATGTTGCTAAAACTGGTTGATTCCACCTTAAAAGCATCACCCACATCCGCCCCTTTCTTACACAAGATGCTGCCAAGGAGATTGTTCGTGCTCTAGTAATCTCTTGCATGGATTACTGTAATTATCTCCTAGTTGGTCTCCCCAAAAGCCAAACTGCCCCGCTACACTTGGCAATGAATGCTGCTGCCAGGCTGATCTTTCTCAACTGTAGCTCCTCCCATATCTCGCCTCTCTGTCGATCCTTACACTTAATCCCTGTATCTTATAGGTGTCATTTCAAAATACTAACCATTACCTATAAAGCTCTAACCAACTCTAGCCCCTGTTAAATTTCTTCCTTGATTCATAGATATGCCCCTTCTCGATCTCGCCGCTCTGCCGGTGACCTTCTCCTATCCGGTGACCTTCTCCGGTGCCGCTGCTGGTGACCTTCTCCTATCCGCTGCTCGCACCCTTACTGCTAACTCACGCTTGCAGGACTTCTCACGGGTGGCTCCCTTTCTTTGGAACAGACTGCCTACCAACAACAGACTCTCCCCTAGTCTTCAATTGTTTAAGAAGTCCCTCAAAACACATCTGTTCAGAAATGCTTATGGACTCCCAGAGTAACTTATCTATACTTATCCAAATCTGTCTCTTGCTCTCCTGAAGAGCCATACTCCACTCTTACCTCCAGCTCTGCTACTTTTCCACCTGGTTTGGTGGCTGCCACACTTTCTGCCCTGTTGTGTATTTGTATCCCGCCTCCTCTAGACTGTAAGCTTGTTTGAGCAGTGTCCTCATCTAACTATTGTTCCCATGTCACTGTGTAATTGACTCATTTATTGTAAATCCTCCCCCCCCCCTTCGTAATATTGTAAAGCTCTGCAGAATTAGTTGGCGCTATATAAATACCAATAATAATAGCTAACAAAGATTTTTTTTCCCAATGTATAAGGGGTGGTTATATTATTGGTGCATGTACAGAGGTATGCAAAGGACTTACATGTTTGTCAGACAAAGGTTTTCAGTACAATACAGTTATTCACATTCTGGATATGGATAATATTGTCATATATATGTGTACATACATAGACTTTTTGTATTTATTATGTTACAGTTTTTAAGTGTGTATCAATCCTTTTTCATTTATCATGATACTGACAACTTACATTAGTATTGACTGTATTCCCCCCCATTCCAAACCATGCAGGTTTGCGTAAGAGCGATTGAATGCTGATGTGTTTTAGATTTGTGACCCGTTTTTTGTTTTTTTGAAGGGGACAGGGATAGGAATAAAGTACCATAGAGACAGGGGGTTCTAGAAGGGGGTAAGTGTACCTAACCAATTATTTATTTACTTAGAATTGTGTCTTGTCTGGTAATCGGCCAAATGCTTTTCTCAGTATGTTAGTTCTTTTTCTCCTTGTGTATGTTCAGATCTTAGTTACATATGTTCATACCTAAGTTGTGTCCAGCCTTGCCATTGTATTTCAAATCTATTACAGGAATCATGTTGTTTAGCTAGAACTGATTCAAATTGGAATGTGTTTTCAACTCTGTTAAGTACGTCTTTAGTTGAGAGGATTTTGTTGTCTTTCCAATGGAAAGCTATGGCAATTTTTGCTGCCAGAAGCATGTTAATTAGAGCTGCTCTGGATGGGACCAGATCTAGATCTTGGATTAAGTGTAGTATATAGCATGCTGGGATAAATGGGGATATAATACCTGTGAATATGTGGGCTAAACCTGCAATCTGTTTCCAGAAATCCCTAATGTCGATACATTCCAAAAAAAATATGTTGGAGAGTGCCTTCTGCCAAACCACATCTCCAGCACTTGTTTGTCACCATCTGGTATATTCGCGCTAATCTGCTGGGGACCAGGTACCAACGCATCAGGATCGTATTCTTCCTATGGGAAAGAAACTGCGAGGATCCTTTGTAAGTCGTATTGCCATTTTCCATGTTGTATGGGGCACTGTAGTGTGTAGGTTGTGTTCCTACTTGATCATGTAGGGAAGTTTGTTGGTTTGCTGCATGCCTGATAGTGTATTGTAGCATAGTGATAGTGGTTTTGGTGGTTTTTTTGTCATGTGCGTGTTGCAATATTGTCTGCTTAATGCCGTGAGTGTGCTGGGGTTTAGGTATGTAATGTTTTCGTATAGTAAGATGTTTTTAACTCTGAGATAAGTAAATAGCTCTCGAAGGTAGTGAGTAAGCTATTTGTAAATTGGGGAATTGCATTATTCCTTCACTATTATAGATTGAGTGCACATTTCGCATCCATAGTTTTAGCGAAAGGTCTGAGGAAGTCTCTGAGAGAGAATCCAGAGGAGCTAGGTATAGCTAGGAACTCATGGGTATCGCTGCGAGGCTCCACTTTTTCCACGATTGTAGCATGAATTTGGTGCATGTGAGGCTTTTGGGCTCTGCTGGTGAGGAGGTGGCCCATATTGACTTTATGAGTGATACATTGTTTGCGCAAACAGATTCAAATGCTTTGGGCCATGACTGTAGCTTTGTAGTATAGCTGAACATTTGGTATGCTCAGACCACCTTTGTCAATAGGTAGCATAATAGCCGAAATGCTACCCTGGGGGGCTTTTTCTTGCAAATATGTAAATTTATCATGGACTGCAATTATTTGAGGAGAGAATTTGGGATTGCTATAGGTACTGGCCTAAAGAGATACAAAAGACGTGGAGAGTCTTAGTGACTTGATAAATTCACGGCGTCTCGCCATCGTAGCTGCAGAGGGGTTGGCAAATAAGCTGATGTGCTGGTATGGTGCTGGAATAGACGTGAGTTTTCTAGATGCTGTGAGTAATGCATCTTTGTGATAAAATAATGAAAGCGTACTATGACATCCTTCAGTGTATCTGCTGTAAATTTGGCTGGTCGGAGAAGTCCGTGCATGAGGTCGAAGGCACATGCAGAGTTGGGCAGCTCCAGTACCAGTGACTTGCAGATTACCAGGATATATGTGGTTAATGGAATCATGCAACATGTCGACAGCTATGTCCCTAAACCTGACGTTTTGTCGACGGGATCTGTCCTCCATATGTGCCATTGTATTGTACTTTGTCCATCACTTATTGACTTTGTCCATCACTTCATTATGTGCTGTGCACAATTCTTCAGTGCGATTTTCTAGATGGCTGGTTCTGCCTCTGAGTTTCGATATTTCCTTGCTTATGGCACCATCAATTTTTTTTAAAGGTTTGCGTTGATTGTGTTACATAATTCTTGCAGCATTTTGTGGAGGCATTGTTCAGTAACCAGTCTGAGTACTTCAAGCAATCAGATTCATGATCAGATAGGCCCTCCGAGGTGGGTGACATTGCGGCCTGCTGGTTGCCATCTTGAAATACCGGGTCTGTCAGTTTCATCTGCTTCTGTGCAGCCATGGATCTTTCCACTATTTGGTGGTGTCTGTGTCATGTAGTTTGTGTCTCTAGATCTTTATTTTTGTAGCTAAACGGGTTTGCAAAGCTCGGAGCTCTTACTCTATGCGTCCGTTCGTACCGGAATTTGGACAAGTCCCCCCGCTCAGGGACGTTTTAGCCACGAGGGCCCAGGGCAAATGTCTTGTTAGTCTTGCGGCTAACTGACAAGCCAGGCGGCCGGCGAGGGAGCACTTTCCTCTGAGCGCTCTGCTCAGCTCCCTCGTGCGCTGCAGAGTGATGCCGGGAGCCAGAATATAATGTCATATTCCGGCTCCCGGCATCACTGTGCGACGCGCAAGGGAGTTAAGCAGAGCGCTCAGGGGAAAGTGCTCCCACGCCAGCGCCGACCGACCGGCAGCCCCAGGGGGAGGGAGATCCCCCCACCCCCCGGCATTCCTAAAGGTAAGGAGGCTGGGGGGTTAAATAATTTTTTTTTTAAAAGTGAGTGTGTTAATGTGAGTGAGTGTGTGTGTCTGCTAGTGTGTGTGTGTGTGTGTGACTGTGTGTGTCTGTTAGTGTGTGTCTGTCTGTCTGTGAGTTTGTGTGTCTGTTAATGAGTGTGTATGTCTGTTAGTGAGTGTGAGTGTATGTCTGTTAGTGAGTGTGAGTGTATGTCTGTTAGTGAGTGTGAGTGTGTGTCTGTTAGTGAGTGTGTGTTTGTCTGTTAGTGAGTGTGTCTGTTAGTGAGTGTGTGTTTCTGTCAGTGAATGTGTGTGTGTATTTAGAATGCAGGGCAGGGGGGAAGGGTTGGGTGGGGGTGGCAGGGGGGGCGCCTGAGTTTTGTCCTGCCTAGGGCAGCACAAAACCAGGTTACACCACTGCCCCTGCTAACAAAGATTTTGACTGGCCACAAGCTTCTTCAGTGGTATAGACACGTATTAGCTGATGTTTATTTAGAGAAACTGCCCTTAAAGGGACACTCCACTGTCAAATACAAAATAAATATCAATGTTTACTAGATAAACCCCTTAATAGACAATGAAGGGGGTATCTATAAAAAATAGCTGTCAGAACATGCTGTTGTCTTGTCTGCTGCCTTTGCACCCCCCTTCTAACCCCGTCCTGACTGTCCAGTCAGAGACTTCCCAAAGCAGCTCAATGCGAAGTCCTTGCAAGGCCAGTGCTCTGGGAAATCGCTGTCTCTTGAGCTTAGATCAACTGAGCTAACCAAGCAGGAAGACAAAGAACCTGTTGTCTGCTTGAAAGCCAGGTTCATTTATAAAATTATTGTTTTTTTTTAACTGAAATCTGCACTTTTTAGCGTACTGAAAAAGAGAGAGGAACACATTCTTCACACATAAAGCTTTTCAGCAAGTTAAGGTGCTTCATGGGTCTGGAGTGTCCCACTCAGCTGGGGCATTAATGTGCATAAGAAATTTGGGGAAGCTAGCATGCAGACTAGAAAAATGAGTTTTTGTTTGCGTGCTTTAACCCCTTAAGGACACATGACATGTGTGACATGTCATGATTCCCTTTTATTCCAGAAGTTTGGTCCTTAAGGGGTTAAACCTATGCATAAAATTGAGTCTAATATATGAGCTCCAATATGTGCATAAACATTACACCCTCCTTCTTTTAAAAAGTACATATAAGACTAATACAACATTGTGGTTTGCCTATGTAATTTGCAAACAAGGTGAAATCCAACTTGATTACTGTTGTAATGTACAGTTTAGCAACAATTTTGAAACATAATATCTCCCCTTTTTATTTCAGATATTACTTCTATGCACTTAGCAATTCAGCTTTTCAGATATAAAAAAAAGGAGAATCTAAATTGCTTCTTTTATGCTGAACAATTTCTTTACTCATATTGTTTTTAAATTAATCAAGATGCACATCAGTCATCTGAAACAATGGACTAAAAGATACCCAAGAAGGTTAGAAAATCGCCATGTATCAGAACTGCTCTTTTGTTTTCGTGTGGCTTATTGGACATAATCTGATAATTTATGAACAGAAAGTACATTCTGGATATTTAACTGAACTGCACTGCCACCTAGCCTCAGCACAAATAACTATTACTTCTTTTGTGAGCTCAGCTTTTGAAGTCTTAGAAGTATTCAGGTGTACAGTGGATCTTAAAAAAAAATAAAAAAAAATAAGATATGTTAAATATGTATTCTTGTTTTATGGAAATATATTTTATATATAAAACCTGGATATCAATATAAAAAATAAATAAATAAAAAAAAACATTCAGAATGCAGCTCATGTATCAAAATGTAAATACGATTTTTTTTTTATAATTTATTTTAATGCAACACTCGGTTGCAAAGTTCCTATCCTGTTTGGGCTCCTCAACTGCAAATTGCCTCAAACTTAAATTGAGAATGTGAAACACTTGTAAGTATT
The DNA here is from genome assembly GCF_036172605.1 of Pelobates fuscus. Lineage (NCBI taxonomy): Eukaryota > Metazoa > Chordata > Amphibia > Anura > Pelobatidae > Pelobates > Pelobates fuscus. The sequence continues at coordinate 119,299,318 of NC_086319.1, forward strand.
ATCAGAAGCTGATTGCATTTTTTCCCCCTTTTTGTTTTAACTGGATATGATTAGTCAATCATCTACAGTCCCACATTATTCCTAGTATACTGTACATACCCAATGTTTTCTGTTTAAAACATAAAACAAAATTCTTCACTCTATAAGATGTTATTCAGTCAGAATGATGATATATTTAAAACTGACTAACTACGATTATTATTTGCACTTCAGGAGTAGAAATATCAACAATATCTGTCTGCTCATCCTAACCAGGGGGTGTCTTAAGCTGTATTTGTTCTGGGGACTGTACTGTCCCTTTAAAAACAGATTTCATTATGATATACAAGTAAAGCTGCACCAATTTTTTTAACTTAGAATGTTCTTTTACTTTGTAGTTGCATTCTACATAAACTGTAGTTCCACTCTACTTTCTTTTCCTAATACCACATGGCATAGATATATTTTTGCCAACATTTTTACCATTATCATATTTGAGAAAATAAGCCCTACACCTAACTTTAAGTTATCGTGGTTTTGCAATCACAATCTTGGAGAAGAGGAGTTAGTGACATTTAAAAAACCTTTGAAAAAACGTAACAAATTCAACAACTCAGAAGGACTTGAAAAGTACTTGAAAACGCATTTTCTATCAATTAACCGATACCTCAAAGTTGTATGCATAATCAAAACGAGCACCACAAACAGCCTCCTTAGACCTTGATGAGTACAAGCAATGTTAATTATTGGTTCCTTGTTAATCAGTTACATCAATTAAAGGACATATAAGCACTGTAACTCAAATATAATTATTATTTTAGTTGTTTTAGAGGTAGCTTAACTCCTTAGGGACACATGACATTCTCTTTTATTCCAGAAGTTTGGTCCTTAAGGGGTTAAATAAAAACACACACTGCAATGTGCATATAGAGCATAAAGATATGTTAACTTTGCTGACTGTAACTTTTAATATAATTGAAATGGTAACATTTTACATTGTTTTTGGTTGTTATCCTTGCATTATCGACCTATCAGAAGATTAATGATGAAATCATGGTTTACAGAAAATAAACAATGGTCCAGGCACTCAATCAATTCAACAATTAACTCAATGTATATCAAGACATAGATAATCGATCACACATCACATTAATCCCCTGTTAAAAATGCATACTAATAAAGGATACAAATAATTGTAAAAATCAAGTGCACACGTGTCACATACATTATCATATAGCAATTACAAATACTGTGTAATAAATTATTTATATGTCCAAAATAGAAGCTGTGATTCATCATCACTCAATTATCAATCCTGCTTATTGCAGAAAATAGGAAAACTTACCCCCATAATTAAAAGCCCCAGAACATAAAACTCACCTAGCTGACTGGCATAATAGATGCCATAATGGAAATCACCAAGCATCATAAGGATCCAGGTGCAGAGAACTCCTTACCCTATGGTACCTGTTAAGGGACAAAACCCCAAAACAAACTTGGACTCTCAGGCCCTCTCGGTCAAAAATCAACATAAGGCAAAATTTTAGGCAGAAAAAAATATAATCATATATAATACATATAATCGCTGGTAGGAATGTAAAAAACACTATTTGGATGTAAATCCAGGCTGGAAATAAACTAAAGCGTAAAGTAAATATCACATAATAATGAAAACAAAATAAGAACATGGAAATTAAGAGGAAAGTCAATCTTATTAATAAGTGAAGAAATAAATGTATAGAATTCTGAATTCAAAGCCATGATTCTGTTATTAAACATTGATGGTGGACAGTATATTGTCCTATTTCCACATACATTTTTAGAGGGAAGACAATGTAGAACAACTAGATAATGAAATAAACTTATGGATAAATTAGATTCAACAAACTGTTAAAAAGCTAACTTATTGGAAGTAAAACATCTTAGTAGACCATCCCAAACCTGATTCTATAGCATATAATATTTTACATATATAAATAATTTGTAAGTGAATCAAATCACTAACTTAAGTGAAGTAAAATAACATAAAAAACGTGTAAACCTATTATTTGTACCTCAAATTAATAAAGTGCATTGTGCTAATGATAAACTGACATACAGCAATGTGATAAAAGTAAAGTGCCATTAAAGGTTGGTTACAATGTGAGTAATTGCACCCACAAGTCATATAATAAAGTGCTACAATGAAATAATAGTATTATAAAGTGCTGCTCCAGCTATTCGGTAAAATGTAAATGTTTTAAATGGATTGGGAGTCCAAAAGACTGCCTAAGAGTGCATTTAATAGAACTCTACAAAATTTGATAAGAATAAATATTCAATAAGTGTCGACCCTCAAGTAAACAGTATTAATGCAGTGGTTGTGAAGATGAGCCAGCACTAGATGTTTATTAAGATAAAAAACTGAAAAAAAATGAGAAAAAAAAAAATAATGATTAGAGATACTTATTATTGTTATGTTATTATTATGTTATTATTTACATAGCGCCAACAAATTTTGCAGCGCTTTACAGTGGGTGGACGAACAAACATTTAGTTGTAACCAGACAAGTTGGACACACAGGAATAGAGGGGTCGAGGGCCCTGCTCAATGAGCTTACATGCTAGAGGGAGTGGGGTATAGTGACACAAAAGGTAAGGATATTATTAGACTACTTAAAAAACGTGTAAAATACCACTTAAATTAAAGGTGACGCATCATATTTGGAGTTAACTCCTCTAGGGCTAAGTGTATCCAACTCACGAATTCAAAAATCTTCCCTGTACAGTAATCTTTTTGTTCTGTCTCCTCTAGTTTAGGCGTGATTTAGGCATAGTTTAGTCATGGTTACAATATTCTGAGTTTAATTTGGATTGTACCTGATTTGACTGATGTTGAACATCCATGGCTAAAAGTCAGAAAACCAAATTGATATTTTATAAATTATAATATAAACCATGGTTTCAGATGCACCATATTTTCCTGTTTTCTCAAAATATGAATTAGAAATGTTTATAAAATAGCACTAACACTCTTGCACTAGCAATAATATTGTTGCTGCCTGAACTCTTAATATAATTCAAAGTAGATTTTTCTTTTACATTGTTGTTCACTAAACTGAGAATTTGCTTCAAATTCAAAGTGGATTTCAAATGTAAGGTCAAAATAGTTGAGCTGCAAAAATTCTCGAAGTGAGTTATGCTTTCAGTACAGCCACACTGGCTTTAAATGTAAAATTTCACTTTACTGACATGATGTCTAGCATTGATATTTATTAAGCTTCTTTTCATCCCTTTTGCCTTAACTGATATCAAGGCATTCTTGTCTAAATGTAAGGAATTACAAAACGTGCACCCAAATTTAGCTTACTATTATTTATTCTTTTCTTTCTCGTTTTTCTTTTCTTTCCTTTTTTGTTTTCCTTTATTTGCATTTTTCTTTCACCTTTCAACTTTTCTCCTTTTTCTTTCCCCATTGTTAGATATTCTCTTCTCCTTACCTACGATGTGGACTCTTCTCTGGGTTATGTTATCTAATAAGTTTTTATTTTTTGAAGTCACCTCTACTATGCAGCCCTGCAGTTTCCCTTCTGTCTATATGATAACCAAGCTCATTATATTCTAAAGAACGTGGAAGGATGCCATACAAGCTTACATTTTAATGAATAAGTCAATACAAAGCTGTTTCTCCAATAAGTTTACATCAGAATCAGATAGCTAGACCACACAATCCTAGCATTATAATCTTTCATTAAAATCATACTTCACACTTTCACTGTATGCTTTTTGCAGGCAAGCAGTGTGAAAACAATTTTCCGAAATTAAACAGCCAGGCAGAAGAGTTAAACTGAATTGATGCATTACACGATGAGCTCTTTAGGAGGGTTAATAGCAAATATTAATCACTATACACTATAAAGCTATTTCCAATGCAACCTATTATCTTTTTTATTTTTTTATTTAATGAATCCGTATTATATATATTGACTTATTTTGTGTAATGTTTTGGAAAGAAAGCAAATCATTATTTTCAGCTGACGTGTTATGTTTTTTTTGCAGAGTGATTTAATGTTTATCCTAAACATACAACATCCATGCATAGCACACCAATGTCATAACCATAAATTCATTAAAAGTGAATACAAATTAAGCATGGATGGTCCGTACAATTAATATCTCAAAATGAACACTATATCCTCACATGGGTGTAAAAATAGTCTTAACATTGATGTCCCTTTAATTAGATATTGAATAAATGATACAGTTTAATCAATGCTACTATCTTTTGTCAATGTCAATGTTCATCTTTTGTATGAAAACATACACATTAAACTGATTTACTATTTTGGACAAAATACATTAAAAAATTATGATATATTTGTCATTGGAAGTGTTAATATTAAAGTATGGATTAAGCACAATATTTGCTGTACTCGTATACTTCAAGAAGATTAAAGTCCCCAAGAGTATCAGTAGACTTACCTTTTCTTATTTCAGGAATGTGGAAGATAAGAGAAAAAAAGAACAAATGGCAGAATTTAATTTCCCTATTAACTAAAATAACAGCATATAGATACAGAGATAACAGCGTCTTTGCTGTATTTGCTTATTAGAATTTTAATGACAAGAATAACCTCTGTAGAAGGGTTATCTATGAGATAAGGACTGATATCTTTTGAGACTGTTAGAGACTCATTCACTTTGGGTATTATAGCTTTGTGCAATAGTTTTTTTTACACAACAAAAGACAAAGCAAACAAGGCAATTTATCTATTTGAGTTTGTAGTAAAATTGCAATGATTTTTGAATTGAATGTCATTCATCTGTTGCTTGTTTGCTTTACAAATAATCTATTGTCATTTATTTAATTATTTAGAAGATTTAATTGTACAGCAGTTGGTTGCATATGTACATCGGTAATGTGGAATGTTGGAAATGTTTGAATTCATTAGATGTTGCGAATAGGACCACGCTGCTATGGTAGGGTCAAACCTGAACTAAGATCTAATTAAACCATGCATAAAAGTTAAAAGCTATCTCTACAAAACTGGCATTCGATAGAGGTAATTAAAGAGAGTTACTGGGGGAAGAGTGCAGAATAAAAACAGTATGTAGTGATATGTCATTTCTTCTTAATGTTTTGTGAAATATCTTGTGTTTGTCTAATTGTGAGGTCTATTGTTTCTGCTGTTTTACCTATTCACATGAGGGAGTAAGTCATGTAAATAGAATCAAATGTAAGATGCAGTATTTTAGATTTTGTAGTGGTTGTATTTACAAGGCAAGATCTCGATATGAAAGACATTATTTACCACAGCAGTAAAAAAGAACCAGTGTGACAGATAGTTGACAAGGCAATTAAATAGCCTAACCCAAATTTTTAACATGACTACCAATAAAGTCAAGCCCCAAAGGAGGGCTTAATTCCACTAATTGCCTACAGTAAAAACATCACTTTAATGTTTAAACTTAAAATTCTTCAATCAATAAAGAAAAAAAAGGAAAAAAGAAAAACAAATACAAAAGTGATATAGTGTTTACTAAGCAGTGCCTCAAAAATGAAACGGTTAGTACTGATTGAATGTGATTCCTCTCAAATCAGCAAAATTCAACTACTGTGGACCCTCGGGACTCGAACAATCCCTTACCTGAACAATTTGGTAGTCGAACAAACATTTTTAGAAAAAAATGTGTTGGTACCTGAACAAAAGCTAGGTGTAAGAAATGATGCTTTAGCTGGGTGTAGTAAAATGCAACTGATTTTTTTCATCATTATCACACTGTTATCAAGTAGATGACCCCCAAGTTGTGAAACCAGTCACATACACAGACAGTTATATACATACAATATTGCAGTTTTGCATATCAATTTCTCACAGTCCACACCTAGAGGGCGAATGACTCAAATAGAAAATGAGCCCTCTCAAATAAATACAGTATCTTTATTATGTGTGTTTTGAATGATTATGTATTTTACTGTAACACAAATGACTTGACAACCACAGATAATTACAATTTAGGGTCTTGCGAGGCATAATTTAGCAAAATCATTGAGGCACTCACAGTTATAATATTTCACCAATAATTTGAACTCCTTCAGCCACGCTCAGTTACCTGTGCCACCAGCACTGCTGTTCCACCACACTGTTCCTTTAACCCTGGCCTTGCATACTTTGAGCTATTAGGCCTCTGACCTCTGCCCACCATGACACCTGGTGTATTTTCACATGAACAGCAGTTCATTTGCTGTTCCCTTACATAGTGTATTGAAGAGGCCACACAAGGGAGAAACACAGTTTATTGTTTGGAGTGGGGATTTGAGTGAAGGTGTTTGTGAGCGTTTATTGAAAGTTTATTAAAAATTGTATAGCTGGAATGGGTTTGTGTTTGAGCCCTTGAGGATTTTTAATAATTTGTCATTAGGCCCTTGGCTTCCGGAAATTAAAAGATACTTAGCACAGAAAGTGCGCAGTGTTACATTATGCAAATCACTAGTGGTTTGATTATCATCCTTGTCTCAGTATTACCATCTGGTACAGTTTTGCATATCAATTTCCTACATCGGTACCACGAACAAATCACGCGGCACTAACCTCGCTGGTACAGGATGTAGAAGATATGCAGTTGGTAGTGCTCACTGTCTTTTGGAATTGTCTTGACCCTTTTTGTAAAAATAGTAAATTGCCCAGCAGAATGCCCTCTCTTGGGGATACATGGCACCTCAAACTTCACAGCATCCCAAAGATCTCTGGCAAAAAGATCATTGCTTTCTGCATGTCTGAATGCTGAATAAGTGACTACATGATTGAACCTCATCCAAATACCCTGCAGTGTATCCCCCTCTTCCAATCTTCAGTGTGCACTCTGGAATTTCACCACCCTCAACTCTCCAATCTCGCAAAAAATTCCAATGCCTTGATATCCAGCATTTCTCCACCAAACTCCAAACTTTCCTTTTAACCATCTCAAATCTCACTTGCCCTAACTCTGCAACTCCACTCTCTCCTCTCAACTAGACATCATGGCACCTCCTACATTTAAACGCAGCAAGCGTTCCCAATTACAACCCTGGCACACCAAGCTGACCCAATATCTCCAAAAATGCTGTTGGACAAAGTCTCACTCTGCACCTGACTTCCTCCACTTTAAATTTATGCTGTGCTTCTACACTCTGGCTCTTTCCTCTGCAAAAGTAAATTACTTCAATACCATAATAACCACACTCTCCTGCGAACCCAAATGACTGTTTCACACTTTTAATGCTCTCATTCACCCTGTTGATACCCCTCCTCCTACCACCCTGTCCACCTCAAACTTTGCAACTCACTTCACTGAGAAGATTTCTACAATCAAGGAAGAGCTCTATAACCTCTCTCCCTCCCCTTCTAATACATCACCCAAACCCTCTCCCTCTGCTGTTCTATGCTCATCTGCACCTACCACAACAGAAGAGTAGTTCTGCTCTGGTCTGCCCCGCCCCACCACCTGTTCCCTCGATCATATCTCCTGATCTCTTTCCCCCATCTTGAATCGTGTCTCTGACTGCCTCCCTGCGATTTCGAACTGGATGGCTGCTCACTTCCTTAAACTCAACCCCCTCTGTTCCTGTGCGTCCATTTGTCTGGTTACAATTACGTATCTGTTAGTCCACCCATTGTACAGCGCTACAGAATTTACTAGCGCTATATAAATAATATAATAATAATAATAATAGATGCAAAGGCACATATAGCCGACAATAACAAATGCAGACTTGTAACAGCAATGATTCATGTAACTTGATGGAGAAATTTGACAAAGACAGATTATAATAAGAAACCTTACCCGCATAAATAGTTACATATGGAATATGTAATACCTAATGCTTGTAATGTATAATTAAACAGTAAAAATTGTATTAAAATGCTGTAATTCAGGGGGTCTGGAATCGATTTATCTAATTTACATAAATTCTTATGGGAAATGTAGATTCGGTTTTCGAGCAAATCGGATCTCGAACAGCCTTCTCGATTGGATTAAGTTTGAGTTCTGAGGTTCCACTGTATTAGGTAAATATGAGCACATTATCCAATTATTGTCAGGGCTCTGAATTCTCAGTACAGAGTTTATTGTTGGAACCAAGTATAGTTTGAAATAATTTTAACAAATGAACCTTAAATACAGATTTGATACTAATTGGAGTATAACCCTTGATCTAGCAATGGATAAAATTCAAGTAAACAAGTATAACTGATCTTCTAAAACGGTTTATCTAGCTAGAGATGAAATTTGAGTACCAATGTACACATGCCAAAGCTTTATGCTTGTAATTATCTAGCTAGAGGTGAAATTTCAGCAGCAAAAGCTACTTATTATCAGAGAATGCTCCAAATCCCTATCAGCCATAAGTTAGGGAAGTGTGGAGAGATAATGGGTACAAAAAAGCAGGGCAGGGGCAAAGGGTAATCAACCTCTTCTGTCAGTGTTCATGCTATTGAATGTTAATTTAAACAAAATGGAGACTCTTTAGTTTTATTCCAATGGCCATTTGAATATAAGCTCACCTTTAGATCAGAGCACAGGTAACATTTTCTTTGTTTTTACTCTGTATTTTGAGCTCTTGGATACTAAGCTACAAAAGCTGTAAGCGCGGTGCTTTATCTTTGTGTTTTATCGAATGTTAATGCCTAGTAAACTGCATCAAGTCCCCACATCTAAATTGCTCAAGACGGAGGACTGCCACAACTCTTAAATCAGATGCCCCACATCACCCGAACTCATGAGGATAATGTTCTTTTTAGAATATATTTGTAACAAATTCATCCTCTTATGGTAAAGTGGTTAATGGTATTTACCGTCCTGACAGGAATAGTTGTGCCCATTTTCAGCCGTGCACCTGGATACCTGATAATTCAGCATGTCTAGGGCCGCCGGCCGCTATGGATCTATGCCACCTTATAGCCCCATGACCGCCCACGTTAAGAATGACATTGGCGTGAACGTGACATCACGTGCACGCATGTTTTGGGGTCAAAGGCCGATAACAGCCAATCGGAATAACAGGAGGGTTATTTAAACTTAATTTTACATTCTCTCATTTCCCTGTCGTGGTTTCTGCCTGATCTTAATTTTTGGGAATTTGACTTTGGCTTTGTTCTGACTATCCTTGACTTTTGGCTTTTTCTCATCGCTGTGTCTGATTCTCTCTCTGACTTCGGCAAGTATTCTGACTATTCCTAGATAAGTTAAGTCCGGCCATTCTAAGGTCCAGTTAGACGTTATCCTTAGTCCTAGGTGTGATACAGTTCTGCTTGCGGGATCAATTAGTAATCCTGACAATATTCTAAAAAGAAACAAAAATATCTGTATAGTATCTGTCAAGCTCTTCAGACAGATAATTTCACATGTATTGTTTTTATGGTAAAGCATTCTTTCTTGTTCCATAAGAGAATTTTCCTGTCTTTAAGTCTAAATTAATGACCTCATATCCTGAGCGGACCTATTAATGTATTGGTTACCAAATGGCTGTTAGTCCCTATTATATATTTGAATTAAGTAACCATACTCCATAATGTTTTTAAATAAAACAAATAAGATCCGTTTTTATATCATTTAATTATTCCTAAAATATTCCACTTATTAATGTGGAAGCTCAGCTTTGCACATTTCTAGTCTTGTTATATCCTTCTGTGAAAAAATTATAGAATTACCGAATTAAATAGGTGAAAAGAGACATGCATCCTTTCTTACATTTGTTTTTACTGTTGATCGAAAAGAAGACAAACAGTTTGAAGTGCTTCCAATTTTGCAACAAATTAGGGAAAAATCCAAGAATGGCTTTCAAATATCTCCTTGGATCAAGAAGCTTTTACCCCACTAATTAAAAATGATATCACTGAATATTATGTTTTTGCAAGTATTTATCCAATTGCTGTTTGAAAATCTGTATAGAATAACCTCTTCAGACAGAATTCCACAATCTTTATGTTCCTTTGCCTTAGACTAAATCTCCTTTCTTTCAGTCTAAATGTCTGACCCTGTGTTCTATTAATAGTCCTGTTTCTGAATAGATTTCCAGACAATGGTTTGTATTGACCCCAAATATATTTGGATAAAGCTATCATATCCCCTCTCAGATTCTGGTTTTCAAAACAAAAGAGATTTACATTTGTTAACCTTTCTTCATAACTAAAATTCTCCATTTCTTTTATTAATTTTGTAGCCTACCCCTGGTGCCATAATATCCTTCTTTAGAACAGGTGCAAAACAATGCACATAATATTCAGGAGTGTGTATACCCCCAATCCATCTAAATCCCTCTGCAAAAAAAGACATATCCTGCTCACATTGTATTACTTTACAGAGATCTGTGTCATCTACAAGCATTGAAACATGACTTTTAATGCATATTTTAAGATAATTTATAAATACGTTAAAAAGAAATGGTCCTACAACAAAACACTAAGGGACACCACTTACCACTTTTGTACAGCTTAAAAATTTACCATTAATGACAACCCTTTGTACTCTATCTTTAAGTCAATGTTCCTCCCAAGAACAAGAATTTTCATCTAGACAATTTTCTTTTACAGGGAATACTAAAATCTGCTGAAGAACCATATCAAACATCTTGGCAAAAGCCAAGTAGATCACATTCACTGCAACACCCTGACCTATACTTCCACTTATTTATTTGTGAAATGCAACTAGCTTATTTTGACATGACCTATGTTTCATAAAACCATGCTGATTATTGCTATTAACAAAGTTCTTCCTAATGAATTTATGAATATTATCCCTTAGTAAGCCTTCAAACACGTTCCCCGCCACAGGCAGTCCCCCCTGCTGAAACAGGCCAGCGGAGGTCATGTGATTGCTCTCACATGGTCCTAATAGGCGTCTATGGAGAAACATTTGGGTTGTAATTTTTTTGTTATTTTTCTCTCACATTGTACTTTAGGCATGTATTCTCAGTTCCTGTTATATGTTACTGACAATGAACACCCCAATATGTGTTCAGCAACATCTCTCAAGAACAACAATGCCCCCAATGTACAGGTTTTATGGGTTTTTGCAAATTTACAGGGGTCAATTGTAAGGCTTTCCCCTTTTCCATGTTTGCACATTGAAATTCACCAGATTGGTTTGCTGGGCCTTTGAGACCGTATAGCAGCTCAGGAATGAAAATTAACCCCATCATGGCATACCATTTGTAAAAGTAGACTACCCACGGTATTCAAAATGAGGTATGTCCAGTCTTTTGTAGTAGCCACTTAGTCACAAACACTGGCCAAAGTTAGCATTTTTATTAGTTTTTTGCATTTTTTTACACAAACACTGCACTTTTACTGGTGATTTCATCGCTGTGATACTGTTTTAAACACTCATATTTTGTTCAGCGAAGTCTCCCGAGTATAACAATACCCCCATATACAGGTTACAAGATTGGTCTGCTGGGTCTGTGTTGCCTTTTTAGACCATATGGTAGCCCAGGAATGTGCAATAACCCCATCATGGCATACCATTTTCAAATGTAGATAACCCATATTCCAAATGGGGTATTTACAGTCTTTTGTAGTCACAAATGCTGGCCAACATTAGCAGGGTTTTTTTTTTTTTTTTTAAATGTATACATTTTTTTATTCAATTTATAATATATATATATATATATATATATATATATATATATATATATATTATATGTGTGTGCGTGCATACATATACACATATATATATATATATATATATATATATATATATATATATGTATATGTATGCACGCACACACATATAATACGTCTGCATGTATATATATATATATATATATATATATACACACACACACACATATACAAATAATACATGTGTATATAATATTCACACACGCACTTTTATTTCCTATATATGTATAATATAATATAATTAAAGCATTTTATAATATATTATACATATAAAATGCATATAAATGATTTCATTTTAAATGTATTTTGAGATGGCTACCGATGACTCACTGCCGGGTTCCACGTGAGCAACCAAAAAGTGTCGCTGCAATACCATTAGAGCTGCTGGAAGCGATCATGATCACTTCCAGCGCTCTAAATCCCCGTGGACTTATCAGGTACATTCATGGTCCTTAAGGACTGTTTTTTGTTGGACGTACCTGATACATTTGAACAAAATGCCCACATACAGAAAATAAAATTAAATCATACATTACTAAAATAAAGGTATTTCAGCAAAAGGTATCAATCTCAGGAATGCTAATGTTATGCTAATAGTAAAATGGTAGAGTCATTTTATTCCTACTCTCTCCCTGACTGCAGGAATGATATGACCTATTAAAACTTCCTGTAGTGTTTGAAAGTGGTGGATGAGCTTATATTTTCAGCAAATTTACTGGCCTGATATCAGAGACTAGTGGCTTCTGGCAAAACTATTTGTTCCTCTAGAGGCTGGTAACCATAATGAGAGAATACGGGTTGGTGAGGCCTTATGGATTAAAATAAATTTGACAAAATACGTTTATTATCGGTCTAGGTAGTGAAGGGGTTAAAGCAACCATGTTTATCATGCAAATACAATTTGTCAAGAATGATATATTCCATCATAAAGTGTCCAATATGAATTCTAAGTAACAAACAAACCTGCACTATGCTTAAATAAATGCAAACTGTTAATTAGGATATGTGTGCTTCATAGCTTAGATTCCAAGAAAACAGAAACCATTTAGACAGAAATTACACTACTATATTTTGGAAACTTCAGCTATTAATTACTAATACAATTTGACCCTTTCATAGATTACCATACTGGCATACTCCCTCCCTCCACATCTACTCAGGTTTCAAGACCTAATCCGCTTCCAAAGGGTCTTGATACCAAATCAAGTTATTTCAATTTCTACTACAGGCAATCAGTCAGCCAGAAAGAAAACTTGCATGCTTAAGCTTCACAGAAATTTGGGAAGTCGATATCATTTGCAGCAAAGATGCAAAAATACTACAAAACTCCCACAAAGCTCCCTCCCCTAATCATTCTTCATGCACCAACACGGCTTACTATCAATCAGCTAAGAGAAATTAGACATGCAAAATACAAGGTATCGTTACCAAGGTGATTGTAGCATCACAAAGTGTAATTGCATAAATATGGATGTTTTTATTTTGATTTGTGATTTTTGTTGCACAATGTATATTGGTACAGTATAAATTAAATGTGGAAAAAAGGACAAAGAAAGAACTTTTAATCTTCTTGAGAATAATGGCAAGATGATTAACAGTAATTGACGGAATCTTGATAAGATGTGCTTCTGTTGAAACATTTTCTACATATTCTAAAATGATCTAATTTGTTTTAACCTTTGTGAACATCTAAATGCAATCTCATTTCACCGTTATTGAGAAAAACACAAAAAGAAAAAAAGTGCCAAGATTACTTTGGCAAGATCCAAAGAGTTTTTTCTTCAATACAGCCATTAGTTGCATGTTGAAATTAATAGAGCGCTTATACTTTCCCATTGACAGCGACTGTTTTAAGAAGAAGTTTGCTCTTTTTGTTTTTCAAGTGTTTCCAAAGATGATTCTCTTTGAGGTTCTCAGTGATTGCTGAGTTTTTTTTTTCTCTATAATGAGAGAAACTGTTAGACAGCACCTGGGGAATCTAAAAATACATAAATCTATAGACTCTCGGGGATGCTTCTCAGGGCTTCTGAAGAACTAAAGTGATCTAGGTAAGCTACTATTTTTCATTTTTAAGAACTTGATGACCTAGAAGTGTTCCTCGGAGGCTAAATAAATAGTGCAGAATGTATAATACAAACATATAAACTGTTACAATCTGTTATCCAGTAAAATTAATTACTAACAGATTTGTTATATTATTATTACTATTGTTAAATAGTGACTTTATCATCCAAAACATTAGTCAATCTGAAAATCTTTTTTGAAGTAATTCATAATAAATTATAACTAAAGTGTCACTCCAATCCCCTGGAGGGAGGAAACCGTTAATATGAACTATGCCATATGGGGCATAAGATAAGGCCCTTCCATTTGCAATACAAGAGGGAAAAACATGATTTACTTACCTTAAAGCCCACGACAGGTGAAGCTCCTGGTCCTGACTTTTATGCCTCCTTTGGCATCACAGGGGCCTTGCACAATCCAATCACAGGCTCCTCATGCATGCACTCTGGGCCTGAGAGAGGATGGAGTGAGAAGAGAAGAATTTAAAATAAATAACTATGTGCGATGGATGGAGGTGGGAGAGCACACACATTGGGTGGGAGGGGGAAGCAATCTTCCCATTGAAGGCAATGTGCGCACTTAGGACAGATGCAAAATAGGCACAACATTTACAATAGGCAGCCAGAAACAGAGTAATTGTCTGCCAATGTCACGTGTGCTGGGGTTGCAACTAGCCCTAGCACACAATTAACAATCACTCTGTATTTTCTGTGTTTCAAGCAAAAACACTGCACATACATACTCCTACCATCATGACCATTTCAAATCACTGATGTGGTCATGACGGTTGAAATAACCCTTTAAGTTTTTATTGGGAAATCCACTTGAATATATGTCAATATATCTGTTTAAATTCAAATAAAAAATGTAAGATATTTAAGACAATTTTCCAATTCTCTGAAATAAAATTAGCAATTCTGATGCAAAAAAAAAACACTTTTCCCCTCCAAAAATAAAAATAACCCTTTAAGTTATTAAGAAATTAAACATTTGTTTTAAAGAGTGTTATCTCTATGCTAAAATTTTCTTACAGAAAGTAAACTTTCTTACCTGAAGTATTCCAAATAATGTTAAGGCTTCTAAGAAAGAGAAGTGCATCTCTCAAAATGTTACCTCATACACACTTTGTTTGGAAGGATTAAACAAGGAAATGTATGTGACATAGTTTCAAGAACGATTGGTTGTAATACACGACACATATAGATGAATGATAGTTTGCTCTTTAGTAGTGAAAGTATAAAATATATTTTTTTTTTTAGATGAGTAAATAATTTTTAGCTACTGCATTAGGTACGTTTTCTTTGTACATTAACACAAAGCTCACAAAGCTCAAGTAGTACTCAGACCATCCAATATTTTACATCAATAAAATGTACAAGATAGAGAATTTTTTTTTATATTTCACAAGATACTGTTGCTTCTTAAGTAGTTAAGAAGTTAGAGATCCCATTGCACGTGCTGCCCTTGTAATTTGCAGAGATGACAAACAGAATTTGCTTTACTCAACCAATTAATTTTATCGGCTTGACACTCAATTCACTAATGCATTTCAAACTGTTCTTGGCCAAACAATGTGTATGAGTATATTGTCCTATTGTAGTATATTAATACAGAACATCACCTTTCTGTTTTACACCATGGTTGTATATTATCCTAAGTCAAAATACTGTTTACATATTTTATATTTAGAAAACCTGCACAAATGCTCCATCTTTAGTCATAATTTATTTCATTAAGGAACATTTTTTTTGTTCATTAACACAAAGCTTAACTAGTATTCACACTATCCTATTTGTATTTACAAGATATATATTTTTTTAATATTTCATAATATATGAAACATTTAACCTTTGTAACAGAGCCCTGTTGCTTCCTCGATAGTTTCGAAGGAAGTGATATCGCTGTATGTGTTGCCCGTGTAGCCCATGTAATTTGCAGAGTTGGAAAGCAAAATATTCTTTACTTAACCAATTATTTTTAATCGGCTTGACACACAATAGATAAATGCATTTCAAATTGTCCAACAATGAGCATATTGTCCAGTTGTAATGTACCAGTACAGAACATCACCTTTCAGTTTTAAACAATGAGTCCTTATTTGTTGCATTTCTTCCTTAAGTCAAATTACTATTTAAATAATATTAAAATTAAAACTATTCCCAGAATAAGCCTTATTCCCAGAATTGTCATAAACAAACAGGTCTAAAAAATGTGTATATATATATATATATATATATATATATATATATATATATATATATATATATATATATATATATATATTAAAATATAAATAGGTAAATACAAGTAAATAAAACATTTTTAAAAATTATTTTTTATATATATATATATATATATGTGTGTGTAATTTTATTCTACCTGTATTTTGATAATTATATATATATTTTTTTAATCAAAATACACTTATAATGAAATTATATATATATATATATATATATATGTAGATACAAATAAATAAAAATACAAAATATATATATACACAAATGCATAATGACATAAATAATTTCATAAATATACACGTAGACTTCAAATATATAAATATGTATATATATTTAAATTCTACGTGCATATTTTTACATAATTAAGTAATTTTATTGATTGCAATTTCAGGGACCTGCCTGACAACCCAGGCCGAAAGTCCAGAGAATTTAATTTGCTAGCACTATATTTAACCCTGTAACTTTCCAAGACACCCTAAAACCTGTACATGAGGGGTACTGACTTTGCTGAACACAAATATTAGTGTTTCAAAATGGTAACACATATCACAGTGATAATATTATTAGTGAAAGTGATTTTTTTTGTATTTTTCACAAACAAATGTCACTTTCTTTGAATATATCATTGTTGTGATACGTTTTACTGTTTTGAAACATACATATTTGTGTTCAGAGAAGTCTCCCGAGTATAACAGTACACCACATGTACTGTTTTTATGGTGTTTTTTGTTACAGGGTCAAATATAAGGCTTGCCCATTTCATTTTTTTATTGAAATTTTCCAAATTGCTTATGTTGCCTTTGAGACCGTATGCTAGCCCAGGAATGAGCATTACCCCCATAATAGCAACCATTTGCAAAAGTAGACAATATTGCAAATGGGGCATGTCCAGTCTTTTTTAGTAGCCACTTAGTCACAATCACTGGCCAAAATTTGCGTTAAAATTCGTTTATTTGGAATTTTCACACACAAACAAATATGAACGCTAACGTTGGCCAGTGTTTGTGACTAGGTGGCTACTAAAAATGACTGGATATTGTCTACTCTTGCAAATGGTATGCTATTATGAGGGTAGTGCTAATTCCTGGGCTACCATTTGGTCTCAAAGGCAACATAACCATTCTGGCAAATTTCAATGTGTATAAACTGAAAAATTAAACATGCTATATTTGACCCAGTAACTTTACAAAACACCATAAAACCTATACATGGGGGGTACTATTGTATTTGTCAGACATCACTGAATACAAATATCTGTGTTTTATTGCAGTAACAGCTAACAGTATTATGACATTCACAGTTAAAATGCCATGCATAAATAAAACAATATATGTATCTCAAATTTGTTTTATATTTTATTCATATTAAATGATGTTTCATATATAAATATTTGATATGACATGAAAGCCCTGTTTCTCCTGAACAAATTCATATATATTAAGATTGGGTACATTTAATATGAAAGAGGTGAATTCTGGTTGAACAGACATATAGCGCAAATTCAAAGTTATGTTTACATTTTGTTTTGATCACAACTTACACCTGCCTCAGTCCTTAAGGGGTTAAACCATGTAAAAAAAAAAATATATATATATATATATTTGTGGTCGTGGCCATATAGCCGTATATGAGATCATAACATATAATAACATATAATAACATAAATACCAATTAGTTGGAATTAGTCGGTTGTGGTGTGCCGAAACCGACAGAGCAGTAGGCCTGTAAAAAGTGGGCCCACCTTAGAGGGTGTTTGTAATAGAGGGAGTGGCGGGTGGGGTGACTCGCCAGACCATTGACGGTAATGTGAGAGTGGATTGGTAGCCCTTTTATAGGGAAATCAAGCCCCTCCCACAACTACAGGCCAAGCCTTTATATTTGTGGTCGTGGCCATATAGCCGTATATGAGATCATAACATATAATAACATATAATAACATAAATACCAATTAGTTGGAATTAGTCGGTTGTGGTGTGCCGAAACCGACAGAGCAGTAGGCCTGTAAAAAGTGGGCAAAAATAAATACCATAAGACATAATACGTTGACCAAACTTTATTTAGATAAGTCACAAAAAGCTAGTCTTAATTCTTTAACAGGATTGGGTATATAGAGAGTATAAGCGGAAGATTTCCAGCGTCCCATTGTTTTGATGATGTGTGGAGGTATGTGGTTAGCAGAGGCTGCGGATGCTGCCCCGATTCGGAAAGAATTACCTGAAAATTGACTAGGGTTCAAGCCGAGTCTAGTCAACAGCAATCTTACATAGAGCATAAACCTTGCTGTAGTTAGAACGTTACCGTGCAGTTCTAGCAAAGGTTGTAATGGTTGTTTGTGGAGTGATTGCAGATAATTGTCAACATTTTGTACCGGGCACCATTTGTTATAAGTAGGGTACAAAGGGATCGTAACGGTATGACCCATGGTGCTGGTTTTTGAGTGTTTGAGTATGAGTAGGTAATGGTCGTTATGTTTCTCTAAGTCCAAGGTTCTTAAGTAATCAGTGGTCGTAATAGTCCTGGTTGTGAATTCGTTGGGACGGAGGAATCCATAAAAAGCTAGATATATGGCTGTCTTTATGACCGTGTTTGTCCTGGGCTCAAACGGGGAGGAATCTAACAAGTTGATTAGTGCATGAAATATACGATTATCTATAGGTAGTCGTTTTGCTGGGACATGTGTGTCTAATTTTTTAATGCCTCTAAGAACTGTCTTGATTTGATATGATGACAAGAAACTAGTGGCTTTGGGTTGTTGAATAAGCATGTGGTGTTGAATTCCCGTGAGGTATAATTTAATAGTGTTGAATGATAGTTTTAGGTTGATGTGGCAAAAAGAAGTGAAACCCAAGATTGCTTCTATCGTAAACATGTCGTGAATGTGAAAATCAGTGATAAATTTCCTGAATATGTGAAATGCTCTGTCGTAAGTGTTTCTTGTATTTACAGAAAGTGCAAGGTGAGAAATGTGACGTGCGTGATTTAACAAAGCTTTTAATCCATTATCATGTCTGTGAAAAGTGGGGCTGGTGTTGCCAGTCTGGAAGCGGTGGGCAGTGTCGTGAAGAATTCCTGAAAACGAAATCGAGACAAGTGATCAGCACTGATGTTTGTGCACCCAGGAACGTGAATACATGTTAGAAAGAATTAACAAGTGGCTGCTACCCATGTGAGTCGTCTCAAGAGCCTCATAATTACCAGTGATGATGACCGGCCTTTATTGACAATATGGCAAGTAGCCATATTGTCAGAATAGCACCAAACCGTGTGACCGGACCACTGGTGGCCCCAGGTAACGGCTGCTGCCACAATGGGGTACAACTCAAATAAAGCTGAGGTCTCTGTGAATTTTGTGAGAGCTTTCACCTCAGTTGGCCACGGCCCCCCAAGCCATTGGTCTCCCCATATGGCTGCGAAACCTGTGTTTGCTGCAGCGTCTGTCCATAGTGTAGGTGAAGTGTCTGAGTGAGGTGGTATAAACATGGCACGCCCGTTCCAAGAAGTGAGGAAAATTCTCCACATGCGCAAATTGGATGTTGCGTGGTTGTCTAATGAAATGTAAGATGTGTCTGAGGTAAATTGTGGAAATAGTGACAGCAAATGTGAAATAAATTATCTCCCCTGAGGAATGATTCTCATTGCAAAGTTAAGCGATCCCAGCAATGATTGTAGATCTTTTTTTGTGCAACAACCTTGCTGTAGGTAATGGTCAATGCTTGCCAGGATATGCTCAATTTTCTCATGAGGGAGGCTAGCCTGCATGTGTACTGTGTCTAGTTGTATCCCCAGAAATTGCATCTGAGTGTCAGGCCCCAGGGTCTTATGTGGGGAGACTGGGATAGAAAGTGACTCGAATAATGCCAACATGTGTCTTAAACTTGTGGGTGGAAGTGTGTTGTTCTCAATTGTGAGGAAATCGTCTAAATAGTGAATCACTGAGGGACATTTACATACATTGAGTAACAACCAACATAAGGCCTCTGCAAATGTGTCGAAAATACGTGGGCTGCTTTTAGAGCCAAAAGTGAGGCGAGTGAAAAAATAGTATAACCCTTCCCATTTAATGCCGTGAAGGTGCCAAAGTGTAGGGTGCATAGGAAGTAATTTGAAGGCGTTCACTACATCCGTTTTATTTAACCATGCCCCTGTGCCTGCTTTAATGATAGCCCCAATGGCATGGTCGATAGTGGCGTAATGCAGTGAAAACTCTTCCGATGGTATGAGGGAATTTAAGCTGGGGACTGTAGAGGAATGTGGTGCGGATAAATCAATGATTAGCCTGGGTTTAAGTGAGTTTTTCCCCGTGACAATCCCAATGGGATTGGTTCTCCAAGAAGTAAAAGGTGGTGAGTGGAAAGGACCCAGCAAAAACCCTTGGTCCACCTCAATTGTGATAAGTTTATGTACCAGCTGTGGGTCATCTCGTGTGGAAAGTAAGTTGTCACATTCCAATGTGCCTGTAGGTAAATGTATCAACCCTGTGTGAAAACCCTCCGATAGACCTGTTATGAGGTAGTCACTAAAATGTCGTGATGGGTGTAGATGTAGTAAATCGGTGAATAAGCTGAGGTTCACGCATGTGAGATAGGGTTTAGGAAAAGCTTTATTTGGGCACATTGTCTTGGAATGAGCCCTAAAACAATGTGAACAGACATGCATTAGTCTACACGAACTAAACCCACAATTGCCAGCATTAAAATTGTTGCATACTTGGGATTTCCCTAAGAAGACAATATCTCTTCCTAATTTGTCTTTCAAACCTTTATTTGACCTTGAGGGGTTAGTAGTTGCTTGGTTTTGTTCTACCTCAGCTGTATTAGGGCAGAAATTAGTGCTGTGAGTTGCTGATGAGCATACTGCACAAGTTGGGGGCTTGAGGCCTGCAAAGTGCCTACAGAATAGCTCAGTGTCCAACTTATTCCACTTAATGCTTAAATTGAACTGAGCCAGAGCTGCGGCCACCTTTGCAGAGATGGAACGGTGGTAATCGTAAAACGCTGTACCACCGTATTTGTGCCCCAAATCCACCAACTTGTGCATGTACGCATCTAGCTCGGCTCTTTTCCCTGGGTATACAGTGCAATATACGTCCCTATAGATGCCAAAACCTAACACAAATTCTGGTATATTCAATTTTTTGTTCAGGCGAGGGTCCCTAGCCTTAAGGACTACAGAAATGTCCCCACAAGCAAAGGTCCTGTTCTCAAGGACATCCTGGGAGGCAATAAGCAATGAAGCTAGGTTAACGTCCTTGCCTTCCAGAATGTCCTTTTTAAGGTGAGCTGGGACCATGTGTGAGGGATCAATAGATTCTATGTCACCCGTGGCTGGTGGGGTATTACCGGGTAAGGTATCAGCAAGAGGCTGAGTGGTGACCGTTGTATTTGTAGTGGAGTGAGTAGCACTACCGGCCTCCAATTTGTCCAGCCTGTCAGTGATTTTCCCCATGGATGTCATAAGGGACGTCATCATTGTATGAAATGCTGGTACTTGAGACCCGCTAGGGCCTTCCCCTGCCTCGGAGTTGTCAGTGGTAGTGTTTAGAAGCCTATACAACTCCGCCTTTCTAGCTGTAGCTGGGAAAGGGATGCAGCGTCTTCTTAGTTCAGCTGTAAGACGTGGTATGGTCCACGATCTAAGGGATGCCGGGCTATTCACGTCTGTACTTGGACCAGGGGTGGCAGGCCTAGCGGGTGTGCTCGGTAGTGACAGTTCTTCAGGAATATCTGGCGTTAGTGACATAACTGAAATTATAAATATATATAGTCAGTCGTATGAATTGTTTTGTGGGTGGGTACTGGTGGGCTAACAAAATACCAAGCGGTGAAACAATTAAGCTTTTTTGAACGTGACAGATGAGGCCCTGCTAGTTGCCAAGCGGCTTGAGAGGCACTATCTATGAGTGGGCCCGAGGGGACGTTTTGAGGCCACCGAACGTTGTGGCGGGGTGTTGGCCTCTCGGTGTCATTTAAAGCATAAGAAAGATTGGGAGTGACAGGTGAGGCCCTCTCTTTACATTGATGCGAGGCGGCTAGCTATGATTTGGCCCGAGGGACGTGTCACCTCCGAGTGTGAGGTTAGGGATGTTGGCCTCGCGGGACCACTAGCCTATGGATTAAGACCAGAAAATATTTATCTAATTGGCCCCCCTAACCTGGGACCAGTACCCCTCAAATAATATTTTGGAAATAGTGGGATCTGGCGTAGTACCTGAAAAGTGAGTCAGGCTTGCCTCTCAATTGAAGAGAATCTGTGATTTTGTCGGTAGGTTAACCTGTGGGTATAAGATGATATATAAATATCTGAATCTGGGGTAGTGGTTAGGCCAGATCGTGGACCTTAGAACCAGAACCTACCCGATAACTGCGGAGGAGATATAAGCGAGAGAAACCGGTTTCTTGCTTGTAAAAGCTACCGTTCCAATGACTAAACCTAGGAGAGTAAATTATATTTTAACTAATATCATATGTTTATACGGTCATTTAACATGGGTCATATGACAATGTTACCAACCTATAACGTATATAAATGATACCGATCTCAGGGTTCCCAAATATTAATATGAATTCTGGTCAGAAAACCTGTGGGAAGATATCAGAAATCAGGAATCGAATTAAATGTAACATAAAAAATATATATATATATTTTTTTATTATTGGGTGTAATATCGTTATAGACCGGTAGGGGGCGAGATTCCACCTAAGAAGTGGATGCAGGATCGTGTATAAATAGTGAGTAAAAACGTGGATTTAAATAGTGTGATTAATTTATACATAAAACCGTTTCGTTTAGTAGCATAATTTTAAGTATATTAACGAATGTATTGATTGTTTAAATCGTTTTAAAGATAGGGATTATTTTGTTTAGCGGCGGAGTGATTGCCGCGAAAATAGTTCCGGATGCGGTTAAGTGAATAGGGGCTCCGCCGTGTAAGCCGTGAATGTGAAGCGGTTTGCTTTTCATATGAGTGCAGGTGTTTAAGAGTAAAGCATGCCAGTGTGTGAATACAAGTGTGTAGTTGGAGAGCAAAAAACGGGGCACAAGAGAATACTGAGGACGGGCAGCAGCTGTAATAGCCTGCCCTTCGGTGGGCCCCCCGCTTAGATCTCAAGCTGGTTTTAGCTCATCTTGTCCCATTACAGAGAAACATATCTGATTGGTCCCACCCATACAGGCAGTCCAGATCCGAAATGCCAGGTGGTTTCCCTGTGCACGAGAGAAACAGCAACCCCAGACGATCGTTTCAGCCTTGTTAGACATCATCAGTAATAGCTGTTATCTCTCTTATGGAGAGCAAAAAAACAGCAGCTGAAATAGCCTGCCCTTCAGTGGGTCCAGATCTCTGTTTGTGAATGCAGAAAGATTTTCTTAAATATTTTCTTGAATACATTCTTTAAGTAACATGATTATATACATTCATGTTAGTGTGTGTGAAAGCAGGGTTGTCTTTGTGGGTGTGACATTGTGCGTATGTTTGTGAATGTCAGTTATTTATATGTATTTATAAATTGCAAAACCTTTTCTCCCACCTTAAATACATTCACCCCTTGTTTCTCCCCACCCACCTATTTTTCTCTTTCTTGCCAAAAGTGTCCCTTTACCCAGCCCTATCTCTCCTGTGCCACCAAATAAAACCACAGATGCCTATCCTCACGTGTGTCTACCCTCACCAGTGATGTGATTTATCCACAGTAGGCTGCTTGTTAGTCTGTGTGCAGGTTCATTGTGGATGTAAAATGTTTTCCTTGCCTCTATCCAGCTGAGCTAGTTAGGGAGATCTGCCAACTGGTGCATTACTGCAGAATCGTTGCTAGGCCCCCCACTGTCCTCGGGACTTCATCCTATTACTGAATTGCCTGTGTGGTGGTCAGTCCACCCCTGCTTACCACAGCAAATCTAGCACATGCCTTCACATGCCTTAAGTTGTGTAGAGCACAGAATGCAGAAACAGCAAATCCTCCCTTTAGCCTACCTCCTCAACACCCGTGCAGTAACCTATGTCAGTCCCTCCCACAAGACCTCTAGAAAAACATCAAGTTAAAGTTACTTTATTATAATTAACAGAACTATTAGATAAAACATTATAATTATTTTTTTTACTAGTGGGGCACATGTCATTGCTGTGTTACAGATTTAAAAATAAAAAGGCATACTGAATATGAATTGATGTGAACAAAAAAAAATCAATCAAGGTTTCTTGAGTTGCATTGCTGTGAACTAGTTAAACTTTTACCATTTATTTAATTGATTGTAAACTATTTTAGCAATGATTACAAATAAAATAAATATGCAATCATACACACGTGCACCATTGTTTTATAAAGAGTGAAACCACCAGGGTTTGCACATTATACTACTTGAATTACCCATAAAACACTTGGAATGCTTTCTAGCCAAATGACTATTTTGAAATCAGAGCTGGTGTCATTGATCAACGTATTCCCATGATTCACACAAATCAAACATGTTTCTATCGATATCTTTATTTACCAGGAAACAAGAATAGTTACATGCATGAACAAAAGCCTAAAGGCTTTTATACAAAGAGACTCAAAAAGCCCAAATAAATAATTTAAATGTCAGTGGGTTGCAACACAGTGGCTGAAATGATTGGAAACATATTATTTTTCTTCATTGTTTTAGTAACATTTGTTACTGAGATCTGTACTTGAGAGACAAAAAGTTTAACTATTTATTTTAGCCATACAATGTGGAATTACCCCTTTGGAGAAAGTATGTGTGGCAAAAGTATTACAGTTAATCAAAAGTCACATCAAATCATCATCTCATCCACAAAGCGCCATACAGACATATAACTGAGCGTATAACTAGAGCGATGGTTGAAGATGTTCTTTTTATTTGGTATTTACAGAAATTGGGAAAAAGATGATTGATGACTAGTGGACTGTGACATACCACCCTGTCACTGGAATAGTTTATTCTATTTTATTCCCTGTTTTGTTCGGTAACCGAACAAAACCACAAAATACCCAGACCACCATGCTTATTAACCTCATTCACCCCTGTTAACACTTCAACCATGATTCACACCTCAGTGTTCTAAACGGGCAGCTGGCTTGCCGCCGTTCGTATGGACGAACACGAGGTGGTGGCGATCTTGTTGGCATGAACACAGGCAGTGGTGTTTGGTCGTCGAGTGCATGGAACTAAAATCGGACACTCGACCTTGCGAACACCGCTGAACTTCCATTCCCTCCTGCATTCGTTTCTATACCTCCTGGAAGAACATTTTTCTGTGGAAGCATTCCCACGAAAGAGGTGAACACCATCTGCATACCAGCTCAAGCATACGTTTGGTATTTTATGTGTTTTTGTACTTCCGAAAGAGACCGAACTGTCTTGGGCAGGAGCCTCGTGTTCGGTCAGTCAAAACTTTACCCCGGTGGTGTTTCGGCTGTATTTGTGGTATATGAGTGCTTTTCGGACATGTTGTGCACTCAGATCCAGGCTATCTGGTGATAAAAGACTTGAGGGGTTACATGGTTGTTTTATGTATGTTTTGGGGTGTCATAAAAGTTGTCGATTTTTCTGTACCGGAGAGATAATTTAATTATATGTTTTTTTCCCCAGATAATTATCGCTCAGGCACAGAGGATCATGGGAAGAATTACCCTGTAATGTATTGGAAACCCCATGTAGGGGCTTTTGCATAAAAGGCCGTGTGTGGCCCTGAATAAAACAGTCTGAGCCCTGAATAAAACAGTTCACTCCCAGAAATATTTGGGGCCAATACAAACCATTGTGTGGAAATCTATTCACAAACCGGACTTTACATAGGACACGAGGCCATGCGTTTAGACTGGAAGAAAGAAGATTTCGTCTAAGGCAAAGGAAAGGTTTTTTTTTACTGTAAGAACAATCAGGATGTGGAATCTGCCTGAAGAAGTGGTTTTATCAGAGTCCATAAAGATGTTCAAACAGCTACTAGATGCATACTTGCAAAAACAGAATATTCAAGGATATAATCTTTCAATGTAGAGTAATAACTGCTTGATCCAAGGATAAATCTGACTGCCATTCTGGGGTCAAGAAGGAATTTTTTTTCTTAGCTTGTTGCAAAATTGTGCTTCAAACTGTTTTTTTTTTGCCTTCTTTTGGATCAACAGCAAAGAAACAAATGTGAGGAAGGCTGAACTTGATGGACGCAAGTCTCTTTTAAGCTATGTAACTATGTAACTATGTAAGTATGTAATTCAGTCTCGACTAATGTCTGTGGGGGAAAGCTATACCTGTTTTGGATTATTACTACTTGGGGAATTCTACTCTTTATTGCTATTATCCTTGGAATTGTTGCAGCAGAGTTCTAGAAGGAGGGAAAAATACATATTTGGTGGCGAAACCTGTGTTCCTATCCAGGTGGCCTCCACATGCACATCCAATAAATGCTTCTTTTATACACAGATCAAGTGAGAAGTAATTAGTAGAGAGGGAAAAAAAGTGGAGGAGTATCAACATTTTACTTCTACACCTAATTTTCCTGCTATTAAAGGAAATGAAATACATAGACCATGATGTGGGTCCAGGAGTTACATCTGTACTTGTAAGGCAATTTATTCTGTCAAACTGACTACCTATGATTAAGTGCTGATGCAAGCATGAATCATGTAAGGTGAAACAATGGTATGTTTGCACATTATGGGCTATTGCAATGGTAGGACTTTGGCATTTCTACACAAAGTTTTTTGGTGTAAGTGTTCTCACATGAGACAGGGGGATCTCACATAGACAGAGCCAATTTCATGCAGCCGTTGCAGGTCACGGCTTGGGGCTTGACATTTCTTGATGGCTGTAGCTCTG
Organism: Pelobates fuscus; assembly: GCF_036172605.1. Taxonomy (NCBI): domain Eukaryota; kingdom Metazoa; phylum Chordata; class Amphibia; order Anura; family Pelobatidae; genus Pelobates; species Pelobates fuscus. Next base: position 119,326,055 of record NC_086319.1, read on the forward strand.
TCCATCCAGTGTCTAAAAGAGTAAGCAAATGTTTTTAGTTGCAAATAGATGAAAAAAAAGACAGAGTAGAAAAGAGGAAGAGGAAGCGATTAGTAAAGAGTAAGGGCGTGACAGTGCCTCTTTAATACAGAACATGAAATGCTCTTGTCTCTCCAAAGCTACACTATATCTATCAAAACTAGAGGGTGGACTTTCTAATCTAATTCACTTTCATAATATAAAGGCCCAGCTGACACAGTTAATACAATGGAGTTTAAACCCAATCCTACAACACATTGGGTTGGTCTAAAAGATGATTATATCCAAGAAAAAATTCTCAGGCACTCACTGCGATACATTTAAAGCAGCTTTAATGGATCTGCAACATTTCCACCTGTACCCAGGTCTTGATCAAGCTTTAAATAATCAAAATGTAATTATCAAAAAAAATAAAAATGTTTTTCTTGGATATATGTACACGACACTAATATATACCAGCTCTGACAGATGCATCCACACTTGACGTACCTGACAACATTTCTGTTTTGGGAAGCCATTGTCCCACCAATGCCACATGCGAACATACACTAAACCAGTGGTTTCATAAGCTTGTAACCCTAACATGACGTTTAAGCAATTATATTGCACTCATGCATCTCTAGCCTGTAACACTTAGTTTTTTGTTTGTATCAGCTTTTGTAGTAAGCTCGTGATTATCTAACCTGATGTATTATGTTTTTAACATGATTACTCTACAACAACTATTTATGTATATCTTGCTTGATAACACGATATCCTTCAAAACATAAAGCAGTCACTCATTAGAGAATGTATCAATGTTATTGTTTACTGCATATGTGTGCATTTTTGCAGTATATCTCTATTTCTTCCTTTCTGTAACGTACCCATCTTGCTTCAATAAAACAAAGATTGACCAAAAAAAGAAAATATATTGTATTATTGTAACAAACTGGAAATAAACTGTGCTAAACTCCTTCTGAACAAACTGTATTAATGAATTGCCCTATGTTGCTCCCATTTTCACCGAATGTCCTACAATTCCCTTTGGTTTAGTATTTTTGTTGAACCAAACACAGACCACCCCCCTGGCTCGTTAACTTCAAATAACCCACAAAGTTAAGTGCACTTTCTGGGTGGCCACCATTCATGTAACCGAACAACGCACGCTCTAGTAAATGGTGGTAATTTTGTCCCCCAAATGCAGGCAACGGGACTTGGTCGTCGAGTCGAACTATATTTCGTCGAACTATATTTCGGACACTTTGCCTCGCGAAAATCATATCATTGCCTGCTCCGTTCCCAGACAAGCCAGAAGAGCTTTTCAGGGAAAAGAACCTCCTGAATGAGAGGAAAATTCATTACGTATGAGCCAGGGGGAGACTTAATTTATGTTTATATAGGAATTCCCGAAAGTGGACCTGCCGCTACTACCTTTTTCTCTGGAACTATTTTGGGCAGTAGCCACGCGTGCGGCCAGTCAAATCTTTATCCTAGTAGAGATTCTACTATACTACACAGATCTGAATGCTATTTGGACAACTTGGACACTCGGATGTGGGCTATCCGGGTATAAAACACTTGTATGTATTTTGGGGTCTTTTGTAAGGTACTTTGAGTGCCTGGGCGATAATTAGTTTAAGCAAAAGCTAGCTCTCTTATCTCCCAGACACAGAGGTGCCTGGGCAGGCTTACTGTAAAACTAAATGGAGACCCCATGCTGAGGGTCTGTGTATATAATCAGGAAACTTGGCCCTAATAAAGCATTCTAAATTTACCCTTCATCAAGTCTTGGCTGATGCTTGGGAATACTAGAGCTATAACACACTTTCACTCTGTGGGACCAGGGAGACTCTTCAGTGGATAAACAATGTTGGCATATAGGGGATTTGTTGCACATATATATGCATTTACCTATGCATTTTTAATTGTGGATATATCTAAAAAGATATTGCAAAAGCTGCAGGTCTTTTGACTGAAATCAAAAATACAAAAAAAACAAGTCCTGTGCTCAAACTCCCACTGCTGTTGGGCGGCAGCAACGACCATAGTACACATCAGCCCCAATACATACAGTAAAACCAAAGAAAAAAAAGGTACCTGCGCTCTCTCCCAAATCCCTATGTATAATTAAACAAATTGAGGTTATTTAGTTACTCAAATGGCCATTGGAGGGAATGCCTACCTGCAACATCAAAACAAACCTCTCAGGTGGGTCCTACACTAACCATTCACCTTGCTTCCTTGAGCTTCTGGCAAAGATATCTCTAACGAGACAGAGAGGGGTATTTTTTATATCCACCCCAACATACTTATCAACCTTTAATAAGGAACACATGGGATGGACGGCAGCATTGCAACATAGCTGTGTGATACAAAAGTGAATCCAAATTAAAAAAAACAAGTCTTGTGCTCAAACGACCATAGTACACATCAGCCCCAATACATACAGTAAAAACCAAAGTTACCTGCGCTCTCTCACAAATCCCTATATATATTTAAACAAACTCTTGACTGAAAAGTTTCCTAGCCCTCCCCTTCTAACTCATCCCAGATTTTTTGTGGCTATCCAATCACAGACTTCCCAATGCAGCTCAGTGAGAAGTCTTGCAATATGGGTTATCTGGGCAATTGTGTGCCTCTTGAGCATGGCTCCACTGAGCTATATGAACCAGGAAGTAACAGAACCATGTTTCTGGTTGAAAGTCAATAAGGGGTATAACAAGGTCATTTGTAAAAGTGCCATTGTCTATTAAAATCTGCACTTTTTTGTAAAATGGAAAAAAGAGGACACACTCTATAGACATTGGAATTTTGGTAAGCTGAAGTGCTTTCAGGGTCTGGAGTGACCTCTTTAAAAATGCATCTGACTTGAGTTATTTTTCTCTCATTTTTAGAAATTCTAAGCAAAAGTTTAAAAAATATATATTTTATGCACTTTTGATATTGTGTTATATACATTATTCATAAAATTTCAGAAGAAATTTCTATATGGCCTTCAAAATATATATATATAATATGTTTGGGTACACCTAAAGAAAACACATTCAGTTAAAACAGAACAAATACAGAGCGAAAGTTCCCAAAAGGTCATGGTCATGTACATGTTAAATCGTGTAAAAGCCTCTGTTTTGAAGATGTTAAACAAAAGTAAATTGAAAATGAGGGGGCTACAATTGTACAGAAAAGGCCTGTGCATTACATTGCCTGGTGTAGGTGCATGCAATATACTTCCTTTTAATATCTATACAAAAATATAATTATTGACTTAATGATACTGAAAATATTCTCAGCCTACTGCAATGATTCATACAATTTGTGTGGATCATTGATAGTAAAGTTTCCAGAAAAAGGAAATGTTGAGAAAAAAAACAAGGCCGGTACTTTTCAAGTTAAGTTTCAAACAGAACATGATTAACTAAAGCTTCAGCCGAGGGTTGGAATTTATTGTTGAACAATATGTACCATGCCACTTCAAAAATGTTGAAATCGTTCCTACGCTGTACATCCAATTATAGGGCTATAATTTTGCTCTATAGGGGACAAATGGAAGAAAACATTTAATAAAATGCATGCCATGAAATTGCAAAATCTCTTGTTTGTTTATTTACTGGGGACAATATGTTTAGTATTATTATCTTCAGGTGCAGTAAAAGAAATTTATTTGTAGGTGTTATTACGTGGAGTATGATTAATTCTTGCTGAGGTACATGGGAGCACACAAAGATTTTAACTAGGAAGTAAGAAAAAGCAGGACAATTTTGTCAGAATTTAAGGTGGGTTAACCCAGTGAAAGGAGACAAACATATAAAATGTTCATAATTTCTAAGTTTATCTTTAATAAGATCAGATTTCTCATTTTGTTATGTAAGTATATTTAAAAGTTTAACTGTTCTTAGCTATAATCAGAATTTTTTCCTTAAGGGTAAGTGTGCTATTTATCTTGGAAACATGACATATTCAGATGGTAAACTCAAATAAATCATTTTAGAGAATATAAATTATAAAAAAAAACGATTGGCAAAAGTATAATCTGAAAAATAAACTATACTACATTCGTTCACTCCAGTTCTTGATCAGAGTTCCAGGTGAAAAAAAACACAAAAATTGCATATATTGGGAAAGCAAACAATGCATTAAAAACAAAATATGCACCAATAAATATGCACCAATACGGACCGATAAGATCTTATATGAATACAATCCAAAGAGAAATTAATAAGTATTAATAAATGGGAGCAGGAACTAGCGATGCTGTTCCCGGATGAAGAATGGGCAAAGACATTTAAAGTTACAAAAAATACTACACATAATATAATTTTCGATGATAACTTTATTAAGATATTACATAAATGGTATATGGTGCCCTATACAATTGTTACATTTCAAAATAACACTCAAAATACTTGTCGGAGATGTAACTCAGAAATTGGTTCATATAAACATAAATGGGATTATCTTCATTAAAAGATGTTAGAAATTGTAATTGGAAAATTGTTGAGATCTCCATTTGCTCTAACCATGCAGAGCTTTCTATTCCATATAAATCTTCCTAGAAAAAGTAAATCCTCTCAAATGCTTTTAATTCAAATTCTAATGGCAAAGAAAATCTGTATTGCTAGACGATGGAAGTCCTCAGACATCCCTTGCTGGACAGAAATTCAATTCCAGGTGGACTATCAGTGTCTAATGGAGAAAGCAGCTTATACAAATCTTAAAAATCTAGAGTTGTACTATAGAATATGGAACCCATGGGAAAATGTTTAGTATATAACGGTGGTCCCGGAGACTTACTCCCTGTCCCACTTATCCCCCTCCTCCTTTTTCCCACTGGTTGTGCTTGTGAGATATCTAAAGGAATGTTTGTTTTTCTTTTTTCTTTTTTTTATTAATCCTACAGACATCAAAAATGTATGACATTGGCATAGTTGAAATAGAATGAATGTCAGAGAAAGTTTTTATTAACTAATACTGATTATTACCTTAATTTCCCAGGTAGATATATCATGAGCATAATGTAAATGATTCTAAAATGTAAAATACATAACAAATGATTTTGGTACTGAATCTAATCTTAGATTAAATAGCTGCTTCAAAGTATTGAATACCAATGTCTGATGATAAAAAATAAAAAATAGTTAAAAAATAATAATAATTATAATTTTAGTCAATTCAGGTTTTATCCATTTGAGATTTTGGTTCAGATCTCATCCATATGATTGTTTTTGCAAAAATGATTCTGACGAACCAAAATTTCACAAAAATGCACCTGTCGGTGTGTATTATGACATACTTGAAAATGAGAGAAATTTCAATGTATCCTTCCTGGTAAAATATTTTATAAATAAAATAATATGAAATAAAAATGTATTTATTTTAAGGTAAATATATAATAGGTATAGATTTTTTTTACTGCTCCTCCTATTTTTCCTAATATTAGTCACTTATCAGTTGATCTGTTAATAACATCTAAATTGCGCGACTGTCTCCTAACCATCAATCATCTTGATTTTTTGGCTCCATGGCAGAAATCTAAATCGTAAAACAAACAAAATGGTTAATTTATTAATTGTTTTGTTTGTTTGTTTGGTCACATTGTTATGGCCTGTAAGTCTTTGCTAAACATTAGCTAGGGCAGTATAATCAAACAAGACCCAAAGGTAAAGTTACTATTTCTTCTGTAACTTTTGGCCCAGGGGACCTAAAGGTAGATAGGTTTCCTGTATTGATTGAAAAAAATAATAATCTTAAAGGACCACTCTAGGCACCCAGACCACTTCAGCTCAATGAAGTGGTCTGGGTGCCAGGTCCTTCTAGGGTTAACCCATTTTTTCATAAACATAGCAGTTTCAGAGAAACTGCTATGTTTGTGAATGGGTTAAGCCTTCCCCTATTTCCTCTAGTGCCTGTCTCACTGACAGCCGCTAGAGGCGCTTGCGTGATTCTCACTGTGAAAATCACAGTGAGAGCACGCAAGCGTCCATAGGAAAGCATTATGAATGCTTTCCTATGTGACAGGCTGAATGCGCGCGCAGCTCTTGCCGCGCGTGCGCATTCAGCCGACGGGGAGGAGAAGAGGAGGATCGGAGGCAGAGAGCTCCCCGCCCAGCGCTGGAAAAAGGTAAGTTTTTACCCCTTTCCCCTTTCCAGAGCCGGGCGGGAGGGGGTCCCTGAGGGTGGGGGCACCCTCAGGGCACTCTAGTGCCAGGAAAACGAGTATGTTTTCCTGGCACTAGAGTGGTCCTTTAACCCCTTAAGGACCAAACTTCTGGAATAAAAGGGAATCATGACATGTCACACATGTCATGTGTCCTTAAGGGGTTAACTTAGCAATGCTAATGTATACCCTGCTTATCTACAGCTTCTGTATTTTGAAAATAGATATTCTGCAAAATAAAAATCTTGAAAAAATGCTGCTTAAAAGGGACCATAATAATTAGCATTTAGAGTTGCTTGTTCTTAGTCTATGTATTTTATGCTAATCTTTCTTTTAGCTTTTTACAAATGTACAAAGTAAGTTTATGACTTGTATTGAATATACAGAAAACTGAATAGAATCAGTTTTAAAAGAAAGAAATATATGTTATATATACATATACACAGACACTTTCTGGACACCATTTGGTTATCTGCCCAAAAATATTTACGAGCTTGGGGAAGGCAGTTAAAGTTTATAGTGACTTTATTGGGTTTTTATATTTACTGTGCATTGCTTGGATTCTTTTAAGTGTATAGGGTCATTAAACCATTCCATCACATCTGGATGAGGGGTATGAAATTTAGTGAGCAACCTTTATAGTTGAGAATTAGAAAAACAAAATGAGGAAAGCTTAAATATGCAAGCTGAGATACATTTTTTTTCCCACAGATTGCTCTACGAAACTGGGATTTATACTATAAGGCAATAATAATAATAATAATAATTGATAATAAAAGCATGAGTTAATATAACATGCATTCAAAAAAAGCTTATATAGGGAATCAATTCTAACAGAGATTTAAAATAAAAACCCTCTTAAAAACCTGTATGAAAGAATATAATTTGGTCTTGCAATTAGTTTTCTGTGATTTAGGCAAAAGTGATCTCTATTGATAGGTCTAACTATACACATTCAGTGCTGCACTGAAAGGTGAAACGTGGGAAGTCTGGTTGCCCCTCCCCCCACAACAAATTTATTGAACAATTACAGGATCTCTTTGCTCATTTGTGTGCTCAATTACAAGATCCCTTTGCTCATTATGTTGTGTTTTTGCCACTTGAAGCTCCTTCGTGATGCTTTGCCAGGCCTTTAGCTGTCTTCAGTTGTTGTTTGAGGGTCTTTCTGCCTCACGTTTAGTCTTCAGCATGTGAAATGCATAATCAATTAGGTTAAGATCAGGTGATTGATTCTGCCTTTGCAGAATATTTCACTTCATTGCATTAAAAAAAATTCCTGGGTTACTTTCACGGTATGTTTTGGGTCATTGTCCATCTGTGAAGTGAAGCACCGTCCAATCAACTTTGCTGAATTTGGCTAAATCTGAGATGACAATATATCCCTATGCAAGCCTTCTCCACACTTTTTTTCCCCATCATTCTGGTACAGGTTGATTTTAGTTTCAATCGAAAGAATGCTGTTTTAGAATTGGGCAGCCTTTTTTAGATGTTTTTTTTTGGCAAAGGCTAATCTGGCATTTCTATTCTTGAGGCTTTTGAATGGTTTTCATATATTGGTGATCGCTCTGTAATTGCTCTTGTGAAGTTTTCTCCTTATGGTAGACTTGGGTAATAATATGCCTACCTCCTGGAGGGTGTTCTTCACTTGGCTGGATGTTGTGAAGAAGTTATTTTTTACTATTGAAAGGAATCCACAATCATCCACCACTGTTGTGTTCTGTGGACTTCCAGGCCTTTTTGTGCTGCAGAGCTCACCAGTGTGTTCTGTGCCACTCCTAATGTTCCTGCTATCTCTCTGATGTTTTTTTTTTTTTGCAACTTAAGGATGACCAGCTTCACTTGCATTGAGAGCTCATTTGATCACATTTTGTGGGTTCACAGCAACACCTTCCAAATGTGAATGGCACACCTGGAATCAACTCCAGACCTTTTACCTCCTCAATTGATGAAGAAATAATGAAGGAACAGCCCACACCTGTCAATTGTCCAATCACTTTTGGTCCCTTGAAAAAGAGAGCACTCATATTAACCCCTTAAGGACCAAACTTCTAGAATAAAAGGGAATCATGACATGTCACACATGCCATGTGTCCTTAAGGGGTTAAAGAGCTGTAATTACTAAATTAAATTTGGATGTGAATACCCTCGCATTAAAGCTGATAGACTACATTTTATTATTCTTTTTTTAACTGTAACTTAAATGAATTTTGGTAAATAACCAAAATAACAAAACTTGTCTCAGTGTCCAAATATTTGCGGACCTAAATGTATGTGTGCACATAGTTGTTTTTATCAGAAAACGTGGTTAGCATATGGCACATCTTATATACAGGGTTATTCACTAAAGATATAATTATTGAAATTCAACATGAATTCAAAGTGAATTTTAAATTCAAGGCCAAAATAAATTTAGCTATGTTGGCCTTATATTTTGAACTCACTAAATTCTCCCTTAGTTAATAACCGTGTTAGCAATTGTTCTCAGAGGTCTGCTAACGCTAACAGAAGTACAGACATTCATGGTATCTGGCATAAGAAAATTAGAAATATAAATTTGTAGCTGATACCAATAGAGGGTTACCTCTGTGAACAATTTAGGTACACCACACATTTAGAGAATGCCATTATGTAATGCAATTCCCAGATTTGTTAAGCAATAGCTGGTAGAAAAATAGCCTGGTGAAATTATAAGAATATTTGTATTATATAAATAATATAAAATTAGCATATTCACTTTAATACACAGCTATACTTATTTTGGTCTCTGTTTAATGGTCTCGTCCATCTAAGTTTGGAAACTATTAATTAAAAGACTCCAGAAAGAACAAATGTATTTATTGCCTTGAAATTTCTAGACCTAGGAATGAATAATTCGAACCATATTTATTTTCAAGAGCTTAATGCATGTTTTTTTTTCTGCCATTGATATACTATATGGTACTAAAACATTATAACTTAATGGAAATAATAACTGTCTTAAGGAACCATAAAGAAGAAGGATACTAAGTACTTTTATACAATAAACAAATTATATGATATATAGAGAATGACAAATGTTGAAAATTTATTTTAAATAATTTGCATTTATAGTTGCTTGTTCTTGTATGTGTAAATTACTCAGGATTCATTACGGCTCATAAAAATCACGAAACAAAAATGCTACGTCTGACTTAAGAACAAGAATCTTTTTCACAAAATGTATATCTTGAAGAAAATCTACAGAGTTATAACCAAGCTAGAAAATAAGTATTTTTAAAAACAAATTGTAGTTAAAGAAACATTCCGGACCCCTAAAGCACTTTAGCTTGCTGAAATGCTTTATGTGTGAAGAATATGCCCTATTTTTTATTTATTTTTGCAAAAAGTACAGATTTCAATAACAATGTATACTTTTATGAATTAACATTGGTAAACCTCCCTGACTGTCAAACAGATAACCAGTTATGTTACTTCCTGATTTGGTTAGCTCAGTGGAGCTAAACCCAAGAAGCAGCAAATGCCCACTTCCTGGTTTGGTTAGCTCAGTGGAGCTAAACACAAGAAACAGCAAACGCCCAGACCACCTGCCTTGCAAAAACTTTTAATTGAGCTTAACGCATTGTGAAGTCTGTGATTAGACAACCACAGATAGTCTGGTTTGAAAGGAGCCACTACAAGAGTTATAATGATTGAGCACAGTTAAATTGTCATATAATCTGTCAGTATGGAATGTGTGCTCACTCTGTACCAGCATATAGATAGATATTAAGATAATTACACTTTCTCATTAAAATATCCCATTTTAAGGGGTTAGCCTTGAATCCTGTGGAATCCTTTATTGTTGTCAGGAAAATAAGGAGACACTCACATTTAGCTTGCTAACACTATAATATGTAGTGGTTATGGTGTCTGCAATGTCCATTTAACTCAGGAGTGCCCAAAAGGTAGATCCCTATATGTTGCAGAACTACAACTCCCTGACGCTTTGCATTCCTTTGGAATGATAAAGTATCATGGAAGCTGTAATTTTAAAACATCTGGGACTCTAGTTTTTGGGCACAGCTGATTTAATTAAAGTATTTAACTCTATTGAATGAGAAGTGGATGTAAAAGTCAAGTTATTGTCAAGTTATCCATTTCAGAGAATAGGTGCAGCACACATATATAATAATACATGTAAATGTCACTCTTATCTGCAGGATATTTTTAAGAGGTTTTGAAATTAAATTAATGGTGAAGAATCCCGTCCTAGGATATTTATCACTTCATTTAACAAATATGCACTCTTGGAATGTGATTTTTTTTTTTATTTAGCAGACTACATCTCTTTACGTCTTCATCCTGCAAGTGGGTGCCTCCACCTTGACTCCCAGTCGATCATTGTTATTAGCTTTGTTGTTTACACGTGGCCGTCAGCATAGACAAAGCATACAGCATAGAGGAGAAATAAAACAACTTTTCTATTTCTTCTCTTCATTTCAATGTTCGCCCTGGTTTTGCATGTATAAACTGGATTATGATGTCATTTAAATATTTAATATATATTTAAAAGAAAATAGAACATCTCATAAAAAATTAAAGTCTTAATGAAGTGGTCGCGGTGTAGTGGTCCTATCATTTTAACTCTGCAATGTAAAACACTGCAGTTTTGTAGAAACATTTCTGGTAAAATACACATTTAGAGGCTGCCTTTCTGATCACTACAGGTGTTTCTTCCTCCATAATTGATGTCCTGGCATCAAATTAAGCTGACAGATTTTTTTTTTTTTTTTTAAACACCTAATCTATAAAATAATGGGGGTTTAGTTACCAGAGAAGCTAAATTCCAAAGAAGCTAACATTCCATTTAACTGCTTAAAATTCACAAACCTGCAGACTTGCACACATACATCTCCCAGTCACGTAGCAGCATTTATAGAAGCTATATACTAATTTATCTGCTTTTTGCACGTTTTCAATGTTTTGCAGTATATGATGCTGCAGTAAATTGTGTAAACTTATGTGTGAATGTACTGTGGATATTTGTAGCTAATCCGCTAAACTTGCAGACAACATCTCAGCCAATCACATTGTTTTACAAAATAATGCCATTAAATGATGAGTAGATTAAGGCATCCTTAAGTGGACTGCAAGTGCATGAAAATAGCATATATAATCAACCACAGACAATTTCACAGTTGTTTCTTACTATGTATATTATCTGAAACAAGTAATGATATACAAACACTGGAACGGGAGAGAGGAATTTGGGTCAGGAAAATGAACACATGGTGGAAAAGAGCAGGTGAAAAATAAAACATATTTAATGGTTATAGATTCACAGGGAGCTTAAGTCTAGTTCACTGACAGAGAAAATATAAATGAGGCACTTTTTACAGAATATAATTTATTATATAAATATTTTTTTCTTAAATGGGCTATATTTCTGTATAAACAACTTTAAAAGATGAATATATTTATTGTTAGAGCAGTTTCTGATTAATATGATATTTTAAAGAGCAGCTAATAACACAACACATTTTATATAATTTTTTTTCTATAAAAAAGAAAGAGAAAAACAATGTAGAAACAGGTGAAACCACAATGTTCTCTTTTAATGTAACTAAAAATAATATGGAATGCACACTGTGTCATCACCACTTGCTATTAGTGACATTTATCTCTGCTCTCTGGTTGTGTTCTGACCATGTTTTCTGCAGTATTTCATTTCACAGAAACTGTTAGTATTCAGTGGTGCTAAAGAACAGGAGACTGCTCAATGTTTTAACTTTCAAAGAAAGAGCAAAAGCAACAAAGGTTTTCTATCAGAGCTAACTCATACATGTATTTGGTGCAGATTGTCAAGGAACAAAGGATGGAGAAGAGACCTCTATGTTCTTCTTAGGTGGGAAAGCTTCAAAAAAAGGTGAAAACATAGTGTTTCTTCCTTCCTATTTGGCACTCTGCTCAATGGGCTGTACTGTTCTTACTGTACGGTAATAGATGATTCCCCGTAGGTTTACATTTCACTGCCTCCTCCAGATTACCTTATAAATGAGAGCTCTGACTTTTAGGTTAACAATGCTAAATATAATTTATTCTGGAAATCAATGTCAGCTTCTTATTTCTATATTTGAATCACTGAAGTTCCTTCCTTCCTGATTCTTTAGGTTGTTATCATCTGTAAAAAATAAATGGAAAAACTAATGAAATAAAGTGAGTGTGTGTGTGTGTATATATATATATTTTTTTCCAATATATATATTCTTCTATTATCTACCTATTGACATAAAAGGATCGGTCTTTCTATCTATCATAATTACAAAAAAAAATTTGAGAATGTGAACATTTTAAAAATGGGCAACAGCTCAGAAAAACCTCAATAGCGTGCCCATTTTCATTTCAGACTTATCACACCCATATGGGCAGTCCAGATCCAAAAGGCTGGCATGTCCCCTCTGCTCCAGATATACAGCAACCCGGGACAATAGTTTTGGCCCTCTTTGGGTCTCGTCAGTTAGGTATACCTGATATCCCTCTAGGCACAGTGGGCACAGGGTCCACATCTGGATTATCCTTTTAACTTAGAATGATGTATTATGTTTGCTCATATTTGCTGACCCCTTGACTAATATATAAGTTAAAAAAATACAGATTAAGGGAACAGTTCACATGCACACATAAAAATACTACAAAGCTACTTAAAATCACTTATCTTAGCAAACAAATATGATAATAGTAGTTACATAGGCTGAAAAATAGACTTGCATCCATCAAGTTCAGCCAATATTACATTTGTTATTCTGTTATTGTTGTTAACTGTTGCTGTGGGTAGTGGAAGTGTGTGGTAGTTAAGGATTTGTAGAAGGATTCTTTGCTGGCTTCTAGTGAGGTGGAATATTGATTAACATAAGAGAATTTACAGAGATCAACATATTTGGTTAACTCACCCCACCTACCATTCAGCTATACTATTAACGACAGTTTAACAATATATACATATTAAGTGGTTTTGGTAAGTTGTCAAATATTGTATATTATTTTCCAACATAAATGTTGTAATAGTGACAAGCGGTTTAGTAAGATCATATAGTTCCTGGTATACTAAATATGTTGCATACATACAGTGAGGGGAAAAACAGAAATTTTTACTTACCGTAAATTCTTTTTTTCTTAATATGGTGGCAGTCACTTATGGGTTTTGCTCCTCCCTGTGGACAAGACCTTTAACAAGCTATTTTAAAAAGGATCCTCCCCCTTTAGGTATAAATGCTAAGACCGCAAAACCTACCCCAGTACGTAACAAGTAAAGAAACCAGACCAAGCAAACATCCAATGCAAAAAATTCTTTAATAAAAAGGGAGGGTAATAATACTGCCACCATATTAAGAAAAAAAGAATTTACGGTAAGTAAAAATTTCTGTTTTTTCTGTCATATGGTGGCAGTCACTTATGGGATATAGCAAGAATCCCTCTGGGTGGGACCTATGCCACGACGGCTTGTAACACCTTATGCCCAAAAGCAGCTTCAGAGGCAGAGAATATGTCTAGCCGGTAGTGCTTGATAAAGGTGTTGAAAGACGACCAGCATGCCGCCTTACAAATGACTTCTGGAGATGCAAGTGCTCTTTCTGCCCACGAGGTAGCCATGGCTCGAGTAGAATGGGCCTTGATTGTAGCAGGAGACTGAAGACCTGAGGAAGAATATGCCAAATCGATAGCCTGAATAAGCCAACAAGATAAGGTACCACGGGAAGCTACCTTACCCTTTAGGTGACCCTGAAAATTAACAAACAGGTGATCCGAAACTCTGAATTCCTTTGTTCTGTGTAAATATATAAGTAACGCTCTTCTGACGTCCAACTTTTGCCATCTGTGTTCTTGAAGGGATGAGGGCACACTAAAAAAGGAAGGTAAAATAATAGGTTGATTCACATTCTTTGAAGATAAAACTTTAGGAAGAAATGATGGTCTCGGGTAAAGAACCACCTTGTCCTCATGAAAAATGGTGAATTCGTCTGAGGAGGATAGGGCGTGAAGTTCTCCCACTCTTTTGGCTGAGGTGATGGCTACCAAAAACAATACCTTAAGAGATAAAATTTTTAAAGGAACTTCCTCCAAAGGTTCAAACGGGTTAGTACTAAGGGCCTGAAGGACTAGGGCCAAGTCCCATGATGGAAACACTGATAGTTTAGGAGGCCTCTTGAGGCTGATGGACCTAAAAAATCTTCTGACGAAAACATTGGCTGCCAAAACCTTAAGAAGAAAAAAATTCAAAGCTGATATTTGAACCTTGAGAGTTGAGACTCCCAGGCCAGCGTCAAAGCCTTCTTGCAAAAACTGGAGAATGTTATCAATTGATGGTTGTAATATCGGGAACCGGTGATCCCTACACCAGTGAAGAAACTTGGACCAAATTCTAAAGTATATCCTAGAAGTTGATCTTCTAGTGGCGCGGAGTAAGACTGTTATTCTCTCATCTTGCAATGCCTTGTTTCGAAGGATCAGCCTTGCAGTAGCCAAGCCGTCAACCTGAACATCTCTAGTACTTTCAAGGGTTGGTTCCTGTTCACAATGAGATGAACTGAAATGGGAAGCTCCCAATAGTTGATAGTCATCTTTTTTAGGGCCGCAAACCAGACTCTGCTTGGCCAATAAGGGATTATCGCCAATACCCTCGCCTTGTCCGTTCGTATCTTGAGGAGGACCTTTGGGATCAGGGGCAGAGGTGGGAAGATGTAAGCCAGCTGAAAATCCCACCTTATTGATAGAGCGTCTATCCAACTGGGTTGATCCGTTCTGAATAGGGAGGCGAAGTGGTAAACCTTCTTGTTTGATTCTCTTGCCATCAAATCTACTTATGGTACTCCGAATTTCCCAGTCAAGATTCTGAATACGTCTGGGTTTAGAGACCATTCCTTTTGGTCCCACTTTCCCCTGCTCAAATCGTCGGCTATTACATTGTCGCTGCCTCTTATGTAAACCGCCGCAATGTCTTCCAGATTTCTCTGCGCCCATTCCATAACTTCTGTACAAAGACTGAAAAGCCTTCTCGCTCTGGTTCCTCCCTGTCGATTGATATAAGAGACTACCGTGCGATTGTCTGACTGTATCTTGACCGCTCTTTGAAGTATCCAAGGTCTGAGGTGATGAAGAGCATACAGAACCGCCAACAATTCTTTGAAATTTGTAGATTCCTCTGCTTCCCTGGAAGACCATTTTCCTTGGAACATGGTGGAGCCTAAGTGGGCTCCCCAACCTGAGTTTGAAGCGTCTGTGGTGACTATCAGCCAGACCTTTGGTAGAAAGGATAAACCTTTTAAAAGGCACTCTGAGGTTTTCCACCAATCTAGCTGCGTTTTCACCTGAGGGGACAGCAGGAATCTTTCGTCTAGATCTTCCTCCTTTTTTGACCAGGAAGTTAGGATGTTCCACTGTAAAGGTCTGACCTTTGATCTTGCCCATTTGACTGCCGGGAAGGTGGCCGTAAGAAGCCCTAACACACTCATGGCCTCTCTGAAGGAACAACTTTTCATCTTTTGGAGGTTGGAAATCGATTTTCGGATCTTTTTCCTCTTCCGTCTGGGAAGAAATATTGACATGGAGGCTGAATTGATCTCGAAACCGAGAAACTCTATTACTCTTGTTGGAACGCAAACTGATTTTTTTAGATTCAAGATCCAACCATGGTCCTGAAGAAACTTTATAGTGACCCGCAGATCCTCGTGCAGTTGACCTTCGGTATGTGCCACTAGAAGCCAGTCGTCTAAATATGGGATAATTGAAATACCCCTTTCCCTTAAATGAGCAGTTAGAGGAGACAGGATTTTTGTAAAGATCCTTGGAGCGGACGACAGACCGAATGGCAGGGCCCTGAACTGGAAATGAACAGTGTGACTTCTTCTTCTTATTGCAAATCTTAGATATTTCCTTGAAGCGGTGGCTATCGAAACATGTAGATACGCATCATTTAAGTCTATCTTTACCATAACGTCGCCTTTTTGTAATAGAGGAAAAATTGATGCGATTGATTCCATACGGAATCTGTGATAGGTGATAAACTGATTTATCTTCTTCAAATCCAGAATGGGCCGAAACGAGTGGTCCGGTTTTGGAACTAGAAACAGTCTTGAATAGACTCCTCGAAATTCCTGTCTTTGTGGAACTCTTTCTATAACCCCTTTGTGTAGAAGCAGCCTGGTCTGATAATCTAGAGCTCGAGATTTCTTTGTGGACTGGTAAGATGATAGTAGAAACCTTGATCTTGGTTTTTCCAGAAAAACAATCTTGTGTCCCTTTCGGATAATCCTTAGAACCCAAGGATCCTTTGTGGTCTGTTCCCACACCGGAAAAAAATATTGGAGCCGTCCTCTCACACCTCTGGCGTCAAAAACGTCTCCCTTTGTCTCTGAAGGTTCTTTTGACCTCATTACTTTGTTCAAAATTCCGGTTTTTATCCTTTCTTTGAAAAAAATGTGGTCTCTCCTGAAAGGATCTCCTACCCTTGGATTGATAATTCCTGTACCCTGGTCTCCAGGAGAATTTTTTATCTTGAGGAAGTGCCTTCTTGGTTTCTGACATCTGTCGTATGATTTCCTCTAAGGGAGCGCCGAATAATTTAGATTTTTCCAGAGGAAGTTCACAAAGGACTGCCTTAGATGCTGTATCTGCTGACCAAGACCTCAACCATAGGGCACGTCTTGCCACCGAAGACAAACCCATGATCCTGGAGGCCAATTTCATCACTTCTACTGACATATCCAGAAGGAATTCATTCGCCAAATGCATGTTCTGAAACATGTGACTAAGATCATCAACATGGCCAGACAATAAATTTTCCTGTACTAAATTTAGCAAACTTCATTTGCTCTGGCTACTGCTGCCCCTGCCAGTAAGGCTTTGCATTGGAAACCGGCTGTCTGATAAGCCCGCCTACACGAGGTTTCGGCTCTCTTATCCATGGGATTTTTTAATGCTGCAGTTTCCCCTATAGGGATAGTGGTTCTCTTGGCAATCTGTGCCACCTGAACATCAACTTTTGGGAGATCTTCCCACATAACGTCGCTAGCCAGCCTGAAGATATCCTTGAAGTGTCTGGAAATAAAGGCACGCTTTTCCGGGTTTTTCCATTCCCTAAATATAAAATCAACTAGGCTCTGTTGCACAGAAAAACCTCTCTTAGGATTTTCTGATCCCTGAGGTAGGATTGTCAGATTTACTTCTTTAATAAATTTACGGATTGCCTCTGAGGGAAACCCCACTGGTTCACTCGACGAGGAACCTAAATCCTCTGATTCGACAGAAGAACATTCTCCTGAAGATGATCCAGATGAAGAAATTATTTTTCTTTTATTGATCTTTTGTTGAATGAGGGCTTCTACCCTTTTAGATTCCTTAATCGTGTCCAAGGTCTGGGACAAACTCTCCTGGAACCAGGAAAGGAAAGATTGCATATCCTTTTGCTTATCTCTTTCCAACGAGTTTGCAGTACACTGACTGCATATTTTCTTCCTAGACCCGTCTGGGAGAGGAGTTGCACATTCGCTGCAAACAATATGTTTGGACTTCACCATAGCCTTTCTAGGCGTGGGGGTTAGTTTCTCCTTATCCATCTCAGGTGGACTAGACATATCTGTAAAAATAAACGGAGGCTCTTTAGAATATAGATTCTTCTTCAGAAAGTATTTCAAAGTAAAGATCTTTTTCTATAAATCTTACCTCAAAATACCTCTGAGCCGTGTGGGGGGGGGGGGGCAGGTGACACGGCGTACCTCTTCTGAACTGCATCCATGCTTGTCAGTGGGTACCAGCACAGATTTTAAATTCAAATTTTCGCGGGCTTTTTCTTTTTTTTTGTGTGTGTATTTCTTTAAGCTTCCGTTTGCGCATGCGTCTTTGCGCACCCGGAAGCTTAGGTGGAATGCAAACACCACCCGGGCGTGCGTTCCACCGCTGTGCGCTTGCTCAGAGCGAGCTCCGCCTCCCGGAAGTATTTTGCCGGAAACCTTCTCGGCATAAATTACACAGACCTCTGCTTACTCCGTAACGCCTGAAAAACCGGAGCATGGGCCACTCAGCTTACCACCCGGACAGCTCTCGGACCGGATCCCCCAGACAACATCCCTTGTGCCTCACCAGACGACGAAAGTCCTGTCCATCCCTATCGGGACAAGAAAGAAGACTGGGGTAGGTTTTGCGGTCTTAGCATTTATACCTAAAGGGGGAGGATCCTTTTTAAAATAGCTTGTTAAAGGTCTTGTCCACAGGGAGGAGCAAAACCCATAAGTGACTGCCACCATATGGCAGAAAAAAAGTATTTGATCCCCCGCTGATTTTGAATGTTTGCCCACTGACAAAGAAATTATCATTCAATAATTTTAATGGTAGGTGTATTTTAACAGTGAGAGACAGAATACCGCATATCAAAAAAGTTATAAATTGATTTGCATGTTAATGAGTACAATAAGTACAATAAGTATTTGATTCCCTATCAATCAGCAAGATTGATAGAGGGTCAAATCCCCCATCAAAAAGGGATAGTGGATTTATACAGGTAACAAGCTCCTAATCTCAGCTTGTTACCTGTATAAAAGACACCTGTCCACAGAAGCAATCAATCAGATTCCAAACTCTCCACCATGGCCAAGACCAAAGAGCTGTCCAAGGATGCCAGGGACAGGATTGTAGACCTACACAAGGCTGGAATGGGCTACACGACCATTGCCAGCTTGGTGAGAAGGTGACAACAGTTGGTGCGATTATTTGCAAATGGAAGAAACACAAAATAACGGTCAGTCAGTATATATAATCAATATATATATAATATGTAACAGAAACCTATGAATTAAGGTGGAGCAAACCTAATTCAAGGTTTTGTTTTGGTTCAGAATGTGGACTTTGTCCTTAAGGTTTTAATAAGGTGTTCTGAGTGACTTCTTAAAGGACAGTAAGAGTGGATTGGGAGCTGGCAGTGCTGGAACATGCAGATGTCAGGAGAATGTTCTTTATAGAGTGAATGGGAAAATAAAGGGTATATTTAGTGAATAAAAAGGAAATGTAGTCATTAGTAAAAGTATTGAGGGCCTTCTAGGTTAGTATTAGCAATTTAAATGGGATCATTAATTGTACAGGAAGCCAATGCAATGATTGACAAATGGGTGAGGTGTGGGGGAAGTGGTGAGTCAAGAAAATGAGCCAGGTAAAAGCATTCATTACAGAGAGTAGAGTTGCAATGTGGGTATTTGGATGAGTAGTGGATTGCAATAGTCAAGTCAGAAATGATGAGTACATGAACAAGTTATTTATATGTATGCTAGGTAGAAAAAGGTTTACACGATTTAGAGATAGACTGGATGTGAGGAGAACTCGAAAGCAGTGAGCTTGAGGAGTTGGAGATACAGTTGTGCTCAAAAGTTTGCAAACCCTTGGGGAATTGGTAATATATGTCCCATTATTAAAGAAAACGTGAGTGACCAAGCAAAACACATGTTTTTTATGGGATTCATATTCACCAGTAGGTTATAACAGAGTGGCACAATCATAAAACAAACAAAA
Organism: Pelobates fuscus; assembly: GCF_036172605.1. Lineage (NCBI taxonomy): Eukaryota > Metazoa > Chordata > Amphibia > Anura > Pelobatidae > Pelobates > Pelobates fuscus. The sequence goes on from NC_086319.1 coordinate 119,345,721, forward strand.
CAGATATTTACAAACACACACACACACACACACACACACAAATACACAGTGCCAAAAACATATAGAGATTAACACTCAGATGTAGATGACTAGACACATATTTCCCAGACATACAATGTCACACACATTGAGATACACAGTGAAACATACACACTGCCACACACAGTCTAATACATACACATACAGGCACTGTTTCATATACACTTTACCACACAGATCCATGCCACACAAACATACAGAGATACACAATGCCACACAAATACACTATGACGCATAAACACACAGATGCATACTGCCACATAGACACATTGCCACACAGCTCCTCACTATGTTCGGGAGTCTGTCCTGGATTGATGCTGCTCTGGGGAGATATTTCCATCTCTTCAACTTGACTGAAAGTATTCAAAAGGTTAGATGCGGATATTGGGGCTAAGCACCTAAACACAGTATGAGGGTGGCCCCTGGTGGTTAGAGTTAAAAATATATTTTTGCTGTGTCAGAGTGTGTTATGACGTGTCAGTGTGCTTACAAATTAAACTTTTTTTATAACTAATAATAAAATACATTCAACTTATACAATAAAAAAAATAAAACGGAGGACCGCTGATCTCTTGATTTATGTTGTCGTTACTTAATGCATGTCTCCAAAATTTTCCAATAATGCTTACTGCACCATTTAGTGAATACACACTGTCTTTACAAAGACTTACTCTTACATAATCTATTTTTTAGAAACATTTGGCATGACCTAAAATAGATATACTGAATATATATTACATAATACATGCAGCACATTTCCTGAACAACCTATCTTGCCAACAAATTTTACTTGCATATTTTTACTATTTTTTATTTTTTTTTGTATATAAATTGTTGTTTACAGAGCTCTCCTGAACATTTGGAAGAAAGGATCTCTGCATGGTGTTGTGTTATTTCTGATATATTTAGTGTTCACTATAGGTAGAGAACTGCCAGATAATGAGGTTAATGCTTTTCTGTTTCTTCAAGCTTGTTGCCCTAATGGAAATTATTATGCAAAGGCTTTCATGCTGTTTTCAAAAGTATACCATAAAATGTGGTTTTAGTTGGCTTGAGAAAATCTTACAAATAATTTTCTAAACAATAAGTTTAGTGAAATTAACTCCATACGTTTTGTAGAAAAAAATGTATTTAATATATGATATATATAGTTTTTGGGAATAAGCATAACTGATTTATGTTAACATTTTTTAGAATATTTCTATCATTATTATTTATGACAACAAAATATACTTTCTTCGGTATATTATTTAAATATAATAAAAAGTCATTTTCTTCTTACATTTTAATTGCGTAACCATATCTGTAATTTTACTCCCTCCATGATACAGCTAATACCATAATACAAAAATGTTTCACAGAGCTGATTACATTAACAAAACATGTAAAATATTTTAAATCAAACAATAAGTACGATTTCAGTAAAGTTCCTTATTTATATTGTAAAATACAGGCAGAAAGAACTATATTTGCTCCTTCTTATATCGGAATATAGTGGTGTATGTTTTAGATTTTAGTCCGTTGAGGTTATGCATTGGTAGGTGGTATGATTGGGCATTTAAATGCCTTTAACATCTGTCGATACATTTTCATGAATAACAGATTTTTTTAAACTTAATTACAATACTATTTTATCAGATTTGCATTTATTGCCCTGAATTAATTATTGCTTTAAATTAGAAGTTTCCTTTTATCATTTTCATTACTGACTCCTATAAAAAAACAACAACATTTAAAATGCCATTAAAATTAACACTGTAGGCACTATAACAGCTTCATCTTATTGAAGTTGTTAAAGTGACATAAATACACCCTTTGTCCTATCTTGCACTTCACATTCATTCATTATTGGGCTTAAGAGCACATCTTCAAGTCACACCACCAAGCCCTCTAATTTAATAAGGTGGAAATTATATTTCATTTGTTTAACAGTCACCAATTTCAGCACACCTAGGACTTGCAGGCATTGCTCGGAAATAGGTACCTGCAAGATTCAGAGCTCAGTCCCTTGGCACAGTGGATTGTGGCAAACACACTGCTGGGATTGTATATAAGATAGGTGGGAATTGACTATCACTCAGCTCACTGCTCATGAATATTCACGGATTACAGTAGTCAAGGCGAGAAAGGACAGTGGAATGGACCAGCACCTTAGTCGCATCTGGTGTCAGGATTTGGCGATAGACTGAACATAAGGTGTGAAGGAGAGGTTGGAGTCAAAGAGAACGTCTAGGCAGTGAGCCTGCGTGATGGAGCTGATGGAATGTCTGAGGAAGCCAAGGTCACATGGGTGAAACGTGTTATGTCATAAGGGGCGGAGCCAGGACAAGGAACAAGGAAGTAATAGGAGCAATTGACTTTTAAACAAGTGTTTTTAGTGAGAACTTGTTTGTCACAAGCCCACATCTTGCTGAGTAAGCAGTTTTAATTGTTTTACTAATAAATATATTCTTTTATACTGTGCCATTGGTGTGCTCCTGTTTGTGTCTCCCACACAGTGCTGTAGAAGAAAGTTTGGTCTCTCTGAACAACCAGATTGTGGGAAAATTTCCCTCTCCATAGAAGTTTATCACACCCAGAGCCGGGGTTCATTAGGCTCTGGGAAATGCGAGTGTGAACTCCCATTTTTCTATTTAAGTGTGCAGGTAGAATATTATAAAATCAGATGGTCTGCACTATATTGTCTATATATGTATCTTTTCAGATGATTTTTATGAAGGTTTACTGGTGAGATATATACTTACTAGATACACATAATAATACTCTAGCGCAACATCTTTTTCTGGATATTGGATTGTTTTACACATATTTGGTGATTGATGCTGATTTCTAAGATCTCTATTATCATAAGTGCTACACTTTTTACCAAACACGTTTAGCGCTATCCACTACTTTGGGTTAACTGATGGTAGCACCGTTGACTTGGAGGGAGACAGACACAGGAGTAGCAACGCTTGAGGGAGGAAAGACCAGAATTTCAGTTTTGGTCAAGTTGAGTTTGAGGAAGTTGGCAGCCATCCAATTAGAAATAGCAGAGAGGCAGTCAGAGACACTAGTCAAGAGGAACAGGGAGAGATCAGGAGAGGACAGGTAGATTTGTGTTTCATCTGCATATAAATAGAAGCCAAAGTAGCTAATGAGTTTACCAAGGGAGGCAGTATAGATGGAGAACAGTAGGGGAAAAAGGACTGAACCTTGGGACACACCAAAAGAGAGGAGTGCCCTGATTGTAGAGATCTTGTCAGTGAAGTGAGTTGCAAAGTCTGAGGTGGTCAAGTTAGTAGGTGTCAGGATTACAAGTTGATCAGAACGCAGAACAGTGTCACACCTAGAACTAAGGATAATGTATAACCGGACCTTAGAATGTAGATCCTTCTTCCTGTGGAACTGATTGGCCATGACTGGCCTTTGAACCCAAAAGCAATTACCAGGTTTCCATGTACATGATTGCTGCTCGGCACAACTTTTCCTGCCAGGACGGTAATGTTGCTCGGCACAACTTTTCCTGTCAGGACAGTAAATGCCATTAACCACATTTTTATGTGCGGATGAATACGTGACATTACCCCCCACCTGAAGACCGCCAGCTGGATGGGCAGGACCAGGTTTGAGAGGAAACCTGGTGTGAAAAGAACAAATTTTACGGCCAGCATGGATATCAGAAGACAAAAACCCAAGAACGGTCAGCAGGCCCATACTCCCTCCAATCAACCAAATACTGTAAAGAACCACAAGAAAACCTGGAATCACTGATGGAGGACACTTCGTACTCCTCCTGTCCTGAAACAACCAAAGAAGGAGAGGGAACAACCAGACTTATGTACCGATTGCAAACAAGCGGTTTGAGCAAGGACACATGAAAAGTATTAGGTAATCGTAAGGATGCTGGAAGGGCCAGAGAATAAGAAACAGGGTTGATTCTCCTAGCCACACAAAAAGGACCAAGGAACCTCGGAGCAAACTTCATGCTGGGAACCTTCCACCTGATGTTGCGTGAGGATAACCAAAACCGATCACCCACCTGGTAAACTGGATTGGCACTCTGCCGTTTATCCGCATGAAACTTAAAGCGAGCAGCCACAGTTTGAAGAACAGAGTGAACCTTAGTCCAGATATCAGGAATAGAGGTAAGGTGATCATCCAGCGTAGGGATAGCCGTATCAGAAAATACAACAAGGAGAACAGTAGGATGACGACCCGTATTGACAAAAAACGGACTATGCCCAGATGAGTCAAGGGTAGCGTTATTTCTTTCAAATTCGGCCCTGGACAATAATTCAGCCCAGTTAGACTGTGTACTATTCACAAAGCAACGTAAATACAGCTCAAGTGATTGGTTAGCTCTTTTAGCCGTACCATTAGTTTGGGGATGGTAAGTAGAGGAAAATGACAATTCAATGCCCAACTGTTTGTTGAATGCCCTCCATAACCTTGACACAAATTGGGAACCCCTGTCAGACACAATATTTGTAAGAATAACATGTAGCCTGACAATATCGCATATAAATATGTGCACCAGGTCCTGAGACGATGGTAATTTTTTAAGTGGAGTAAAGTGTGCCATTTTGGAAAAACGGTTAACTACCATGAGGATGGTTGTATACCCATTGGAACTAGGCATCATACTAGTTCACACTAGGCGTCATACTTGACTCTGGTCTCACCTTTGAGCCTCACATCCAGCATGTTGCCAAATCCTGTAGATTCCATCTTAAAAACATAGCCCGCATCCGCCCCTTTCTTGCACCAGATACTACCAAGGAGCTTGTCCATGCTCTAGTAATTTCCCGCATGGATTATTGTAACCCTCTCCTGATTGGTCTTCCCAATAGCCGTACTGCACCCTTACAGTCTGTAATGAATGCTGCTGCTAGATTGATTTTCCTCTCTAGTCGTTTCTCTCACACCTCACCCCTCTGCCAGTCCTTACATTGGCTTCCTGTATGCTATAGGAGTCAATTCAAGGTACTAACTCACACCTATAAAGCACTGAACAATTCTAGCCCCTCTTATATCTCCTCACAGATCCATAGGTATGTCCCTTCTCGGTCTCTCCGCTCTGCCCGTGACCACCTCCTGTCCGTTGTCCGCACTCGTACAGCCAACTCGCGCTTGCAGGACTTCTCACGGGCGGCTCCCTTCCTATGGAATAGCCTGCCTACCGCCATCAGACTCTCCCCTAGTCTTGCATCTTTTAAGAAGTGCCTTAAAACCCATCTCTTTAGGAAAGCTTATGGCCTCCAAGACTAACCCTTACCTCACATACCTGTCTCTTGCCCTCTCCTAAAGGGCAGCCCACCTTATTTGATTGTAAATTCCTGTCCTAATGTGTTTTTCACCCCACCTCCTATAGAATGTAAGCTCGTTTGAGCAGGGTCCTCTTCAACCTATTGTTCCTGTAAGTTTATTTGTAATTGTCCTATTTATAGTTAAATCCCCCTCTCATAATATTGTAAAGCGCTACGGAATCTGTTGGCGCTATATAAATGGCAATAATAAATAAATAAATAAATAGGCAGGTCATCAATGAAATCAATCGATAAATGAGACCATGGGATACTGTGTATAGGAAATGGCTGTAACAATCCACACGGAAGTTTACGAGGAACCTTCGAAACTGCAAAGGCAGAGCAGGCTTCTACATAATCTTTAATATCCCTATGCAAAGACCCTCTTTTCTCCTATACTGTTTCTCTGCCTCAGACAGTCCAGCACTGCAGAATGTAGGACTAAGGATAACGTATAACTGGACCTTAGAATGGCTGGACTTAACGTATCCAAGAATAGTCAAAACACTTGCTGAGGTCAGGAACACAGAATCAGACACAACGATGAGGGGAAGCCAAAAGTCAAGGATACCAGAATTCACAGAAGTCAAAACAAAGCCAAAGTCAAATACCAGAAAATCAAGATCAGGAATGCACTCTCGGATTACCATCAGGATGAAACCACAACAGGGCAATGAGCAAAAGGAGAATATGGTTTAAATACCCCTACTGTGGATCTGATTGGCTGTTACCGGCCTTTGACCCCAAAAGCAATTACCAGGTTTCCATGTGCATGATTGCTGCTCAGCACAAACCATCTTGTGGATCTGATTGGCCATCACTGGCCTTTGAACCCAAAAGCAATTACCAGGTTTCCATGTGCATGATTGCTGCTCGACACAACTTTTCCTGTCAGGACGGTAATATTGCTCAGCACAACTTTTCCGTCAGGATGGCAAATGCCATTAATCACATTTTTATGTGGGGATGAATACGTGAAAGTAGATGGATGAGGAACAATATGGCGAAGGAGAGAGTTAAATGTGTGAAATAGTCATTTGGGTTCACTGGAGGATGTGGTTATGAGGGTATTGAAGTAAATTACTTTTGCAGAGCCAGCATAAATATATAGTGGAGAAAGTCAGATGCACAGTGTGCCTTTCTCCAACAGCGTTCAGCAGTTCTGGAGCATTTATTGAGGTATCGAGTCATCTTGGTGTGCCAAGGTTGCTATTGGGGGCGCTTGCTGCATTTAAATGTAGGAGGCGCCATGATGTCTAGTTGAGAGGAGAGGGTGGAATTGTAAAAGGAGGTTGCAGAGCTAGGACAGGTGAGGTTTGAGATAGATAAAAGAAGAGTTTGGAGATTAGTGGAGAAATGCTCTAGGTCAAGACATTGGAGGTTTCTGTGAGATTGATGTTCAGACGGTGGTGCCAATTGGGTCTTAGATATGCCGATGTCAAAAGTCAGCAGATGGTGGTCAGATGGAGGAAAAGGAATATTGGAGAGATTACAGGAGGTACAAAGATAGGTAAAGGTGAGATCAATAGTGTTTCCCGCGTTATGGGTTGCTAAATTGGACTATTGCGTAAGGCCAAAGGAGGAGGTTACAGTGAGCAGACGAGAGGCATCAGTGCAGTTGGGGTTTTTGATTGGGTGATTGAAATCCTCAAGTATAGGGGAAGGAGTGCTAGATGAGAGGAAGTGGGTAAGCCATGAAGAAAGGTGCTCAATGAATAGTCTAGGATGACCAGGGGGTCGGTAGATTATAGCAATTCTTAAAGGAGTGGGTTTATATAGGCAGACAGTGTGAACTTCAAAAGAAGAAAAGGATAGGGCAGGGGGAGTTTTGATTGGTTGAAAGGTACATTGAGGGGAGAGAAGGATGCCTACACCACCTCCTTTACAGTTGAATCTGGGAGTTGGGGCTCTAGGATGAGATTGATTGTGGCTAGGAGTGAGAGAGTAGAAAATTAGTGCATGGCATGAGATGAGAGAAGGGGCGAGTGTAGCAGAGAGGGGCATATGTAAATGAGTGAAGTGGGTGTCTGGAGATATTTTTTTTACTTGGGGCTTGAAAGTTTGGAAATTAGGCTATTGAATAAAGATATGTGAAGGTCAGATAGGCTTGCAATACATCTGAGGGAAAGGGATATGTATCTAGGCACAGAGATGAAGGGATGATTATTCAAATAAAAAATAAACATCAATAAAAGGGAGGAATCAGAGGTCAGTCAGAAATCAGAGGGGAAATAGAGAAATACACATAGGTTAATAAAACAATTACATACAGGTCTAGCAAAACTACACTTTAGCATGGCAGACAAGATATAAAGGCAAGAAAATATACAATGCACACAGGATTTATAAAAAAAATAAATGTACAGGGTGGTTAAATTAAATGTAAATGATGCTGTGCAGGATAGAGTGTAGTGTGGTCTTCCACATGGCTACCTTTGCTTAATGCAGACGATCAGCTGATGGAGCACAGACTTTCTTACAGCAGCATTGGGGCTTGATGATTTGGAAATCAGGCTTTGCTTATTGCAGGTGTCCAGCTGATGGAGCATTGACTTTCTTACAGCAGTATTGGGGCTTGATAGTTTGGAAATCAGACTTTGCTTATTGAACCAAAGTCATCGCACATAACGACTCGAAAGGGGGTGGGATGGATTTCTTTGAGGGGGCTGTTGATGATGCAAGAATAAAAGTAACTAATGATTAGTTTTACCCAAGGAGATGCTTCTCACAGACAATCATTGAGAACATATGGAGAATGTGCAGAAATTGGCCCTGTCTACCAATCCAATGTACTTCTATGAGAAGCACTGAATTCAATGTTTTTCTGAATACTTTTCATGCTAAAAATGGACATCAAATAGATTCAATAGCTGAATAAATGTAGGAGTCGGGAGTGGCTAGTGGTTGTCTACCAGCAGCCATTAGTAGTAATGAGCATTTAAAAATATAAACAGTACAGTGTCTCAGAAAGGCGCTATTTTCATTTGCAATGCTGCAGGGGCATCAAGAAGATCTTCTGATTTGAGTGGCTAGAGTGCCATTTAACCCCTTAAGGACCAGACTGTTTTGGCCATGTTGTACGTTAAGGACCAGGGCTGTTTTAACACTTTTGTGGTGTTTGTGTTTAGCTGTAATTTTCTTCTCTCTCATTTACTGTTCCCATACAAATTATATATTGGTTTTTTTCAGGACATATCATTATTTGCATTATGTCATATAATTTACTTAAATGTGAGTACTCAGTTCCTTTTTTCCTAAATTCATTAATAGTAATTTGAAACAAGTAATGTATAATTAAACAATTTAATATCATTATAATTGAACTCAGGTCCTATTGGCTGTGTTATCCTGTGCTTTCTAACACCCCTTATATGTGAGATTAGGATTGGAGCAGGGATTTATTTACCACAAGGCAAACAAGGCATTTGCCTAGGGCGGCACTTTCAGGGGGGGCGCCAAAAAATGCCACCCCAAGCTCCCAGACAAATGCCTTGCTTGCCTTGTGTTCTGGGGCTGTCCCCTTTACTGTGAGTGTAGCTGTCAGTGTGTGTCTGTGAGTGAGAATGGGTGTGCCTGTGAGTGTATGTCATTTTATGTGTATCTGAGAATGTGTGCCTGTCAGTGAGTGGGTGTGTCAGTGTGTGTCTGTCATTGAAAGTGTGTGTTGGTTAAACAGTGTGTGTCAATGACTATATGTGTGTGCCATTGTCTGTGTATTTGTCAGTGAGTGTATATCAGTGCATGTATCAATGAGGGCATGTGTCTGTCAGGCAAAAAAATGGCCTTGACACGAATTATGGGGGCAAATTTAGATTTTGGGGGTGCCCGAATTTAGTCGTGCCTAGGGCGGCACAAATCCAAAATACAGCACTGGATTGGAGAGACTATCATGTTTTTATTATTGGATTGATTATGTTACTAATTAATTGTAATTAAATCACATGTTTTCCACTTTGTAATGGTTACATATACCTATATATTCGTTGTGCTGTGTGTGCTCTATCAGTTTGACAAAGGCCGTTAAGGGTCGAAACGTTGCTTTTTGTTTTCTTGTTCCAATAAAAATTGCCTCTACTTTGGAATTCGCTGGAGTGCCTGGATTACTTTCTATATTCAAACCTCAAATAGCTAGGCCTGACCTTTATAAAAAAAAAAACACATCAGACAGCTTCCCAACTAACTATATTAGGGTGTGGAAAGAATGCATGCACCTTATGAAAAAATGGAGCTCCGTGTTCTTGACCTGGACTGAGAGAATTGTGTCACTCAAAATGGCCATTGTACCTAGACTCCAATACTTTTTTGCACACTCCCACTTCGAGTACCACTTTCATACCTACACACAATTCAAAAAGAGATGTCAAGGTTTGTGTGGGATGGGGGTAGAGCTAGAATTTTGAGGAGGTTGATGCAGGCCCCAATGAAACAGGGGGGCTTAGCCTTCCCAGACATCAAAGCATACTACCAAGCCACAGTACTAGCATCGACTCTGCCCCACCTCCTTAACTTAGACCCACCACAATGGGTATGGTTGGAAAGACAGGCTATGGCGCCCTTTGACCTGCCCACCATACTATGGTTACCCAAACAATTTAGACCTCATGGGCCACTATTTCCAGACCAGGTGCAGCTGATGTTGAGGATTTGGGACATGATTAGAATAAAGTTGGAAAGCTCCAATTCCCATTCTACGGCTATGACGATAAAAGCAATCACCTACTGTATACCGACTTTTAATGCAAAGCCATCGATAGACAGGGGGGTCACACACATATCCCACATACCCAACACAACAAACTAATGGACTTTGCTGCCCTTCAGTCAGCATATCAATTACCCCCGGCATCACAATACTCTTATACACAACTAAAATCATTCTTACATAAGTACAACTTACCAAACCCCTCCCAAGAGGGGACCCCTCAGATGGTGATGGGATGAGAACAGATGGCTATGAGGGGTGTGCTCCCATTGAAATGTAAACCGATCTCCTGGTGCTACCGGCTGCTCCGGTCCTCAATTCATTTTGCCAACTCAAAACCAGCTGAGCAATGGTCCCAGGACCTACAGAGTAACATTCCCAGAGAACAATGGAAAGCAATAATTAAAGGAGTACTATAAGGTCAGGAACACAAACATGTATTCCTGACCTTATATGGTTGAAACCATCATCTAGCCCCCCTACCCCCCTCATGCCTCCATAAATGTAGTAAAATCTTACTTGTATTCAAGTCTGCAGCTGCTTACTTTGTCCCTGTTTCCTTTAGACCTGCCCACTGCCTGCTCACATCAGCAGAAGTGGTAGCATGATCCAATCACAGTGCTTCCCCATAGGATTGGCTAAGATAGACAAAGAGGCAGATCAGGGGCAGAGCAAGCACAATTCAGACACAGCCCTGGCAAATCAGCATCTCCTCATAAAGATGAATTGGAGGGAGGAGATACTGAATGTTTGGATGCATTTTAGGAAGCCATGACCCAGGAAGGATCTCTAACAGCTATTTGAGGAGTGGCCAGTGAAGTTATCACTAGGCTGTTTTCTATGAAAAGTCAGTGTTTACAGCAAAAAGCCTGAAGGTAATGATTCTACTCACCAGAACAAATTCAATAAGCTGTAGTTGTTCTGGTGACTATAGTGTCCCTTTAAGGTCTGATCACATTGGAACACCATATAATGTAATTAACTGTCAGAAACATCCCCAAAAAATATATTTATTTTTAGCTTTACATTTATTGGAAAAGGATACATTAATTAGTACTAATTTTAAACAAACTCAAGCATCATATTCTACTAAAATCTGTGTGAATTTATCCTTTAGAAAAAAAAATGCATTCACTGTGCCGGTTTAGATGTTTGTTGTCTTCAATTTTTAATTTGTATTCAACTAGTTTTTGCTAAACATATTGTTATGTTTATCACATTGAACCAAATGTATTGATGAAGTGTATTTATACTTAAATAGACTCAAGAAAACACAATTAAGAAAAGTTTAGTAAAGAATTCAAGGAAAGTAAAAAGTCAGCATAGAGGCTACGGTTAAGTACTTTAATTCTGCATATTAGCTAAATGAAGTGTAGAAACTCATGAAAGCAAGTAATTTTCTTAATATGAGGCATGCCGTGGTTTGTATTTCTGTAACTGTTTGATCCTGTATTAAGTAATATAAAGGCTTATAGGGGGTGTGAATAAAAATCCATAGCACTTTAGATATTTTTTGGACCTTGCAATGATTACAACATTATGTTACACAGGACTGGCAGTGTGAATGGCAATAAAAACACAATGGCGTGCCCTGAGGGGCCATTAGAAAGTGCCAAAGAGCAGGCGTATAATTCTGAAATTGATGTGATTTCATTACTCTTAAAATTTGGGAGGATTGGGGGTTTTGAGTCTAGTAAATCAATTGAGTTTAATTTAATCTTTTTTTATTCTGTGCCAACTATTAACTTGCTCTTGGATAAAGTTGTTGATTTTCTTTCCACAAATAATTATTTGCAATAGAGCCAGCATACTAAAGTTTTTCTGGAACCAAATTCATTGATAAACTGTATTGTTTAGAAGTCAAATGTATTATACATTTGTCATATTTTTCATATTTTTCATATAGCTAACACAAATCTCCTTGGCATATAACTATAACACAAATCTCACAGCTAACACAAATCTCCTTGGCATATAACTATATATATACATGCACACACACGCACACACACACTAAATATATATTGCATTGAATTATGTATATATATATATATATATATATTTGTGTTAGGTGCTTATGATAGTACAGTGTGAAATACCATAGATAAATGTAGGATAATAAAAAGAGCAAGTCGGTTGTGGTGTGCCGGAACCGACGATGAGGTAGGCCTGAGAAAGAAGAGGGCAAAATTGAAATAAACAAATTCATTTACAGACAACCAATACATACATTTTATCAACCAGACATGTTTTTGAAAGCATCCCTTAATTCTTGTACTGGGTTAAGTATGTACCGTGAGTAAGCAGATGACTTCCAGAGCCCCAGTGTTTTGATAACATGAGTGTTTTGATAACATGTTTACACTGGAGGCTGTGGACGCGGCTCCTGTACGAAAGGAGTGCCCTGAGTAGTTGACTGTGTTGAGGCCCAGTTGTGTGAGCAAAGACCTGACGTAGGTCATGAAGGTTGTAGTGGTGAGTACTGAACCATGCAGCTGTAGTAATGGTTGTGAGGGTAGTAAGTTATGATGCTGTATGTAGGCATCAAGAACCCTGACTGGACACCATCTGTTGTGCGTGGGATAGTACGGAATGTTTGCGGGTATGTGCTCACTGGTTTTGGAGTGAGGTAAAGTCAGGATGTAATGATCCATATGTTTTGTCAAGTGGGAATAGAGGAGGAAAGGAGTAGTTTGGGTCGTGGAGGTTGTAGTGAATTCTCTCGGTCTTAGAAATCCATAGAAAGCTATGTATATTGCTGTTTTGATGATAGAGTTTGTATTGGTGTCAAACGGTTTTAAGTCAAGCAGGTTAGATAATGCTTTAAAGATATGGTTATCTATGGGTAGCCTCTGGGCTGTATGTGTGGGTTCTGATTTCTGAATACCTCTGAGTATGGTCTTAATTTGGTGAGAGGCCATGAAACTGTTGTTATTTGGGTGTAAGATTAGCATGTGGTGTTGAATGCCAGTGAGATAGAGTTTGATGGTGTTATATGACATTTTAAGTTTAAGGTGGCAAAAGGAAGCAAACCCCCAAAAAGATGTCATAACAAATGGTTGCATGATGTTATGTTCCAGAAGGAATCTTTTGAATAGTGTGAAAGCTCTGTTGTATGTTTTGTGTGTATTGTTTGAAAGTGCCAATTGGGACAATGTCCTGCTATGCTGCATGATGGTTTCTAGTCCAGTATGAGTTGTTGAAATGTTGGAGTGATGGTGGCTGTGGGTGCCGCTGACGGAAGTGCTTGATGAAACGCCTGAAATTTAAAGCGAGACAAATTGTCAGCAGCTGTGTTACATACACCTGGAACATGGAAACAACATAGGAAAAAAATATGACAAGCTGCCAACCAAGTGAGTTTCCTCAGAAATCTCATGATCGTAAGGGATTAGGAACGACCTTTGTTGATGATGTGACAGCTTGCCTGGTTATCTGAGTAGCAACGTACTGGCATGTTTGCCCATAAATGACCCCATGCTACGGCAGCCGCCACGATGGGATAGATTTCAAAAGGAGCGGAGGTAGTGGAAAAACCTTCCAAATCCTGAACTGCTGAAGGCCAGCTGCCCCAAAGCCATTCGTTCCCAAAAATTGCTGCAAAAGTAGTGGTAGATGCCGCATCTGACCAAATGGTGGGAGTTGAGTCAGTCAATTGAGGGAGGAACATACTTTTACCATTCCAAGTGGATAAAAATCTCTTCCACATGTTTAGATCTGCCGTAGCTTGGGTATCTAAGGACAACCTGTGCGTGTCATGTAGGAAAAGTGGAAAAATATGCAATAGTCGTGATATAAAGGAGCGGCCTTGAGGTATGATGCGCATAGCAAAATTTAGTGATCACAGCAAAGACTGTAGCTCTTTGCGGTTGCAAGTACCGAGCTGAAGGTAGCTGTTTATGTAAGTGAGAATATTCACTATCGTGTGGTAGGCTCGCTTGCATTGTGGTGGAGTCTAATTGGATACCCAGAAAAGTGATAACCGTGTCTGGCCCCTCTGTTTTCTTAGGGGAGATAGGTACACCTAGTTGCTCAAATAGCTTAGTGGTAGCTTTGAGACTTGTAGGAGGGGAGGAAGTGTTCTCCTCGACCAGTAGGAAATCGTCCAGGTAATGTAATACCATAGGGCATCTGGCTATGTTCAATAGTAACAAGCATAATGCTTCAGCAAATGTGTCAAAAATAGCCGGGCTACTTTTGGACCCAAAGGTTAACCGGGAAAAAAAATAGTAGTTCCCGGACCACTTGATGCCATGCAGGTGCGACAGTGTGGAGTGGATTGGTAGTAATTTAAAGGCGTTGGTAATGTCGGTCTTACTGAGCCAGGCTCCAACCCCTGCTTGTATGACAGCGGTAATGGCGTGATCTATGGTGGTGTATTGCAGGGAGAATTCCTCAGAGGGGATGAGGGAATTAAGACTGGGGTTGGCCGATGAGTGGGGTTCCGATAAGTCAATGATGAATCTCTGTTTTTGGGAAGATTTCCCTGTGACAATACCAATGGGGTTAGTGCGCCATTCTGTGAATAGGGGAGTTTGAAAGGCCCCAATACGAAGCCTTCAGACCCTTCTTGAGCTATGAGGGTGTCAACCACTGTGGGGTTGTGTTGGGCAGATTGTAGATTAGGGCATTCCAGAGTTCCGACTGGTAAGTGTAGGATACCTGTATGGAAGCCTTCTGTTAAACCAGAGATAAGAAAGTGTATTAGGTGTCTAGATCGGTGCTGAGACATACATGCAGTGAATACTGGCATATTAATGGACGTTAGGTAAGGCTTGGAATACATTTTATTTGGACACATGGTCTTTGCATGTGCCCTAAAACATTTTGAACAGACATGCAATAGTCTACACCCACTGTAATTACAAGACCCAACATTAAAATGATTACATATCTGGAACTTGCCCAGAAACTTGATTGGGCATCCCAGTTTGTCTCGTGATAACTTCTCTGGAACCCCAGAGGAACTAGCTCCTTGCATGGAGGCATGTTCGTCCGCCGTGTTGGGACAAAAGTTTGTAGTATGGGCTGTGGAGGAGCGGCATGCACAAGCCGGTGTTCTTAGACCTGCAAAGTGTCAATCCTTCCCCAGTTGGATCGTGTTCCGTACTGGGAGAAGGCTCCAGACACTTTTGCAGAAAAAGACCCATAGAAGGCTGAACCACTATATTTGTTGCCCAGGTCTACTAGCTTGTGCATATAGAGATCAAACTCCTCTCTTCTGTTGGGATAGACTGCACAGATGACATCCCTGTAAATACCAAAAGCTAGTACAAATTCAGGGATAGTCAGTTTCCTGTTTAGGCGGGCATCCCTAGACCTGAAAACAACAGATACATCATCATAAGCATACATTTTATTCTCAACAATATCCTGGGAGGCAATCAACAGGGAAGCCAGGTTGACATCTTTACCTTCCAGGATATCCCTTTTTATATGCTCAGGCATCATATGAGCTGGGCTAACTTCCTGGTCATCCAGGGTGATGGCTGGAGCAACTAATGGCAAGTCAGCTGGTGCTTGTGAAGCAGCAGCAGGTGGCCCTGCTAGAGTAAGGGCCGTGGTGACCGACTCAAGTTTCTCCAGCCTGGAGTTGACTTGCTCATGGGCGCCATGAGTGAGGATAACATGGCATGTATATCTCCTGGGTTGGACTGGCTAGGTCCTTCCCCGGCATCCATGTTATTTGTAGATGTGCGTAGCAGTTTGAAAAGTTCTGCTTTCCTTGCTGTAGCGGGGTAGGGGATTTGCCGTCTCCTCAATTCCGTGGTTATACGTGGGATCGTCCAGGATCTGATCGATGCTGGACTGGCTAGCTCTCCTCCTTGTGTGGGAGTGACAGCTCTAGCCGGGGTGCTAGGCAGGGAGAAATCCTCTACCCCTTCCTGAGACATACTATAAACAAAACAATTAATTAGTATAGGAAACCACCAAATTGTACTGGCAGGCTAGCTAGGCCGGATGGCGAAAAATTATACTTGTTTGGTGACAGATGAGGCCCTGCTTATTGCCAAGCGGCTTGAGAGGCTCTATCTATGCGTTGGCGCGAAGGGTTATTGAGGCCACTCATCGTAGTGGCAGGAGTTTTAGGCCTCTCTGTGACTGTAAGACAGAAAACAGGGGAAGGGAGTGGCAGGTGAGGCCCTCTCTATGCAACATGCGAGGCGGTTAGCTACCATGTGGCCCGATGGGTGTTTGCCTCTGAAACGTTTGAGGCGGGGTGTTGGCCTCGCGGGACCACTAACTGATGGCCATTGCCAAGAAGGGGTAAATACCTATTGGGATGCCTGTGACCCTATTGCCAGCACTCTAACCTAGGGGGATGAAATGAAATGTATGGTAGAAATACCATATGAGCAGGTGTACGTACCTGGTAGTATGACAAATTCACAGGAAACACCCGTGTGGAGCAAATATATATAAGCTTGACAGCCTGAAATGGGTAAAAGAAGTAGTATGATGAGTGTGGATTGTTGGAAAGAAAACAGACTTATAGCCTGTAGCAGCAATGTTTTAAGGTTTGCTTGCGTATGATTGCAAATAAAATGTTGATACTATGCAATAGATATGTGTTACTCAGAAATGTTGGCATGGCTTTAATAAGATATCTGAGGGAGGCCGTGGCCTATGTACCAACAACATATGTGTTATATAATAATGGTGAGTAAGGGGAACATAAAATGTAAGTTATATATATATATATGTATATTACTGTGCAGGAAACGTATGATTGATTGGATCAGTACGTGTGATTCAACCCGAGTATGCATGAAAAGGAATTAAATCCTTATGTGTCATGGTTAACAACAAAGAAATGAGGCCTGTAACGTAGGCTGATTTAATTGTAATGAAATGAATAATAAAAAAAATAAAAAAAACTCCAGGAAGCGTGGGAGTCCAATGGTCTATACAGAAATGTTAGCTGGTTTTATACCCTTGATGTAATAAGTGATACCTTAAAAATAGCATGAAAATGGTCTGTCTATTTAACCAAGCAACTTTTTAACCAAATGTAAATACATGAAATGATGAAATGTAACTCACGAAAAAGATCTATGTGAATACATAGCAGAATAACCGAATCTTAGTATGAAGGGAAACAGAAGTTAGCATGAATAGCTTAACCGTATGCATTTTAATGCGAACAGCAATCGTGCATAGAATATACTATGAATAAGTGCCGACCAGAAAACACAAACCGAAATGACAATCGTTTAAATGAAGCAAGGAAAAACAGTTTGTGCGAATTGATTGCTTCTCTAATACGCATAATTTAGCCGAACAATTTGTAAGAAATGAAGCCGCGAAAAAGGCTTTGAAATGCGACTGTGCAGAGAAAACCGTAAAGCGAGGACCCGTGCTGTACCATGCGCCGTGGGAACCGATCCTGGCGTGACAGGTAGGTCTGACTTACGGTTTAGGAGTCCCTGGGACGCGATCTATGACGAAGACCCGGGTAAGAAGCTGGACGGACGGAAAAGGCCTGCAAGTGGATTCCTGGACACAGCTTGCTGCAGAAAAACTTGTGGGTAAGAAAACCAAGATGGCGTCTGAGAGAACCCGGAAGTGGATCCTCATTCAACTCTGACCTCGAATGGTAAGGAGCAAGGTAAGGGGAGTGCCTTAAGTAGGCTAGAGGTAGCAAACCAGCCCCTCCCACAAATCCAGGCAAATTGCCTTAATATATATATATATATATATATATATATATGTATAATTATTTTTTTAATCAGAAATGAAGATAGATTTTTCATATTTAAAGATTGGTGGTTTAAATGGCTTTTAATGTGTTTGGATGACTAGTTTTATATTATTTATATTATAATTTCTATTAGTTATTTGTTACTGATTGAATGGGAGTTTGCACATCATTTCAGTATATGCTTGATACATGTCAAAATAAGTTGATGAGGAAGTTAATTATTGAACATCTCCAACATCTGTGTCAATGTTTAACATGGCTCAATCCATCTCTCCTTTGATTTCATCACAATGACAAACTGTCTTTTCCTAATGAAGAATAATGGGTGGAGTATTGATATGAAGTGATCCTTACAGTTCAGTACTCAACCCGAATTGGTCATCCACTTGCTTTCAATCTAAGAACTGTCAAGAGTATTTTCTTCTAGGAATCACTAATCAAACTTTCTAATATACTGCTGATAGTGTGCAATGAACCAGAGGCTAGCAGATCATTAATTAATGGTTAATGAACGGAAGCATGAGTGAAGTAGCACTATACTATATAAAACATGCCCTCGATGAGTAATGTAGGCACACAGAGCAAACAAATAGTTATTTGGTTTCGATGTTCTCTAAAAAAATATAGTATAATAGAAAATTGTACAATTTGTGTATTTCTGGATTTTAACAAAATCCATTTCATCCAGCACACTTGTAATAATGGATAAGCATTTTTGAAAGTTTGTCTACACTTACGACATTGTGACGCTTTGTAGGGGATATAGATTAAGCCATTTACGTATATAGCTAAATTACTAACAAAAGCCTAACTCTCTATTCTTTATTAAGGTCATTTTGTCATACTTTTCTTAGCATTTTCATATGCTATATTACAGTCTTGATATTTTTTATTTCCCAAAATCTTCAGAATTATTTTTATAAAAATGTTATAATTATTTATTATTTCCCAGTCGTAGAGTATATTCAGCATCATTAGACACTGTTCTTTATACTGTACATAATAGTGATAGGAGGTAATTATCAAACCAAATAGACATGTGACTGGAAGTTGGTCAAAACTATCATCTTGACAGCTTAATTGAAAAAAAAACTGATAATATTTGCTCTGTGCACATCTATCATATGGACCTGTATGCAGAGTGCTGCCAATTGCTCTTCTGACAGTCTGGGGACATTAGATCACCCTTGATAAAGACTATCTAGCCGAAACGTTGGGTGCTCTTTTTCTGCCGACTTGTCAGGTAAACACTGTACAGCAATTTATTGATTTGCCATTACCTTTCTTTGTAATTTTGGAATTAATATTCCTGTGTATTTTGTATTTATTCTGTATATTTAACATAAGTTGTGGGATAGATGTGCCAACAACTATAGGCATACATAATATTTTGTAAATGTATTTTGTATTTGAGCATAATAAAATGTGTTATTGTTTTTATTGAATTTGGTGTGCAGGTATTTATTTAATTGTTTTGATTTCTTATGTACCACTAGGAAGGGGTGGTTCTTAATACCTATTGGCACCCATTTATTTCTGTACAGGTTGTACATATACTGGTTACCCCTATTAATTTGTATCTAGACATTAAATATGACCTCAGCTGACAGAGGGGAGCCCCAGGTGTTGACTGATACCTGGGATATAACCCTGCATATATAAAAAAAAAATAAAAGGATGTGTCATTATTCCAGCAACATCCTAAAAGTCTAGGCTATGTAGTCTGTAATGACATGTCCTAAAGTCCTTTTGGGGTTAACACTTTCCTCACACCATCTGTGTTGGGAAATGCTATCCTCCATAACACACTGCTGTGTCCTTGATATGTACACCAGGGTTCTTTTATCTTCATGCATGTGCTTACCATGTATGCTGAAATGTTTCTTTAATATTGAACCAGAAGTTGATTTTAAGAGGCATGCTGGGAAACCGCATGGGACTCTATCTAACTGCTTAAAATCATTGCTGCTATCATTCCTGCACTTTGATGCAGCAGAAATGACGGAAGATAAAACCAAGCCAGTATGGAAGTGCTTCTTAACTATTAAATCAAGGGAAAGGTAAACATAGTATTAAAAATCGTATTAAGTGACAGTTCCTCTTGAAGATTTACGAACCTTTGGTATGATAATTAGCTAAGGTGCAATATATTCTGGCAAATTATTTACTGTTTAACAGTGCTAAACAAAAGACTCATCGATCTTTCTTTTTTACTATGACCTATCAAGTTTGGAGAATCATTGTGAAAACCATATCATAAAGGAATATTACTATTTGTAGTCAGTCACACTAATCTCAGGAGAAGACAAGAAAAATACTGTATCATTCAGTGATAGAGAATCCTGTTACAGAAAGATAACAATGTGCTCAGTGGCAAATATAGATTGAAAACTTCTCAAGTACTCATTAAAAAGAGATAACTGCTTTTGGGAACCTTTCAATATACATCAGTAGACCTTTCCGGGCACTCCTCTGATCATCAAATGTGACTTTAGCGGTTGTAATCTACTAATAGTACAAATTAACAGCTCATCCATGACTCAGTATTTGGCTCATATATTAATCTATCCTGCTGTCCCTGAAGCAAAAAGTGATGTTGATTCTAAAGCTGGTATTGATTTAATTTGCAGCTGGGTATACTTTCAGACATGGTCTGAGTCAATGGAATCCTTATTGTGACAATAAAAAGGCAATCTGATACATTACATTTGTGCAAGTAGGCCAAAAATAAACATGTGGTTAATGCACACCTCAACATGGGATCTGTAGTACATTATTCAATATTATAACTATAGTTAATGAGACCCAGTGTCCACTATAGTATTTCCATGAGTATTGTTATTATCGCTTTTAATTTGTTCAATGGCAAATGAAATCAAGTATATCCTAATGAAAACTGTTTTGCTGTTAATATGTATCTTAATGCACCAGTACAGTCAGAACCATTGACAAACTATAGTACTATAGAACCTGGATCATGTTGTAGGGTTGGGGATTGTCACTCTATACTTTATCATTTCCTCCCCTCATTTACCAGAACTCTTTTTACTGAAAGCCTCTTCCTTGACCCCATGCATTAGCGGAACTACCGCCAGTGCAGCTTGGTCTGCACCAGGGCTGCACTCTGTGGTAAACCAGCATGTGGGACCCTTCAGGGGCCCAGTCAGCACTGTGGCACTTTAACAGAGCAACTGGGCCCCTTTAATGATAGCAGCGCTGGAAACAAGTGGAAGCTAGTCACTTCCTCCTAGCTAACAGACCGAGTCAGGCGGGCGGAGAAGACAGAGAGGAAGGGAGTGCACACAGGGAGAGCCTCTGACTCCCAATAGCCTAAGCCAGCAGACTAGATTGCAGGGAAGCTTCTCTCCCGCACCCAAAAGGTTGAAAACAGGAGAGTGGCTAATAAAATACATGTGTATCTGCGTGTATGTATGTATGTATGTCTGTGTATCTGTGTATCTATGTGTCTGTATATCTGTGTGCTTTTATGTGTATCCGTGCATCTGTGTATCTGTATGAGTGTCTATGTCACTGTATGTATAGCTGTATGCCTGTGCGTGTATCTGTGTATCTGTGTGTCTGTACATCTGCATGTGTGTCTGTATGTGTATATATGTGTCTCTGTATCTGTGTATGTGTATGTGTATCGGTGTGTCTGTATGTTTGTGTGTCTGTGTATATATCTGTGTGTCTCTATGTGTATTTGTGTGTCATTCTGTATATTTATCTGTCTGTGTGTCATTCTATGTGTGTATCTGTATGTGTATTAGTGTGTGTCTGTGTATTTGCAGGGATGTCAGTGTGGGTATCTGTGCATCTGCATGTTTGTCAGTGTGTGCCCCTGTGTGTCTGTGTATAGGTATGTTTGTCCATGCTTGTATCTGTATGAGTGTCATAGTGTGTATTTGTGTGTCTGTGTATCTGCATGTGTGTTACTGTGTGTATCTGTATGTGTTAGTGTGTTTATCTGTGTGTCTGTGCTTCTATATGTGTGTCTCTATCTGTATGTGTGTTAGTGTGTGTTTACATCTGCATGTGTGTGTATATGTATCAGTGTGTTTGTGTGTGACAGTGTATATATATGTACATACATCTCAGCTTTCAAACGCCTGGATTCCAGCTATAGCCAATTTAGTTATTTTAACATGTCACAATGTTGGGACATGTAATTACATTGTTGCATAATGTGTCAGAATGGGTTATACAATGTAGAGAGTTCATGAAGGTGGGTTTGCTGTGCAGGTGTATACACTACATCCCCATAATCAATGTATAGCATTGGAATTTGCTGTGCAATCTCTTTCTTTATTGTGGGGCTTAGACAGGATTTGCTTCTGTACAGGGCACCTAGTTTTGGATATAGTTTTGATGATAGTTTTTTCAATGTGGAGGCCAAATGATAGATAGGGGTCTAGCAACATACCTAAGTATTGGAATGAAGGGATTGTGGTCAGTGTGTTATTTGATTTTGTTCTGATAAATAGATGGGTATTTTGTCATTTATGCAATTTAGGTACTGTACTAAAGATCATTGTGACAGTTTTATGGGGATCTACCTTTTGTGCATTCTTGATGTAGGGGGTCCCCAAAAATGTATTTTAACAGGGCCATCTCTTCTTTAGTTCCTCCACTGATCCATTTGTGCATGTGATTTTAGTGTGTTTGTTTGTATGTGTTTATGTCAACAGTAACAGAAGATGACTTGCCAAGGTTTTGATGTGCATGTAATCTGCACATGTAGCATTAGGTCAATGAGACGCACAACATTACAACTCTGAGTTCATACAAAAATCTGTATTTGGTATCATTAGAGGAGTGGGCTTTTAATGGTTCTGGTTCCTAATGCAGTCACATTCACCCCCTGGTCTGTTAAAAGTGTAATTGGCAACAGACTAGCCTCCAACTGTCATTAACCCAGTTCTTATTACCCAGTGACACATCTGTCAACAGAAGGACTATCAGGGGAAAATCCATGCAGCTACATTTTAGGTATGATATTATCCCATGTTATAAAAAAAACAAAAAAACCTCTTAAAGGTTCCCAGAAATTTAGTACAATGCACAGTTATGCATTGATCAAAATCTACAAGGTATCTTTCATTTTTTGAAGCAGAATGTGAAATTGAACATTAGTACCTAGGAACGGAGTAGCAATTGACACATTTTACCAACTGTCTTGTCTAGCTACATATCCATTTAAAATGATTGTATTATACCAGAAATATTCAATGACTTGTACACTTTTTTCTTCTTTCAGGTTTAAGAGAGATTTAAAAAAAAAAAATCTGAGTCTGTTAAAGTAAAATATTTGCTAAGGATATCATGGATATAAAAGATCGAAGGCACAGATCTTTGACAAGAGGACGTTGCATGAAAGAATGCCGTTATACCAGCTCCTCATTGGACAGTGAAGACTGCAGAGTGCCTACTCAGAAGTCCTACAGCTCCAGTGAAACATTAAAGGCTTATGATCATGAAAACAGAATGCATTATGGGAATCGTGTTTCTGAACTTGTTCACAGAGAGTCTGATGAATTTCCAAGGCAAGGTATGTCCATGCCATTCTCTAGGTGCCTAACCTTTCTGCAGGCTTATTATCCTTTCTTAAGCAGAAGCAATACATTTTAGATTTAATACACATCCAATTCTACTTTACAATCACTTTATAGAATACATTGCTGTGGGGATACAATTGTTTAAGTTATTTCTGCTTTTTTCTTTTATTCTGACTCAAAACATTGGTTCATGCAAGGTTAGTGAGAAAACAATCAGAAGGCTAACATGTTGGCTCACTCAGATCTTGTTAACATTTGTAAAAATGTTCCAGAGCAAAAGCCTTTTATAATTCAAAACATAGCTTGCTTCCATTAGCATCTTAATGATCATTTACTTTGTTTATTCAGTTATTTTTGTAAATGCATGTTCTTTATTATAAAATAATTGATACTTGTACCCTTGTACTCTAGACATTGCAATGTTGAGAGGTATTGCATAAACTCTGTTTATTCATGATCCAAGGTCATGAGGTGCATTGATAAACCCTGTAGTCCTTTATTTTAACCCCCACCCCCTCATCATTTCAATTTATTTTACTGTTCAGATTGATAACAGTACAATAACTCAGTTCATGACTTTGGGAATATTGAAAGTGCTTAAGCTTGGCTGATTGATACAAGGATCCTATATCACCAAAACTGATTAAGAATTGGCACAACATATTACAATTGTATGATTGTGATTGCATTGGCGTTGCTTACATATTATTGGCATCCATTGGCATGTCAATAATAGATGAGTAAAACTATTTTCCATCTCCAGTAAGAGGATACAGATTACCCAACTGTAGTCATTGAATATACTACTGATGCCTCATCCAACAAATAAATTCACTTTATATTTATAAACATGAAAAATAAATTCACTCAATGCCAAGTTTAACAGGTTTACCGTACGATGACAAGGTTTAAGAAATTACTTCATAATAACCATTTTAAGTAGGGTAGGTTACTTTTAAGTGGTAACTAGTCAACTGAGTGAGTTTATAGATTGTATTCCGTTTAGATGTTTCCATTTACTGACTAATGGTGTTTCAATCCAAAAAGTGTAAGGCATTGTTATGAGTCTAGTGCATGGTTATTTATGCAATAAACGCAGCATTGTTTATGAAACTTTAATGGGACACTGTCAGGATTACAAGTTGATCCAGCACACAGTACTATGTCACACCTAGGACTAAGTATAACCGGACTTTAGAATGGCCGGACATCATGTCTCCAAGAATAGTCAAAATACTTACCATGGTCAGGGACACAGAATCAGCTTTTGACCCCAGAATGGGCATGTACCAGGCATCTGGGTGAATGATTGTCGAGCGGCACAACTTTTCCTGTCAGGACAGTAAATACCATCAAAAACATTTTTATGTGCGGATGAATACGTCACAAACACTGTCTAGTATTCTTGAACCCATAACGACCTTATCTCATTAAAGGCATTATGTGGGTTGGAGTCACA
Organism: Pelobates fuscus; assembly: GCF_036172605.1. Classification (NCBI taxonomy): domain Eukaryota; kingdom Metazoa; phylum Chordata; class Amphibia; order Anura; family Pelobatidae; genus Pelobates; species Pelobates fuscus. Next base: position 119,370,466 of record NC_086319.1, read on the forward strand.
GGGCTCTAATTTACTATAAAGGGTTAAACTGTTTTCAAGAGGTTTAACCCCAAGAGGTTTAACCCCAATCTCCTCCTTTAGCACAGTTGCATTATGGATGGAGAAAAGATGAAAATGTCAGGTGACACAGCCCATTGAGTAATTGTCCATACTGCTACTTGCAAAGGGTTACCAGTGATAAGATGAGAGCATTAGCTGATACTCTGAGCCTATCACCAGATCCCAAGATAAAACTTTCCATATATTCAACCATACATATAGCGTGGTGCATTTAGATTTTTGCCAGCTCATATCAAATGACAAAACTATTGGGAAGCGAAAGGGCAACAGGGGCTGACAAGCCATGACTCCCTCTAGTTAGTTGCAATAGAGAACTAAATCATGCCATCTCTTTTATCTTCAGTCTAAATTATGTACTGCAGGGAATTATCCATCACTACAGGATAATTAGTCAAAAGGACAGAAAGTAATATGACTGACTGACCTGCGTGGGAATGTAGCTGTGACAAGCAGAGTGGGTTGCACTCACCAAACACAAAGGAGCAACTATTTATAAGAAAGGCAGGCAAAAGGAAGGGTGGCAGTTGCTAGTTTGTAATGAATGTGATTGTTTTTAAATATAAAAAGATGATGATAATGAGGAGAGGGTGAAAAGGGGAAGACAGATGAGGGAGCATGAGGCAAATGGGTAAGTGAATCAGGAAGCCTGTATGAAGGGAGGGTAGAGCATATAAAACAAGGGAAAACAAAGTACCTACACAACGTTTAGTCAAAACGTAGCCCCACCTTTTTCAAAGCTACAGATGCCTTCAAACATTGGGAACTGTAGTTCTAAATAAGCTGGATCTACATTTTGTGGTTCATGGCCAGCAATATTCAGATTTACAGCATCCCTCGAATGATATTGTGGATACATTTACACACTGTCAATTTTTTTTTTTTTTTTTTTAAACTAGTCTTTCAAAGATTTTATTTTTCCAACCATGTCATGGAGACCAGAAATTCAGTGGTCATCAAGTGGAGTTTTGGCTTGTGTTCACTGTTACATTTTCAACAGATCTTAAGAGATATTGGGTAATCTGTCTCACATATTCACACTCCTAACTCGTTATTTCTTCAACTAAAGACACTGTTTGACTATAGACTGATTATTTCTTATAAATAGATTATTTCTGCTTGTGATCACTTTCTTGCTTTATTCACACGTTGTATGAATGTAAAGTCCCTGTATTCAAAATACCTCTACAGAAATGCCACAAATCATTCTAGTGATATGGTCAAGTAAAAATGAATATTATGATCATAGTATAACCTTCCTGACATAGCATATCTGATAAATAGGAGATGTTTCTAATGATCTATACGTGTTATATGGTTTTCTTTTTTGCTGTGTGCATAATATATGTTTTTGCTGTATGTATTATATATATATGGATACATACACACACCATCTCTCGAAACTTGGTTTTAAGAGTTACCCCTTGTATAGGTATAATGTGATTTTATTAATATGTATCATTTATACAAAGAAATTCAGAGCAGTTTTAACTGTGCATATGCTATCTCTAAATGGTAACTGGGCAAAAAAAAAATGGGAATAGAGTGCAATTAGCATAGTAATAACTTGCCTCGAATTATGCAGTGGTCCCAACTGTTATGCACATACTTTGAATTAAAATATGCTCTTACCTCTTTGGTGTTACTATGCCCCAGAGGTTAACATGGCCTTTATTTGATATGAAAACAATTGAAGTAGTAAGCCAATATAATTACATTTAAGATGTGCTGAAATGTGTTAGCACCTTAGTGAAAAGCCTTCTGTGATGCTTAGAAATAACTTTCTTTGTGCAGTATGTTAAAACATAACTGAAATTTTGAAAACCTAGATACATGAAAATGCACTGCCTTACGTATAGCAGGGTAGCAGAATTAATTGTCAATGTTTTCATTTTATTATATTATAGTATATATATATATATATATTTTTTATATTATAATGCTAACTTGGACATAACGTTCCTTGCGAACATTGCCCTTGTCCTTTATTGCAATATCCCCCAGACTTATTTTTGCCTCTTGTAAAGGCAAGGCAAATTGTTCAATCACTAAAATGTCCAGTTTACTCACAAAAGTGAGAATACCAGGGAATTCAAAGTGAATTTTCAAAATATAGGTCAAAATAGTCATTTGAGTGTTCATGTTGACTATAGTGTATAACCCTATCTTAGATGCAGTGAAATGGCAAAATTTAGTGTAACTACTAATGACTATTTTAAATGGCAAAATTTAGTGTAACTACTAATGACTATTTTAATCATAATTTTGCAATTAAATTTTCCATTACAGTTCTTTGTTTAGTAAATGAACCCTGATTTATGTATTTATTTAATTATTTACAGTAGTCTATTTCTCTTTCTTGTCTTTTTCACCCCTGCCTTAAGACTGCTTTAAGGCAGTGTTTCCCAACCCAGTCCTCAAGGCACACCTACCAGTCCAGGATTTAAGGATTACCCAGTTTTGTCTAAGGTGTTTTTTCTTTTTTTTTCTAAAAACACCTTAGACAAAACTGGGTAATCCTTAAATCCTGGACTGGTAGGTGTGCCTTGAGGACTGGGTTGGGAAACACTGCTTTAAGGTATCGATTGCTCGTTTTAGCGGAAACTATAACTTTAAATCAAATTGTTTGCCCATTCCAAAGACTCATGAAGAACCATGAAGAAATAAGAAAACTATATATACAAAAATCATCTGTAGATGTTCTATGGAGCCCCAGAGGTGACATAGAGAGGTTTTTTTTTTTTTCATGATTTAGTCGACCTTGCCCACTATATAGTTATCTCATGCACATGCTCTAAATTATTTAGTACAATCTACTAAATTGTGCACATAAGATAACTATATTATTGGCAGCATAGACTGTCATTTGGTAAGATCCTACCTCACTTCATGCTGCCTCAGTCTACTCCGGTCCCTGGCTCGGCTCCAAAATGGTGGTGTAATCAACAGGCTCCTCCAGAGATGTCACTGGACCGAAACCAGGCAAAGTCAGCAGGGAGTGCCAAAGTACCAGCTGTGCAGTCCATGTTATAGTTATCTTGTGTGCACAAACATAATCTAGTAGATTGTGTCAACAAAATAGTTAAAGCATGTTAACTATGTTGTGGGCACAATCTAGTAAATCATATGTATGAGATAGTCACCTTTGGGGCTCTGTGATGTTCCTAGAAAAGGTATGTTTTCAATTAGACCATGTTTACAGAGTCTCTGGCAATAAACATACCTTATGAATGTTTGCATCATATTCTATTCTATATATTGACCATGCAGATATTAATTATAAATCACCCATACTCTATTTAATTAAATAATAGAGACAGGGGCTTAATCAAACACATTTTATTGTCAGAAATAATTTTATCTAACCCACACATCCTGTTTCAATACTTGATTTAAAAACGGTAAAGCATAAAATATTGCCTCACTGATTTCGCAGTTCACTATTAAAATCTCTGGTAATGTTGACCTTGTCTGGAGCTTAGTAGATACGTATATTGCCCCAGATCTTTTCATCATTTCCTCATTGGTCTCAGACATGCTGGTAATTATTTGCATCTTTACTTTTATTTATACTGGGTAATGCAGGACTGGGTAATGCAGGTTTATGCAGGACTGTACAATAAATCACTAAACAAACTGGTATACATGAAAAGGAGAACACTGCCTGTATGTCTAGAGCAGGGGTTCCCAATTAATTTTTCCTGTGGAACCCTTTGACATAGTATACCAACATCGTGAAACCCCCGAAAAAAATTGGCGCCCTAGCACAAACTTTTTAATAAGTGGATTTCTTATTATCATAATATTTTGCTCATAAACTGTTTAATCTTATGATACTCGTGAAGCTTTCACTTAAAATATGCAATGTCTTTATCTTTGTACTCTGGGTGGTTTTGCTCAAAATGATGACGTAATTTAGCAGGTGCTAACGAACTGTATGCCAATATTTTCTTGCAATCTAAGCATTGTGCTTGAGGTATATTTTCATTTCTGGCACTTGTGAATCCAAATTTTAAGTAGCTGTCGTCATATTTTCTTTTCTTTGTTTGATATGATGATTGGGTAGCATTGTGTGCTTTTCATTTTTTCTTTGACTTGTCACTTGTCTCTGCTATTTGAGGAACAGTAGATTCAACTATTTTGGACCTGTTTTTTGATTTATTGTTGTATCGTCTTTCTCAGTTTCTAAAATTGTCGAACAATTAGAAGTAGTAATAATTTTTCTCTTGATAGTTCCGTGTTTTAACCAGTTGTCCAAATTCATGGTTGTTGGTTGGTAAAAAAAATACAGATCTCCCTACCTGACTGCAATGGATGCTGTTTTTATAATGCTCTTAGAAAGAACTTAATGTAAGAAGGATTTTGAATCTGTCTTGGACAAAAAGATTAGAACGCTTTTAAACAGGTCTCACTACCTGACTGCAAGATGTGTTTTTTTTTTTTGATAAAGCTCTTAGAAAGAAATGAACATAAGCAGGATTTGTGCTCAATCTTGGAGTAAAGAGAACACTTTACTACAGATTTCACCAAAGGATGCTGTTTTGTTAACAGCTCTTGCTCTTACAATAATTATTTTTTTACTATATCACAGATTTCTACTGATAGTACGCAGAAAAAAATAAATAAATAAATAAAAAAAAAAAAATATATATATATATATATATATATATATATATTTGTGTTAAGGGCTCATGATAGTACAGAAGAAACAAACACTGATAAGTGTAGGATGGTATTAAAAGAGCAAGTCGGTTGTGGTGTGCCGGAACCGACGATGAGGTAGGCCTGTAAATAAAGAGGGCAAAAGTAGAAAATCAAATTTATTACATACCAGCAATATACATACTTTTAACCAGACATGTCTTGAAAGGCATTTCTTACTTCTTGTACCAGGTTAGGTATGTATCTAGAGTAAGCAGATGATTTCCAGCGCCCTAGTGACTTGATAACATGTACTGGAATATTTGCACTGGATGCTGTGTAGGCCGCTCCTATGCGGAAGGAGTGGCCCGAATAGTTAGCTGATTTGAGGCCCAGCTGTGTAAGTAAAGACCTGACGTGTGTCATAAAGGTGGTGGTAGTGAGTACTGAACCTTGTAGACGGAAAAGTGGTTGAGATAGTGGTGTGTTGATATGCTGGGTATATGAGTCCAGTAGTTTGACGGGGCACCACCTGTTGTGAGTAGGATAGTATTTAACCTCTACTGGAGGTGCATGTTGATTGGTTTTGGAGTGAGGCAGAGTCAAGATATAATAGTCCATGTGTTTTGTTAAGTGTGAATGAAGTAGGATGTGAGTGGACTGTGTTGTGTTGATGACGGTAAATTCTCTTGGTCTCAAAAAACCATAAAAAGCTACGTATATAGCGGTTTTAATGACGAGATTTGTGTTGTTGGCAAAGGGTTTTAAATCTAGTAAGCTGGATAAGTCTTTAAAAATATGGAAGTCTATAGGTAGCCTCTGGGCCGTACGTGGGGGTTCGGATCTCTGAATACCCCTAAAGATGTTCTTAATTTGGTAGGAGGACATGAAACTTGAGTTGTTTGGTTGTAAAGTTAGCATGTGATGTTGGACGCCTGTTAGATATAGTTTGATTGTGTTGTATGATAGTTTGAGGTGGCAAAAAGAAGAAAAGCCCAACAAGGATGTCATGATGAAAGGTTGTAAGATGTTGTGTTCCGACAGGAATCTTTTAAATAAAATGAAGGCCCTGTCGTAAGTTTTCCGGGTATTGGTAGACAGTGCTAATTGGGACAATGTCCTGCTATGTTGCATGATAGCGTCTAATCCATTACTAGATGGTGGAATAGTGGAGTGGTCGTGGCTGTGAGTGCGGCTGACGGGAGTATTTGCCAAAAAGCCTGGAAATTAAAATGAGACAAGTTGTCAGCAGCCATGTTACATACACCTGGAACATGAACACAAAACAAGAAGAAATGCAGCCAGCCAAGTGAGTTTTCTCAGGAATCTCATAATAGTCAGTGATTTGGATCGGCCTTTGTTTATAATGTGACAGGTTGCTTGGTTGTCTGAGTAGCAATGTACTGACGAACCTACCCATAAATGCCTCCATGCCATGGCAGCCGCCACGATGGGATATATCTCAAACAGAGCTGAGGTAGTGGAAAAACCCTCCAGGTCCTGAACCTCTGAAGGCCAGCTGCCCCAAAGCCATTCGTTCCCGAAAATTGCTGCAAAACCTGTGGTAGACGCCGCGTCTGACCAAATGGTAGGTGAGGAGTCAGACAATTTAGGGAGGAACATACTTTTACCATTCCAGGTGGTTAAAAAGTTTCTCCACATAAGTAGGTCTGCCGTGGCTTGGGTATCCAGGGGTAACCTGTGTGCATCATCTCTAAAAAGTGGGAACATGTAAAGGAGTCATGAGATGAAAGCCCGGCCTTGAGGTATGATGTGCATGGCAAAATTCAGTGACCCAAGCAGAGACTGTAATTCTTTGCGGTTGCAAGTACCGAGTTGTATGTAGAGATTTATGTTGGTAAGAATGTTTTCTACCTTGGTGCGTGGCAGGCTAGCTTGCATGGTGGCCGAGTCTAGCATGATACCCAGGAATGTGATGAAGGTATCTGGTCCTTCAGTCTTGGTGGGGGAGACTGAGACACCCACCTGTTTGAAAAGGCTGATGGTTTCTTTGAGGCTACTGGGAGGGGAAATATTCTCCTCGACCAGTAAGAAATCATCCAGATAATGTATAACTGTAGGGCATCTGGCTATATTTAATAACAACCAGCATAGGGTTTCGGCAAATACGTTGAAAATGGCCGGACTACTTTTGGAACCAAAAGTTAAGCGTGAGAAAAAATAGTAGTTCCTGGGCCACTTAGCACCATGCAGGTGCCACAGTGTAGGGTGGATAGGCAATAACTTGAAGGCATTTGTGATATCAGTCTTGCTGAGCCATGCTCCGACCCCTGCCTGCATGATGGCCGTAATGGCGTGATCTATGGTGGAATATTGCAGTGAAAATTCCTCAGAGGGTATGAGGGAGTTCAGACTAGGAGTGGCAGAGGTGTGAGGTGCATATAGATCGATGATAAGTCTCTGTTTGTGGGAATATTTCCACGTGAAAATACTGATGGGGTTTGTCTGCCATGTGGTGAAAGGAGGGGCCCCAATAGGAAGCCCTCTGTCACTTCTTTGGCTATGAGTGTGTCAACCGCTGTAGGGTTTTGTTGTGCGGATTGTAAATTAGGACATTCCAGGATTCCGGAAGGCATGTGTATGAGACCTGTGTGCAATCCTTCTGATAGACCTGAGATAATGAATTCTACCAAATGTCTAGATGGATGATGTGACAGTAATGCCATAAGTACAGAAATGTTTATCGACGTTAAGTATTGTTTAGGGTACATTTTATTTGGACACATAGTTTTAGCATGTGCCCTGAAACATTTTGAACATATATGCAATAACCGACATCCACTGTAATTGCATGCTCCAACATTAAAATTATTACATATCTGGGACTTGCCCAGAAACTTGATAGGCCGTCCCAGTTTGTCTTTGGGTGTTTTTTCTGCAGAACCAGCGGAACTAGTGCCCTGTGAGGGGGTAGGTTCGTTCGCAGTGGTTGGACAGAAATTAGCCGTATGAGCCATGGAGGAGCAGTATGCACAAGCCGACGTTCTTAGACCTGCAAAGTGCCTGCAGAAAATGACTGTATCAATCTTGCTCCAGTTGGACCTTGTTCCGTACTGGGAGAAGGCGCCAGACACTTTGGCAGAAAAGGATCTATGGTAATCATAGAAAGCTGACCCACCATATTTGTTGCCCAGGTCCACCAGCTTGTGCATATACAAGTCAAACTCCTCACGTCTGTGGGGATATACAGCACAGATAACATCACGATAAATGCCAAATGCCAACACGAATTCAGGGATAGTCAGTTTCCTATTTAATCGGGCATCCCTAGATTTGACCACCACAGAAATATCGTCATAAGCGTATGTCTTATGTTCCACGACATCCTGGGAGGCAATCAGCAATGAAGCCAAGTTAATATCTTTACCTTTCAGGATATATTTTTTGAGGTGCTCAGGTATCATATGGGCAGGGTAAACCTCTTGATCATCCGAGGTGATGGCTGGAGAAACTGATTGCAACTCGACCAGTGCTGGAGGGGTTGCAGCGGCCGGTCCAGCCATGGTAAGTGACCGATTCAAGTTTCTCCAGCCTAGAATTGACCTTGCTCATGGATGCCATGAGGGATGAGAGCATGCCATGTATATCTCCTGGGTTAGACTGGCTAGTTCCTTCCCCAGTGTCCATGTTATCGGTTGAAGTGTGCAGTAACTTGTAGAGTTCTGCTTTCCTTGCTGTTGCCAGAAATGGGATTTGTCGTCTCCTGAGTTTGTTGGTTATGCGAGGGATTGTCCATGACCTGAAAGATGCTGGACTAGCCACCTCTCCTCCCTGTGATGGGGTGTTTGCTCTAGCCGGAGTGCCCGGTAGGGAGAAATCCTCTACCCCTTCTTGAGACATACTAAATGACAAAATATTTGGTTAGTGTATGAAAAACCCAGGGGTGATACTGGCAGGCTAACTAGGCCGTAAAGGCGAATAATTAATCTAGTTTTGTGACAGGTGAGGCCCTGCTAGTTGCCAAGTGGCTATGAGAGGCTCTGTCTATGAGTTGGCGCGAGACATGTGTAATCTGTATAGGCTGGGATTAGGGCTTCTACCAGTATGTGTGGGAGGTGTAAAAGTCTATGAGTATGATAGTGACATGACTGCCCATGCTTGGTGACAAGCGTTACGCTGAGTCCGATACCTAGCAGCAGGGGATTTGGCCGTGTAATATGTATATATGGAAGGTGATCAGATGATATGCATGTCATTAAACTGATCTGGGAAATGCAAGGGACTTTTAATGTGAAATGACAATATGCAGAAAATGTTGCTGTAACGTGACGTATGAATGGTTGAACCAAAACGTGTGATTCAAACCCAAAAGTCTTGTGAGACATATATGACCATGTTCTTGAATACTCGTGTTACGTCGTCAGGGCTGCCATCAGAAATTTTGGGGCCCCTGACTAAGCACAAGGTCTGGGCCCCCCCCCCCCCCGACCCCTCCCTCCCGGGCCCGCCCACGCCCTACCTAGTCCGCTGACAATGATGCGGGACTGAATGTGGTGTGTATAGTGGAAGTGAATTAGAATGTGTGTAATGGATGTAGTGTTTGTGTGTATTAGATACTGTTTGTGCAGTGAATGCAGAGTGTGTTAGTGTAGCGGATGCAGTGTGTATAGTGAACGCAGAGTGTGTTTGAGTAGTGGATGTAGTGTGTGTACAGTGATGTAGTGTGTGCTTGTGTAGTGGATGTAGTGTTTGTATGTACTAGATGAAATGTGTTTAGTGGATGCAGTGTCTGTAGTTGATGTAGTGTGTGTATTAGACGCAGTGTCTGTGTATAGTGAATGCAGAGTGTTTCAATTTGTGGTGGATGTAGTGTGTGTACTGTGAATACAGGATGTTTGTGTAGTGGATGCTGTGTGTACAGTTAATGCAGAGTGTGTCAGTATAGTGAGTCCAGAGTGTGTGCATAGTTTAGTGAATGCAGAGTGTGTGTTAGTGTGTAGTGAATGCAGAGTGTGTCAGTGTAATGAATATAGTGTGTGTGTTAGTGCAGTGAATGCAGAGTGTTTGTAAATGTGTAGTGAATGCAGAGTGTGTATTAATGTGTAGTGAATGCAGAGGGTGTGTTAGTGTGTAGCGGATGCAGAGTGTGTGTTAGCGTAGTGAATGCAGAGTGTTAATGTGTAGTGAATGCAGAGAGTGTTTGAGTAGTGGATGTAGTGTGTGTACAGGGATGTAGTGTGTGTGTTGTGTAGTGGATGTAGTGTTTGTATGTACTAGATGAAATGTGTTTAGTGGATGCAGTGTCTGTAGTGGATGTAGTGTGTGTATTAGACACAGTGTCTGTGTATAGTGAATGCAGAATGTTTCAATTTGTGGTGGATGTAGTGTGTGTACTGTGAATACAGGATGTTTGTGTAGTGGATGCTGTGTGTACAGTGGATACTGTGTGTACAGTTGATGCAGAGTGTATGTTAGTGTAGTGAATGCAGAGTGTGTGTCAGTCTAGTGAATCCAGAGTGTGTGCATAGTTTAGTGAATGCAGAGTGTGTGTTAGTGTGTAATAAATGCAGAGTGTGTGTTAGGGTGTAGTGAATGCAGAGAGTGTGTTAATGTGTAGTGAATGCAGAGAGTGTGTTAATGTGTAGTGAATGCAGATAGTGTCTTAGTGTAGTGAATGCAGAGAGTGTGTTAGTGTAGTGAATGCAGAGAGTGTGTTAATGTGTAGTGAATGCAGAGAGTGTGTTAATGTGTAGTGAATGCAGAGAGTGTGTTAGTGTGTAGCGGATGCAGAGTCTGTGTTAGTGTAGTGAATGAAGAGTGTTAATGTGTAGTGAATGCAGAGAGTGTGTTAGTGTGTAGCGGATGCAGAGTGTGTGTTAGTGTAGTGAATGCAGAGTGTGTTAGTGTGTAGCGGATGCAGAGTGTGTGTTAGTGTAGTGAATGCAGAGTGTGGTAATGTGTAGCGAATGCAGAGTGTGTGTCAGTATAGTGGATGCAGTGAGTGTGTTAGTGTGTAGTGTATGCAGAGTGCATGTTGTATTAGTGAATGTAGTGTGTGTATTGTATTAGTGTATGCACTGTGTGTGTTAGTGTATGCAGTGTGTGTTGTATTAGTGTATGCAGTGTGTGTGTTTGTGTATGCAGTGTGTGTTGTATTAGTGTATGCAGTGTGTGTTGTGTCAGTGTTTGCAGAGTGTGTTGTGTTAATGTATGCAGTGTGTGTTGTGTTAGTGTATGCGGTGTGTGCTGTGTTAGTGTATGCAGTGTGTGTTGTGTCAGTGTATGCAGAGTGTGTGTGTTGTGTCAGTGTATGCAGTGTGTATGTGTTGTGTTAGTTTATGCAGTGTGTGTGTGTTGTGTCAGTGTATGCGGAGTGTGTGTTGTGTTAGTGTATGCAGTGTGTGTGTTGTGTCAGTGTATGCAGAGTGTGTGTTGTGTCAGTGTATGCAGAGTGTGTGTTGTGTCAGTGTATGCAGAGTGTGTGTTGTGTTAGTGTATGCAGTGTGTGTTGTGTCAGTGTATGCAGAATGTGTTGTGTCAGTGTTTGCAGAGTGCGTGTTGTGTTAGTGTATGCAGTGTGTGTTGTGTTAGTGTATGCAGTGTGTGTTGTGTTGGTATATGCAGTGTGTGTGTTGTGTCAGTGTATGTAGTGTGTGTGTTGTGTTAGTGTATGTAGTGTGTGTGTGTGTGTCAGTGTATGTAGTGTGTGTGTGTGTGTTGTGTCAGTATATGCAGTGTGTGTGTGTGTGTTGTGTCAGTGTATGTAGTGTGTGTGTGTTGTGTCAGTGTGTGTGTCAGTGTATGTAGTGTGTGTGTGTGTGTGTGTTGTGTCAGTGTATGCAGTGTGTGTGTTTTGTCAGTGTATGTAGTGTGTGTGTGTGTTGTGTTAGTGTATGTAGTGTGTGTGTTGTGTTAGTGTAGATAGTGTGTGTGTTGTGTCAGTGTATGTAGTGTGTGTGTGTGTGTTTTGTCAGTGTATGTAGTGTGTGTGTGTGTTGTGTCAGTGTATGTAGTGTGTGTGTGTAAATGTCCAATGAGGAGGGGAAGGGGGGGCATTTTAACATTATTAAAAAAATAATAATAATTTAATTAATTAAATCGTTTCTCCCCCCTCCCTGCTTACCTGTGTCTAGGGAGGGGGGAGATTCCATCCCCGGTGGTCCGGTGGCATGGTGGGGCCCCCCGGCTTCCTGTTACCGCAGAGGGGGCCCAGGCAGCACACAGCTTCTCCTCTTCTCTCCTCCAATAACTCTCGCGAGACCCGCGGATCGTTGCCATGGCAACCGGGTCTCGCAAGAGTTATTAGCAGGGAGGAGAAGAGAAGAGGCTGTGTGCTGCCTGGGCCCCCTCTGCGGTAACAGGAAGCTGGGGGGCCCGCGGCTGCACACATAGATAGCGATATTCGCTATCTATGTGTGCAGGGAGGGAAAGTGGGGCCCAGGACTGCCAGAGCAGTCCGGGCCCCCCAGGACCGCCGGGCCCGTGACAACTGTCACTGTTGTCACCCCCTGATGGCGGCCCTGTACGTCGTCTGAGTATGTCAACAAAAGGCCCGAGTTTGTAAATGCCATGTAAAAAACGTGATGTATGTGGTTGTAAGTAAAAGCATGATTACCAACTTTAGAAATAATCCATAATCGTAGGCTAACTATTACATGAAATCTATAATTTATTAAATTAAAATCACTATGCTCTAAACCAATACATAAGAGACAATTTTAACCAGATAGGAACTTAGTATCATATGCATAAGTATGGCAAGTATATCTGATTTATACAAATTCATGAAAGTACCTAAAATAGGTAAAACCGAATTTGCTTAAATATACAACAGAAACAGAGTTTGCCCTATGACAGATGTGAAATGAATGTGTGCATAACTGAGCAAACTGCCGAACGCATACTTAGAATGAATAGAAAGAAAACCAGTGAAAATCATCAAAATTTGACCGACCTAGATGAGAGGTATGTAACAGCCGAAACGGAAGGCAGCGTGAATGAGAGCTTCGGTACAATGAAGCGACAATGAAATGAGATGAAATGGTGTTTAGAAACATGCCGAAAGGATTATGGCACGGACAAGTGATACCAAAATGAGAAATTAACGTATGCAATTGCGGCCTGGCCGGAAAGCCGTAAAGTGAGGACCCGTTTGAGAACAGAACGCCGTGGGACTAAACCGGGCATCGGACTTACGATTTTGAAGTCCCTGGGACGTTATCTACGATGAAGACCAGAGCCACGAGGAGCTGGACGGGCGGAAAACCTTGAAGAGGATTCCTGGACTCAGCTACACGTGGAGAAATCGTGGTTTTCTGAAAAACCAAGATGGCGCCGTACAAGAACCAGAAGTGGATCCTCATGAGGCGCTGACCTCAAACGGTATGGAGCCAGGTAAGGGGTGTCCCTTAAGTAGGGAAGAGATGTGTCATACACCCCTCCCACAATTACAGGCCAAAAGGCCTTAATACATATAAAATTATATTTAAATTAAATTATAAGTAAATAAGTACCTAAAAAATAATTTTAAAATTTCCAAAATCATGTGGATACTCTCATTTCACTCTTGCAATTATCTGGTAGTTAGAAGAAATTGCAGCTACTCCCATGAACACTATGTCACTATGCAAGCAAGCCTCACTTCAAGCAAAAGTCAAACCCCTGCTCTTGTGAGAACAATAGAGAACTACATGGAGCATTTATCACCAAGTCAGTGTGTGACGGACCGCTAGGCACTCTAACTGGGTACCTCCGTCAATCGCTGCTTCCTAGTACTTGCAAGCACCATAAGCACTGCACTGGAACACCATAACCACCTTAAACCCCACAAACTGCCGCAGCTTGGTTGGGGTCTTGCTGTCCTCCACTCAACCTGAACCCAAGACCAGGATCCAGCTTCTAATGGGTAGACCTCTCCTAGTTCGGAGAGCGAAGCAGGCTGCTCTTACAAGAGCAAGTGTTGTGAACCAAGGGAGTATAGTGATTATAGCAATCCCCAGAGTGTGAATATAGCTATCTAATACCCAAAACATGAGCCTAGACTTCATGAAGGGTAAAACGAATCTCAGTTTATTGGTAGCCACAACTGGCCTTTTATGACAGTGCCCATGCAAGGGGCACTACCCTTTGGACCTGAGAGTAAACTACAGTAGAAACAAATACACAATCACATTGGCTCTCAGGTCTAGAACTCTCCCATACAAAATAGGTAAATCCCTCACCTATGCTTGGGAGATAATTGAGTCAAGCACTATACTAAACTCAATTATCTCCAAACACAAAAAACACACATTTTTACAAACCTACAAAATACATTAAAACACACAAACCCCCACACAAGTTACATCCCCTGATAGCCCTGATCTGGGTGACCAACATATCCAAAAATCTTCCAGATTAGTTGATGGGTTCTGGAATTTACTGGAAGTCATAGTTTTGGCCGACCACACGCATGGTCCCATGCCCAAAACAGTTCCATAGAATCATGGCTAATTGCGGCTGGAGACTGACCGGGAACCGCAAAGTCTTGCTGCCAAAAAACAGTTCCATAGAATCGCTGCTAAGTGCCACTTGGGGACCAACCGGGAACTGCAAAGTTTTCATGCCAAAAATAGTTCCAGGGCATTTGCGGCTAAGTCCCCCTGAAGTCTATTTGCAGTTTTGGTCCATGCGAACGGCTGCCAGTGAGCTAGTGTTCGGTTCTATGGAAAGTGCCGAACCAGGGAAACAAGGGGGAATAAAATATGGGTCTTTACAGTCGCTGGCCTGGCCCATAGTACTGAGGTAAGAGGCTGGCCAGCAGGCCTCCTCCAATAACATGTGACGAGGCTCAGTTCGTCACACAGTGTAACGCAGCTTAACACTAGGGGAGATAGGAATGGGAGAATACAGAGAGGAAAGAGGAGTAAGGGAATCCTGGGAGGAGAGAAGAGTTAATGAATTCTGGGAGGATAGAGGAATGAAGGAATACTGGTCTGGGAGGAATCCTTACCTTAAATTATGCTGGGTGGCCAGACACAGGACAGGCATGCATAAGTGTGTAGCAATCTCGCAATCTCTTTATAAGATCGCGGCCGCGCTATCTCTGCTGTTTCCAACCTTCTGGGAACAGCAGGGACTGGCGGCCATCTTGGAAGTGGCAATTCACAGCGGAACCCCAATTTTGTTCATAGTTGGCCCATGAGTGCACTATCTAAAGGAGATAAAGGGGAGTGGGATTTTTTTTATTTTTTTTGGCAAGGATCACTTCAAATGTGCAAAATGTGAAAGAATGCTTATCTGGCATTTCTTTCTAGATGGCATCTCACCACCTGAAGGTCAATATGTCAAAGGCAAAGCTCCTTCTTACTCCCCTCTCTATCTTTACTCAAATTTCTGACTTGTATATCATTGTGAACAGCATCACTATCTTCCCATCACCCAGAGTCCACTGCCTTAGACACCAATCTGTGCTTCTTCCCCACATTATTTTCTCCTCTGGTTGCAAACACCTACATAATATTTCCATAATATGTCTGTTTCTGACACCAAAGGGCAGCTGCCCTTGTTATTTCTAATTTCAACTATTGCAATAAATTGGTAACTCACCTTCCTTTATCCGACCTCTGACCTCTTCAGCCAACTTAAAGGTATTTTGCAGACTAATGCAGATTACCTGTGTCTCTGTATCTGCTGCTCTCTCGTCTCCTTCGCTGGCTCTCCATTCACCACAGAACTAAATTCTAAATTCTCAACTGACCAACAAAGTCCCGACTAGCACCCACCCGTGTCCTCAGTAATCAACAAATATACTCAAACCTACCCCAAAATGTCTCAAATTACCTTCTCCTTGAATTTTCTATTATTTTTGCACCCATTTTTGGTTGTCTTCTTGTCAGACTTACGACATTTTTATTTTTTAACTTTCTTATGACCATGCAGACTTACCATTATACATGCATCATCTCAATATTATATTATTGATGATATGGTATGCTGTACAAAATATGTTTCATACACTGAATAAAAAAAAATAATAAAAAAAATAAAACTGAATAAAAAAAAAAAATATATATATATATATATATATATATATGATATATGTAATCTTCAGCACATATATATTTGTTTTAATTCTTTCTGATTTGAATTCATCTTGTTGTGTAATTGTGTAATATGTTTAATGTTGTGTGGATCTTTTGTACCATTATTTACCATCCAGTAACCTGTGCTCTTGGCTATTTGTGATGCGTTTTATTGAAGAAACATAAAAATTATACATGAGTGTTGTCATAAGAGTGCTTTGAAAGCCACAAAGTTACCTTCTTTAGTTGTGACAATTTTAGATTTTATTGCAAGGACATAAAAATTATACATGGATGTAGCTTGCAATCTTTCAAGGATAACCTCTATGGTGGTTTCAAGAACATCTACAATATGTATCACTTTTATTTTTGTCCAGTACAAAAGTATTAGTCTTAAAACTATCCTTTCTTTTTATATTACAGGCAGTATCACATTTAAAATTAAGAAATATATAAACTATCGTATGAAAATATGACTGGAACGTGATTGCAATCCTTTACTAGCTCATGTCAAAAACAAAACAGTACTAGTCAAAGGCCAACTGCTGTATATTTTGAGTGCCTTGTTCCTTAGCTTGCCTCCAGTGAAGTTCTGGCTCTAAATTTGCAGTAACCATTTTTCTTGTGTTGGCTATCCACCTCTACGTTCAACCTGATAGCAAATGAAATAGCTGTCTATTCTTGGTCATGGGGTTTGTTCATTTAATTGCATTAGTTCTGTTTATCATCTTATTTTTTTCTCTGGCATCCCTGACCTCAGCTTTTCCTTGACATGTTTCCACCTGTCTTCAGGTGAGTCACATCTATTCTTAGCTGTTTGTGTTACACCTGACCACCTCTAAGGAACAGTAATATGCTCTATCCTTTCGCCCACTGTACTGTCTAAGGTTTTTGAGTGATAGGTTTATTTATCCTGGCACTGAGATCATTGCCTTAAGCTGTACACAAAGAGAAACATACAATTTTTGGCACTAATAATCAGATGTATACAGAGTTGAAACTGAATTAAACTAGTGTCTAAGTACAACATGGAAGTCAAACTTTTAAAGATCCATGACATTCACTGTCACAGGCTGCAGGCACACTTTTTAGCATAACTGCATTCAATTTCATTCGGTAGGTCTATTGTCCAAGTGTAAGTGAGAACTATGCCCAACACTAGTTAAAGGAACACTATGAGGTCAGGAACAGAAACGTGTATCCCTGACCCTATAGTGTTAAAACCATCATCTTGACCCCCTAACCCTCTAAATATAATTCTCGTACTTTTGTTCCAATCTGCTGCTGCTCACTCTGCCCCTGATCTGCCTGCTTTGCTGACATCATCAGAAGTGATTTTATTTTCCAGCAAATCACAATGCTTTCTCATAGGAAAACATTGGATTGGCTGAGCTTGTCAAGGAGGCAGATCAGGGACAGAGCCAGCACAAGCCAAACACAGCCCTGGCAAATCAGCATCTCCTAATAGAGATCATTGAATTAATGCATCTCTATGAGGAAAGTTCAGTGTCTGCAAGCAGAGCGTTGAGACACTGAATGACAGTGCTGCACAGTGTACAACACTGCCCCAGTAATCACTTCTAGTAGCCATATGATGAGTTGCCAGTTAAGTTATCCCTAGGCTGTAATATAAACACTGCCTTTTCTCAGAAATAATAGTGTTTACTGCAAAAAGCCTGAAGGAAATGATTCTACTCACTAGAACAAATACAATAAGCTGTAGTTGTTCTAATGACTATCGTGTCACTTTAAATAACAAATGTTTGTCTGTGTTTTCCAGCTGCAGTTAAAACAATACATACTATAATCTGTGAGAAAATAATGAAAACATGCATACAAACTTTAGGAATATGAGTCAGTGCCACTCCCTTTGCTTAAAATAAACTTTTCACAAAAGCATTTAAATGCACTTATAATCAAGGAAAGTCTCCACTCTGCAGCAGTTCCACCTACTGTGAGATCATCAGTCATGATGATCTTTGTCCAGTTCAATACTTCTCATAAGGAATACATTGGGGCAAAGTGCAAATGACTGGCAATTGCTGCTCTCTACCCATTCAATGCTTAGGGAAACACTGAATCCAATACTTCTTTGTGAGAAGCATTAATGGCATAAGGCACCATCATTCTGTCTATCACCATGCCAATGTAGTATAAAGCATACTTTTAATCAAAACCTTTAGCAGGTAAAAACTAACAATTTTGTATGACAATGTGTATAGGGCACTTGGGATGATACATTTACCTTGTGAGGGTTATTTACTAAAGTGAGAATTCAAAGTGAGTTCAAAGTAAATGTAAAATTAAAGGCAAAAGTGGCTAAACTGAAAGCATAGCTGATCTAGAGAATTTTTCCATTTCAGCTATTTTGACCTTAAATCTGAAATTCACTTACATACAATTTTCATTTAGTGAATAACCTTATATTATTATTTTATTATTTATATAGCGCCATCAAATTCCGTAGCGCTGTACAATGGGTGTCTTATTCATTCAGTACAAAATGCCCCTTAATCATAGTTTCTTATTTTAATTTAATACTCAATTCAGGTTTACTTTGCACACTTGCTACTGTAAGCTAAATCATGGTGTGACAGAAGCATACTAGAAGGGATTACAAAATCCAGTGTTTAATTTTTATGTTATGTCTTAAATATTATATGTTAGATATATTTGATTGTGATTAAAGTTGTATAAAATATAAACACGTTATTCTAAATTGTAAAATGTTACAATTTAAAAAAAAAAACATTGCAGTGTGTTATTATACAGGTAATATGCAATAAATCAAAATGTACTCTACCGACGCATTTGATTTGTAAAATGGCTGGTTAACTGAGCTGCCCCCACCATATTGGCAGGGCACCTTTTTAACCCCTTAAGGACCAAACTTCTGGAATAAAAGGGAATCATGACATGTCACACATGTCATGTGTCCCTAAGGGGTTAAAGGTGTGAGAGAAATAACTTGCATTAACTTTATTCACTGGTCCCTAATCAGTTTTGTTTTACTATTTTAGCAGTCCCAAAAATAAAATGTGTGTCATGAGTGAATATTAAGATTCCATATCGTACATTAGAAACATTTTTCAACCACTGACTGGACCCGAAATCACATCATGAGAAAGATCTAATTGCTTTTAAATATGTGTTTTAAGAAGGGACTGCAGAATTCTAGAAGACAACATCTGTACGGGTCTGAGACAATCATTGAGATTCCTCTGTTATATTTAATGTGCTCTGAAAATCTGATCTATTTTACCAATGTTCGTTTACACACTAAAACCAACTAAGGCGTTCTCTCGCAGCACGCTAATGCAATGGAAATAAACCTTAAAGTAAAGGTTTGGCCTCAGCCCTTTCTCTCTTAACTGCCGCACAGTATATTTTTGAAAGATTTAAATCTTTGTGTTTCACAACTCAAAATGATAGGATGCTTCTGTGCCATTGGTTCTTCTCTGGCTGATCAATTTATGTTAGACTCAGCAAAATTATTTGTCACCTTATTTTGAATAGTAGTCTCTGCATGGGGAAACTTTACCTTTTTATTTATATTAATAGCCATCTGAAATGTAAAGTGAGCGCTGCATTCATCATGCTGTATGTATTTGGAACAGCTACGTTATGCAAATGTAGACCTCTATGCTTTCCTTGCAAAGCCCGGGTAAATGAATCCCTTAGACTTTGACAAATTTCTGCTAATACATTTCTTAGAAATATCACTATGATCCTGAACTCTATTTCCACTGCTAGCATAGTGTACCTATCCCTTTCAGGATTGCTATTCATGTACACCTCATTAGTATAGCCTTTTCTAATTATACCATTAAAGCAAACATATGCTCAAATATAGATATACATATATATTGTAGGAAATTAATAAGAAGTCTATATTCACTATAGGCAGTCATTCCTCATTGGGTCTTAATCAAAAAGGTCTCAGTGGGGTCACAGCTAGGAAATGAAAAAAGCTGGAAGATCGCAGGTTTTAAAAATGAACAAGAAAAAAACATCCATATAAAAGCATCAAAAATGTTTTAATTTATTTATTTTTTAATATGTGTATATTTATATTCTATTATTTCTATCTTTTATTTTTTAATACGTATATATATATTTAATGACCGTCATTTTCATTCTCTCATTCATCAAACATGTGTTTTCATGAATGAAAAGATATTCCCAAATATTAACAAATATTTTTGCTGAGTATAAAGTAAATTGGTCAGCCGGATCAGGCCTTTGCACAAAAGCATTCTATTATTTTGAGTTGTGAAACACTAAGATTTAAATCGTTTAAAAATGGATTGCGAGAGAGGAATGGTCGAAACCTTTAGTCTAAAGGTTTATTTTCATTGCATTAGCATGCTTTGAGAGAATGCCTTAGTTGGTTTTAGTGTGTAAACGAACATTGGTAAAATAGAAAAGATTTAAATATAACAGAGGAATCTCAATGATTGTCTCAGACCTCCCCAGTTGTTGTCCTCTTGAATTACACAGTCGCTTTTTCAAACATAGATTTCTAATCAACCAGACCTTTCTCATAATGTGACTTCAAGTTCAATCAGTGGCCTGAACATTTTTTGAATTGTGCGATATGGAGTTAAAATGTGCAATCATGACACACTTTATTCTGCAACTTATAAAATAGTATTACAAAACACATCAAATTAAAATGAGTGCAGAGTTAATATATTAAGGACCAATGTACAAAGTAATGGTAAGTGAATTCTTACACACCTTTTAAAAGGTGCTGTGACAATATAGTGGGGCAGCCCATTTCACCAGCCATTTTACAAATCAAATGCATTGACAGAGTACATTTTGTATTATAACATTTTACTTGTATAGTAACACACTGCAATGTTTTTTTTTTTTAAATGGTAACATTTTAAAATTAAGAATATAATGTGCTTATATTATACAACTTTTATTAAAATCAAATATATCTAACATTTAACATTTAAGACAAAAAAAAATGAAATACAAAATGTTCCAATCCCTTTTAGTATGCTAATGTCACACCATAATTTATCTTACAATAGCATTTTAGCAAAATAAAACTGAATTAAGTAATAAATGATAAATTTATAAGATATATGCAGTTATTCACAAAAGTGAGAATGCAAAGATAATTCCAAAATAATTTTAAATTTAAAGTCAAAGGTGCTGATCTAAAATGATTCTCTAAGTCAGCTATGCTTTGGCTACTCTGGCCTTAATTTTGAAATTCCTTTTGAAATCACTCTGAATTATAACTTCAGTAAATAACCCTGCAAGTGTACACATGGGTACACGTTTCTGATTTTTCCAGATGTTGTCTTCAATATAGTTGTAACTAATAGTCTTCATTGTATCAGTTGTAGAAATGTAGCTCTGTATGTGCACACAGATACACATGCATTCACACTAATTACTTACAAGCGTGGTACAAAATCACATTGTGAAGTGAAAATACTCTTGATTTTTCAGTGTAACCTAAGCAAACTCATCAATTCAGCCATAGTAGTCCTTGCCAAACTTCAGGATTGCAGTCTCCCAGCAGGATATATTCTGCCTTTCAACATTTGGGCATTGACAAAAAATAATTGACTGATGAAAGCAACTATAAACCAGGCTAGGGCTGACAAGTTTAAATATGTTCAAACATATAAATGGTTTGATTTGAAAAAAAAATTAAAGAGTTAAAGTATATCATTCTGCAATTGTGCACCATGTAATATAAAACAATTAAAAAAATGTAATGAAAAAAACAAAAAAAATGGGTGTGTGTTTGTATGTGTGTGTGTTTTAAAAATTTTTTGGCAAATATCTTTGAACGAGTGGCATTAAAATGCCAAAGGATTTAAGATCTAAAAATGAAGTCATAGTGAATTCCCTAGAGAAACTTCTCATGATGTGAAAATTAATCTCAGCATGTCAGGAAAGTTAGCAATCGAATCTCTAAGAGGAGATAGCAATATCAAGAACACTCTTCGGACTTGAAATCGAGGAAATATGATTTTCTCTATATGGCGTCTTGACTTCTTGGTTAGATCAAAACAGGCTATATCTTCTCTGCTTGTGATAAAATATTATCTTTGACCTTTTGACTCGTATCCAAGAAAACTCAAAACAGCATGTTTTACAAGGATGGACGGGAGGGGCTTTATTTAAATATTTGCTCACTTTTAATGTGTCCTTAACTGATACTAGTATTATGGGAAGGCACATTTTATTTGTAAAATCAAAGAATGATATATTAGTTACATAAATGTATGTTATTCATTTGTGGGGGATCATGTTAGAAAGGGTTTCTTTGCCCATTACATGGTCAAGTATATTTTAAGGGCAGATGTTGGAAACCTGCAGCTCTCCAGATATTGTGGACTACATCTCCCATAATGCTCTTATAGCCATAATGCTGGAAAAGTGTCAGGGGAGATGTAGACTACAAAATCTGCTATGCTGAAGGTTGCCTACAGTTTTTTAGATGGGCAGATAGCCAGATGGTTGCCTTACAGATACATAGAAGTACTTAGAACCCGTGCTCACTTTTATATTGTACCAAAAATGTCACAATTTTTTTGTTTTTTGTTTTTTTATTGTTATCTACTTTAGCTTTCAATTTGGAAGTTAATTATTAGTTTTGAATACATAGCTTAAGGAGTTAAACACAGAAATTATAAAAATATGGTATCATCAAGTCCTAATTTAAAAAAAAAATAGAGAACGTCATTTTTACTCTTTGATTGCAAATATTGTGTGATCTAAAAAAGATAAAACATGATACAATCTTCATACTAAGAAACAAGAAATGCTGATCAATAACCATCCAGCCTGCTAATTTATCAGTCCCTGTTTTCCATTCCATTTCACATTTCATTGCAACCTTTAAAGTCGATAAATATGATTTTAATTCTCTACTCTTTCCAGGTCTATTTATGTTGACAAAACAAATAATGAAGAAGTCAAAAAGGTAGCCAAGCTCAATAAAAAAACAATATAGTTGAAGTTAAACTATCTTGCCAATCTAAATGTCTTCCAATGCTAAAAGATCATAAGTAAGCAAGCATAAAGATAAGCTATCAGCAATAATGCAAACACTTATATATTGTGTTTCAATTCTGAATAAATGATTGTTTCACCTGCATCAGTTGGATGGGTTTCTGTTATTCTCATGCGTTGAGATTTATGACAACTAGAACAAATACAGTAAAGAATGATATGTTTTGTCTTTGTATCTTCAGTGAAGTATCTCCTTACTGTAAATTGCTTTGTATAATGGTTAATTCGTACTTCCCTTCACGACAATATAATAGTGTTATTATCAAACTCACCATATTTAAATGGCAAGCAGTATCATTAGAGCATTAAGAGCAGAGCTTAATGGTTTAACTGCTATTGTAATTATTACCTCTTTGTAATGGGCAGCATATCTTGTATGTTGCCATTCATATTACAATTAATGACTGCTGACACATAGGGCACATCGGCTGTTAACCTCTCCACATTTGCAGATCTTACTGACATGCTGGATTCCTCACTAATATGGCAGTCCATAGCTGTGAATGCTGTCTACAGCATCCTATCACTGTGGCATCATGCAAATTGTCACCCAATATCATTAGTGGCACACAGGAGAATTGCTAAATGCCAATCACAACTGTATGTCTCTAGTAGAATATATCAAGCTACATTACTATACTATTGACGATCTGCTTCATAAAAAGGCAGTCTGGAAATACTGCTTCACTAGCCGACTAGGCGGAGTTATCCTTTATATAGATGTCTAGCTGAATCTCTAATATTTCGATTAGTTTTCATGCTGAGCTATTCCCCTGAATATCACATGCCTTAGCTAGGATTAGTTACAGTTAGAGGTAACTCTTGTTAGGGTTAATTATGTTTAGGGTAAGTTAGGGTATGATAGGGTTAGATAAGATTAGGATGCTGGTAAGTACGGTGACACAGATAATGTCACTTCAACATATGGCTTCTCTTGCTGAAATCATAGAATACCTCCGGTATGCTACTATAAGTACCCCCAAAATATAGTTTGGAAATGCAGCAGCATGCAAATATAGGGCATTTAAAAAAAATTGAATGTATGAGACCTGTGAAATACTTTGCAGAAAATGTGTTTGGTCCTCTGACCTCTAATGCACTGTGTCTTCTGGCACCTGTATATCATGGCCGGGATAGGATGGTCTACACAAGTGTTTTTGTGTTTTATTTTTTTACACAACAAAGCTTTTCTTACTCTTGGATTGGAAGTTGCAGTTTACTGTGACACTCACTAATATGTTCAATATGTTTGGGGAACATTTTTTAAATTAAAATGCATTGATAAATTCAACAGAAATTAGCTATGAGACATCCCAGTGAAAATACTTAAATTCATTGTATTAAATAGTAGAAAGCAAAAAGACTATCTCAATTATCTCAATTTTTAGATGCCCTTCACCTTCCAAAATTCTCCAGCAGCAAATTAGATCTTGTCAATCAACCCATCCTTAACCTTGAAATAATTTATGCTATTAAGAATTTAAAGAAATCGAACGCTCTGGATCCGGACAGCTTTTCATTCTCTTTTTTGCCAGATACTCGACCCAGTGGTTACTCCTATTCTAGGATGGGTTTCCAACTCAATTGTCCACTATATTGTATTTCCAACAGAGATACTGGAGGCAAGCATCACACCAATTCTGAAGCCAGGGAAGAACCCCTCTTTAGTTAGTAACTACAGACCAATATCACTGATTAATTAAGATATTAAAATCTACTCTAAAATTCTAGCTCAGAGATTAAATACAGTGATGTTGGACCTGATCCACCCGACCAATCGTGCTTTATGCTCACAAGGTCAGGGGAGAATAACCCACAGAGACTTTAACATCTTAGACGCAATACATCAGAGAACCCTGCCCTCTGTCTTGGTGGCCTTAGATGCCGAGAAGGCATTTAACAATCGACTGGTCATTTCTTGCGCAGACTCTGTGGGCATTTGGTAAAAACGGTCTATTTTCTGAGTTGACTATAGCACTTTACAAGAAACCCAGAGCAAAGATTACGGGTCCTTCCCTGGCCTCTGAGTATTTTTTCCACCTGAAGAGGTACTTGTCAGGGCTGTCCTTTGGCCTCATTGCTCTACACTCTTACGATGGCGTCAATGGCTGAGTATCTGCGTAAATCCCAAGACATAAAAGGTATAGTGAGAGGGAAAAAAAAAACATACTATAACTCTCTATGCTGATGATGTTCTTCTTTCACTATCTTCACCTGAACTATCGATTCCCGCTCTCCTGATTGCTCTCGATAAGTACGGTGCCCTTTTCAATTACAAAATAAACCTCTTGATTACCTAGGGATTAAGATTTGCCCCAGCCTGGAAGATATTGCTCCCTAAAATTACACAAACATGTTTTCCGTATTGAAGACCTTGACACATAATTGGTTGAAACTGGAAGTATCTGCATGGGTCGTATTAACGTGCTAAAGGCTTACATTATTCCTAAGCTTCTATATATTTTCAGAGTCATTCCATTTAGGCTACCCAGAAGGGTGTTGGGAGAGTTTGACCTATTGTTCTTTAGATTTGTATGGTCCACAAGAAAGCCTCATATTCCTGGTAGGACTCTCAAACATGGCCTAGACCAAGATGCTTATCAAGACTGTGTATATGTGGCTGCCTACATAAATTTAAAGCTACACTTACAAATTTGCTCAGGAACTTATTCGGACTCATTTCAGAAATAACACCACAAACATATCTAATAAACACCAGGCCTTCTTGCTTATCAATGTCTAACTCGGATTTAAGATTTGTCTGCCCAGATGTTGGAAGCATGGACCTTCCTTCGTGGCTAGAGATTAAAGCCCAAATTGATTTCCAGTCCAATTCTGAGAAATACTTTTCTAACAATGACGAGTTGAAAATTAACCTATGTAATCCATTTCTGGCATCCATGGCTGACTCTCACTTCTAAGATCTGCCTTCCCCATTCTGGTGTGTCTCCCATCCCACCCTGATGAGTTGTGAGTACCTACCTACTGAGATTTTTTAACCAATGATCAACATTCTGTGTCATAACATAGTTCTAAGTAACCTGTCTGTATCCCCTGCCACAAATCACTTTCCAGTGGTTTTACTGTATATGTATGATTAAAGCGTGCGGCTTTATTTTTTTTTTTTCCTCTTTTTCTCTCTTTTACATTTTTTTTCTCATGGTATTATGAGACTCTTGTCCATAACATGATTAATCTGTAATTATATAGAGTTGGTTAATATTTAGATTCTGTGTATTTTTATATGTACCTTTTTTTTAACCTCTCTTTTCAATTTAATAAAGATTTATAAATATTAGAAGAAAAAAAAACCACTGTAATTGGGGAACATCAATGACATGAAGAGGTGTACGTGGTAAGCCACAATCTCTAGGTAGGTGGTACATCTCAATGTAATATCCACAAGAATGGCAGGACCCAAAGCTTCAAAGTAAAACATTGCCCAGAGCATAATACATAGAAACATAGAATGTGACGGCAGATAAGAACCATTCGGCCCATCTAGTCTGCCCAATTTTCTAAATACTTTCATTAGTCCCTGGCCTTATCTTATAGTTAGGATAGCCTTATGCCTATCACACACATGCTTAAACTCCTTTACTGTGTTAACATCTACCACTTCAGATGGAAAGCCATTCCATGCATCCACTACGCTCTCAGTAAATACTTCTTGATATTATTTTTAAACCTTTGCCCCTCTATATCCTTCTGAAGATACGGTCTCCAGTACTGCGTACAATACTCCAAGTGAGGTCTCACCAGTGTTCTGTACAATGGCATGAGCACTTCCCTCTTTCTACTGCTAATACCTCTCCCTATACAACCAAGCATTCTGCTAGTATTTCCTGCTGCTCTATTACATTGTCTGGTTACCTTTAAGTCATCAGAAATAATCACCCCTAAATCCCTTTCCTCAGATGTTGTTTTCCAAACAGTTAAGCAATTTAAAATGGGAATACCATTCGTACAGACATATATATATATATATATATATATATATATATATATATATATATGTGTGTGTGTGTAATCAATATCATTATATGTGTATTTTGATATTAATATATATAAAATTATATATATATATATATATTAATATCAAAATATATACACTTTGACATACATACACTGTAAATAAATAAATATTAAAATACACTTAGACAGTGTATGTATGTCAAAGTGTATATATATATATATATATATATATATATATATATCTATGATCAAAGTATGTATTATTTTATTTTAAACTGTTTTTAAACTTTTATTTTACTTTTTTCAGGCAGCAGGGGTACTACCTGTTATTCCAGGCACTCCCTATGCTGGCACTGCTGTGGACGGCTATTCCATCCATGTGATCATTAGGTCCTCACAAGGACCTCGTGATCACATGGTCCAGGAGGCCGGATCAGATGCAGGAGGACTCCCAGGGATGCCAGGTAAGTCCCCACATCATGATCGCCAGCATGGGATCGCTAGCAAGTGGGTAAGTACCCTGGATGGCAGGGCCGTGTTATGCCGCCCGCCGGCATTTAGAGCCGGGTCCCCAAGGACGGCATAGCACACGCCCCCATCTTAAGGGGTTAAACAATAAATACTTTTTTTTTCCACAACCTTCTTTGCTCATATTTATGTTGGGTGGCAATATTAGTTGAGGAAACTGGATGTTTGCATATGTAGAGAGACCTGGGTGCGGACAAAACATTGATCTTGTATGTAACATTCGACAGAATGAATTAAAGCATTTTTTGGATTAAAAAGACCTACAAATATTCTTATTTTCTATTCATCTTGTGTGTATATAAATAAATAAATAAATAAATAAATAAATATATATATATACATATACCGTATATACTCGAGTATAAGCCGACCCGAATATAAGCCGAGGCCCCTAATTTTACCCCAAAAAACTGGGAAAACGTATTGACTCGAGTATAAGACTAGGGTGGGAAATGCAGCAGCTACTGGTATGTGTGAGTGCAATGTGTGTGCGTATATATTAATTGAATATTTATTTCCAGTGTGTGTATATAATGAATGCAGTGTGTGTGCATGAGTGCAGTGTGTGAGTGCAGTGTGTATGAGTGCAGTGTGTGTGTATGAGTGCAGTGTGTGTGTATGAGTGCAGTGTGTGTGAGTATGAGTGCAGTGTGTGTGCGTATGAGTGCAGTGTGTGTGTGTATATATTATTGAATATTTATTTCCAGTGTGTGTATATAATAAATGCAGTGTGTGTGTATGAGTGCAGTGTGTATGAGTGCAGTGTGTGTGTATGAGTGCAGTGTGTGTGTATGAGTGCAGTGTGTGTGCGTATGAGTGCAGTGTGTGTGCGTATGAGTGCAGTGTGTGTGCGTATGAGTGCAGTGTGTGTACGTATATATTATTGAATATTTATTTCCAGTGTGTGTATATAATGAATGCAGTGTGTGTATGAGTGCAGTGTGTGTGTGAATGCAGTGTGTGTATGAGAGCAGTGTGTGTGTGAATGCAGTGTGTGTGAGTGCAGTGTGTGTATATGAATGAAGTGTGAGTGTGTGATGCAGTGTGTGTTTGTGTATGTGTTGGTGGGGGTGGGCATTTGATATATTATTAATTATTATTATTTTTTTATATTATAATTTTTTTATTATTATTATTTATTATTTAATTATTATTAATTTTTTTTTAATTATCTTTTTTTTTTCGTCCCCCCTCCCTGCTTGCTAGCTGGCCAGGGAGGGGGGCTCCTTCCCTGGTGGTCCAGTGTCATTGGCAGTTCAGTGGGGGGAGAGGGGTGCTGGCAGAGCTGTACTTACCTTTCCTGCAGCTCCTGTCAGCTCTCTCCTCCTCCGCGCGGTCTGTGCAGCTCCCTCTGTCAGCTCCCAGTGTAAGTCTCGCGAGAGCCGCGGCTCTCGCGAGACTTACACTGGGAGCTGACCGAGATGCTGAACGGACGGCGCGGAGGAGGAGGGAGCTGACAGGAGCTGCAGGAAAGGTAAGTACAGCTCTGCCAGCACCCCTCTCCCCCCAGTCTGTATTATGGCAATGTAAATTGCCATAATACAGACTCTGACTCGAGTATAAGCCGAGTTGGGGGTTTTCAGCACAAAAAATGTGCTGAAAAACTCGGCTTACACTCAAGTATATACGGTATATATATATATATATATATATATATATATATATATACAAACACACACACAATTATATCTATATATAATTGTATTATTTTTTATTGAATCTAGATTTGTGCAAAACAATGTACTTTCCACTTCATCACATTTTGCTCTTTGAAAATGGCAGGATTTTAGGCTTTATCGACAGATCACACTAACTATCAGAGATGTACACAGCTTGAAATTCTGTGTTAACACCGACCTGCCCACAGCAAGGTCAAGCCTCACTGTTCTATTTATGCACGACACTAAAACAACTTATCACCACGCAAACATGTCCAGTCTGTCATGACATTAACAACTACTAGATGACATAGAAGATAGAAAATAATAAATACTGAAGGCAGAAAGAGCAAAACCGATTGGCAGATATTCATTACTAAACCGTTTTGCCCTGTCATTGTTGACATTCGAATTAGGCAAAGTGTCAGTGCATTCATTAATAGCATGGAACAAAAAGTTGATTCTTGTTCTATTTATATTGAGCAGTTTTACTTTACTTCTAGAAGCTTTAACTTGAAAAAAAAGCAAAAAAAAAAAAAATAATACATAGTTGAACCATTACTTTAGATTTTGAAAGCTGCTGTTATTCGGAGGAAACTTAGAGAAGTCAATAAACTTTGACAAACATTGGGAAAAAAAATAGAAATAAGAATTCAGTATGATTAATATTGGGATAAAGTAAATTAAGAAAAGGATTCCAGTGCCCAATTTATTTCCTATTCAATGAATGTATATTTGCAAGTTTATTTTTAAACCATAGAAATACTGAGCTTTATAATTTATTTTCAAGGCATTCCAATGCATTGCATTTCTGAATGATAACATTTTTTTTCCCCCCAAATATATTGCCTGCAGAAAGTGTAATATGCATTTGCAATATATACTGTACATTTAAATATTTTAGAAGTCAATTTCATTATACCTAGGATATTTTGCATTTGGTTTGTGAAATCATTGTGTCAAAATGTGATTGCTCTATAACCAATGTAACAAAATATGAGAAAAGCCTCTGAAAACTGAAACTCCTACGTATGATAATTGCAACTTAGATGTTTGCTATCATGATGCTTTAAACTGAAAACAAGCAATATACAAAAAATTAATAAAAAAAACACTGTAGTTACTAAAAATATATATTACCATCATTAAAGTAAGCACCCCCTATTGGGATTTCAAACATCTTAAATGTCCATCAAAAATGTGTTATTTTTGTAGTCCACTCATTTAGCTGATTCTAATATTTAGCTCCTCCAAGTATTTAACTATAGGTTGACTTGTGTAGTATCCAAGCTTATCTATAAGTCACTTGCTGTAGGGGACTAACACTGAGCATTATCATTTATTAAAATAAAAAAGTATACATAATCTATAAATCACAATACTAGTGCTACCAGAGAATTCTAAATAGAGCAGAAGAGCATCAAGTCAGGGATCCTGTGAATTAAAGGTATTTTCTTTAGATGTAACTTTTATAAATGAACCTTGTTACACACCCCTGGCTATCATTCAGACAACTAATCCTTGGTTAGCTGGAGCTAAACTCATGAGGCAGCAATTGCTTAGAGCACCTGCTTTGTCAAGACTTCTCATTGACCTGCATTGGGAAGTCTATGATTGGATAGTCACAGAATGTCTGGGTGGGGGAAGATGGGGATGGCTTAAAAAGACTTCTGGTATGGCGCAAAACCCTGCAGCCCTTCATGACACTCCTTCGCGAAAGACATTCGCTACAGATGGAACGGACCCCACGTCCTGGCGGTCCTACAAGGCAGCACCTCATACCCGGTCCAAGACATAGAAGAAGCTAAGGCTATCCTGGAGACTCTAGGCCTCCCACAGGACACTCTCATAAACAGGAGGCCGGGAACAAAGGCCACAACACACACCTGGGCCCCAGGTGGCACGGTCCCGCGAAGGCTCAACGTGGACATGTATAAGGCAGCCACCACTTGAAACCGGGACACTGACCCCCTTGGAAAGCCCTCTGCCAGAAATGACCTCCTGACCATATGAGGTTACATTAGATTATGTCACACATATGTTGTGGCCTATACTTTACGCTTCCGACCCCATCGTTAGTCCGACACACACCAGGACACCCCTTTGTCTCATAGCGACACTTAGGCTAATTTTTTATGTATTTTTTTTTTAGTTTAAAAAGGGAAAAACCGCGAGAAATAACTTGTAACTAACCATCTGCTTAGCCAGGTACAGGGCGTATTTCAAGCCAGGACTACTTGCAATAACCTCCTTAACACTAGACATACCCCTCTTAAATTGCAAAATTTCAGCTAGTCGGCTATGCCAGCCAACCCAAAGGTGTACAACCCTGCTATAGATTCATAGACATGTCATTGTCCTTAGAATTGTGGGGCTGATGTTATTATATGTTTGTATTATCATTTTATTTCTTCATTTATCTTTTTTCTCTCAATAACGTTTTTACTCAAAGTTAAGCTTACTTAATATAAAAATGTGCAGTCTCACTCAATGCCATCTCTCTGTTAACCAATAATGGCCGGTAATTGCTGTTGTGGCATTACTGGCGTGTATGTACCAATCTACCTGCACTCAAAAATAAAGAATAAAAAAAAAAAAGGCAAGGGATCTGCAGAATTTGTAGGTTGCTTTTCAAAAACGGATTGCATGCATAATGTCTTTAAGAATATATCTACTAAAATTGAGTGTCTATTTGTTTAGATGTTGACAGTGGAGTCTTCTTGTAAAGTTTTACACATTTACTAATACATCTAATACATTTTTAAACCACTTTATATGTCACAATTTTAAGTAATTCTATTGCCTTAAATATATATATATATATATATATATATATATATATATATATATATATATATATATATATATGTATTTGTGTGTGTATATATAAAAGAAATGATGACCCTCTTACAAGGATATTCTTTTAGGGAATGTGTGACAAATAAGACACAAACACAAGTGTGTAATAAAATGTATTGTAAATATTAATATACGGATACTGTTAGATTTTAAAAGGATATACACATTACACATTATATATTATATCCAGTACATAATCAAAAGATAAATAGTAAAAGGGCAATACTTAAACTTTTAAATGGAGGTCTTCCCCTTGCGCCTTCATCTTGGTAGTAATCTGGGACAGTCTCCTAAGCTTGCTGCGCTGTCCTCTCCAAAAGAGACAAAGAGAGAGAGAGAGACCAACCTCCTTGGCTGTTGTCCTTTTAAAGACCGATTCTTGCAATCATTAACTACAAGTCCCAGAATCCCTTTTCCCTCCCAAAAGTGGTTTACCCGCCCTCTTTTTCCAGAGAGTTCTGTCTTTACACAAGTCTTTCACGTTGATCTCTTCCCTCCAGCTATACTGTAACATTGTGAAAGAAGTGACCAGTTAGGGTTGGTTTCTGGGTAGATTGGACAGGATGGCTTGGGAAAACACACACTTCCATGGTTACACCTAGATGTTCATTACTCTGATCTTCTGATAACATGCATGGAAAACTGGTTGGCAGGAGAACTGCTGGAGGGTCTTTTCAGGGAAAATGCAGTGTTTACAGTACAGCCTAGTGATAACTTCACTGGCCACTCCTGGGATGTCTGTTAGAGATCCTTCCTTGGTCATGGCTGCCTAAAATGCATCCAAACATTCAGTGTCTCCTCCCTCTGCATGCATACACTGAACTTTCCTCATAGTGATTAATTGATTCAATTCATTTCTATGAATCAATGCTGATTGGCCAGGGCTGTGTTTGAATCATGCTGGCTCTGCCCCTGATCTGCCTCCTTGTCAGTCTCAGCCAATCTTATGATGTCAGCAGACAGCTTGTTTTTCTGAGGCAAACAGCATGCAGATCTACAGCTTCAGGCTTGAATGCAGTAAGATTTTGCTATGTTTACGGAGGCATGAGGGGGCCAGGGGGGCTAGATGATCGTTTTAACACTATAATGTCAGGAATACATGTTTGTATGTGTCTGTGTATCACAGTGTGTGTATTTGTGTTTGTACGTGCGAGTGTGTATGAATCTGACACACAGATACACACACTGGCAGATAGTGGCACACAGATACACACACCGTGACACACAGTGTGAATCTGTGTGTGTGTATGTATTTATCTGTGTGTCAAGTTGTGTGTATCTGTATTTGTATGTGCCAGTGTGTGTCAAGGTGTGTATATCTGTGTTTGTATGTGCCAGTGTGTGTGTATCTCTGTGTCAGTGTATATATGAATCTGACACACAGATATTCACACACACTGGCACACAGATACACACTGACACACACCTTTACACACAGATACACACACTCAGATACACACACTCAGATACACACAATGCACCCACAGATACACACTGACACACTCAGATACACACACACACAGGCACATACAAACACACTGATATATACTGGCACATACACACATACTGACACACACACTCTTTGACAGACACACATACTCTTTTACAGACACACATGCAAACACATAAACTCTCATTGACAAGAACAGATACATTCTCACTGACAAAGACATACACTCACACACTTACTGACAAGCACACATTAACTCTCACTGACAAACACACAAACACATACAAACTCCCTAACAGACACACATATAATATTTATTTTTTTAACATTTTACTCCACCCAGCGCCCCTACCTTTAGGAGTGCTGGCATGGAGTCCCTGTGGTCCAGTGGGGCTGCTGGAATGAAGTCCCTGTGGTCCAGTGGGGGCGGATGCAGTTTGGAGAGCAGTCAAGAGGTCTGGCAGAGAGGTGAGCTGTTGAGGCTGGCGGCGAGGGAGCTCTGATCTCCCTGCTCAGCTCCCTCGCGTGCCTCTTAGTGATGCCGGAGCCGGAGTGACGTCATATTACGGCATCACTGCAGTGCGTGCGAGGGAACTGAGCCGGGAGATCACTGCTCACTGTTCCCTCGCCTCCTGTGTCCATTTTATTTTCAAATTTTTTGGCGGAACACCAATTGGAACACCAATTGGGAAATGCTGCTTTAAGCAATTCAAGGCCAGCCTCTAATTTTGCCTTTTGTTCATTACAGCCATATTCATATTTTTTTTAGTCGTTGTTTCATGAATATATTTAATAAGATGAGGGCATTGGAGGTATTTTTGGAGGTAGATATGTCCTAAGGTGTAGTCAGATATCCAAAAAAAGAGAAGAAAACAACAAAATAACATAATGAACAACAATACAGAGACTGCAAGCCTTATGTAAAAAAAAAATCACTCTACAGAAGCCAGGAAACATTGAGACCAGAGGTACAACAGGAAATAGGGAGCATAAGGTTAGACATCACTAGTACAAGAGTGAGTAAAAATGAGGCAACTCTTTGACACAATAATTTGCATACTAACTCCATGACACCCCATCAATAAACTCCACGTAATTCAAAAGGCCACGTTTTAATCATTTTGAAAATCTTAACTTCTGTAACAAGTCTTTTTTTTTTAGCGTTAGTTCTGTTCAATTAATTTTACATTATTCTACTGTATACTTAACTCTATTTTATCAAAGAAAAATAACATAAAATTGTTCTTGAATAAAACAATATGTTCTCTATTATCATACTTTTTGACCTCAGGTAATGGTCTGCATAACACTGGCTCTATTCATGATTCCCACATATATGGCAGCTGAAATTAAGGATTCTTTGCAGAAATCTTGTGTTCTGCATTGATTTTAAAGGGTGGGATAGCTAAATAATGTGCCGATCACCCTTACAATCCTTAAATTTACTCCGTGGGGTTCTGAATGCAATGTAAGTGGGTTTCATTTTCCATTCAGCAGACCCATACTTGCCCAGTAATTGCTATTAAGTATCTATATCCTGTTATTTTAAAGTGCATTTTCAGTTGCTTTACCTTTTGCTGCTACTGAGATCTCTGTGTGGGAGTGATTTCCCAATGTTTAGCTGAAGCTTTGTAAGCAATACAAAAGAGAAATAAATGCCAATACAAAGGGATTTTCAGTATTCGAGCGTGCCCTGCTGCCCTTTACTTATAATTACTATAAGAAAACAACATATTTTTAATATGAGATGTTGGTGACAGTATGAAATTAACCTTAAATAATATGTACTATTTTAATTGTAAAAAAAATAAATTTAGACCACTGGATTAAAACAATGTTCAGAATGCATAATATGAAGTAAACAAGGTAATCTCGAAAATTAGTGATACTTATATCAGTTTCAATTGTAAACAATTTAAATGTTTTAAAATTGTAAACTATTATATAGTTTAGCATGTGTAAGATTACTTGAGGTCTGGGAATCAAATCTTGTGCATGTACTATTTGGAATACTTTTGACAGTGGGCTCTGTTTTCCAGATTTGTGCATTCCATTTCAAGAACTGAGATTCAGCCAAATTTTGGGTGATCTGTAGGTCACCCGAATTTTGTAATTTTAAAGCACAATATGGATATATCACGAACACACTGGACAATGGATGAGCATATACGTTTGTTTTGTGATTCAGAGAATAGTGGGAAATAAGTTATTGATGGCTGGGGATATTTTTGCATATTGGGGAATAGGGTGCAGTATATATCTGTGTCAGTATGTGCGTATGTGTACACATCCCAACAATCAAATGACAGTACCAAACACAAATGACTCCTAAGTTCAAATACAAACGAAGCCCTGCATTGAAATGCCAACACTACATACAAAAACTCCCTTCATTCAAACACAAATGCACCACTGCATATGGCAACAGTACATACAAACACACAAACATTGCTCACAAATACAATCCTGCAAGGGTGGCTAGCAAATCACTGTGGAAGTTGCACGAGAGGATCTACATTTTTGCCACCCTTGCACGCGCTAGAGAGGGCCCTTACATTTCTTACATTTACACCAATTAATTTCACACAGCAATACTGTAATATATAATATAACAGTTATTAAAAATTGAAAGCAATAAAAATAACAAACTTGTAAAACATAAAATATTTTTCACCAAAGCTGAAGAAGAGAAAGAAGATATAATTGTTAGAATGGTGTTGCAATATATTCCAATATTTTTTTTTTGCACGTTGATTTTTAACATATTTCTATACTTATTTAAAGTATTGCTGGGTCATATCACTGTTTCACTCTGCAGAGCTAGATTTGTTGGGTAGGTGCTATATCTTCATCTGCTCTAATACCCACCAGTCTCAAAAAGCCCTGTGCACCCGCATACAGCTTCTCATGTATATAAAAATAAATTTACAATTTTAGAGAAGATTATTACAAACTTGATATTCATATTACTCATAGAGAAAGTAAGCTTTGAAACTAGCTGAGTCTGATAGAAATGGGGCATAATAAACTGGTCTATATAGAAAACACATTGTTCTTAATAATATTTTCAATGAATGCCTTAAACGTACTTTACAGTCATTTATTTTAGCACTTTTGGAATACAAGCAGCCAGTGAGACACTTCTTTAAGGCATATTGTCATGGATAGAAAATATTTAGTTTTGATTTTAGTGGAGGTGAGTTGGAGGTGCTTGCTAAAAGCTTTTCCTTCTGTTCAACCATTCTAGTGGATCGTTTGTATACAATTTCTTACTGACCTTGGAACAATCTTTGATGGTGTTATTAATACCATCAGATAGTAAGTTCAAAACATGTATGAATACATCTAGGCATTTTAGCCATTTCTTCAGCATCTTAAAATTGTGAACTCCAAAAAAAAATCATAAAAATTATTTTATGTGGAATAGTAATTTTATGTTTTTGTAGCTGGAGATGAAATGGAACTGCAGATAGGGACTTTAACAGAATTAAAATTCGGCAACAAGTCAGAGAAGATGTGGCAGAACCAGGAAACAAAAAAAAAATCCATGTTTTTTTCATTAAAGAATTATAACATGTATCAAGTAAGTTCTGCAGTCCAAATAGTATGTCAATCAGATGGCAGTAATTAAAGACAATGAGCTGCACACTAATATTTATATTGCATTTTTTAAAAGTTAAATAAATTTTTTACAAAACGTGTACTGTAACCATAACCACGATTCTGAAAAAGCCTAACTTTGACCCTAATTCCCCTTTCTACTACCACCTCCTCTGGCTACTGCCGTTTGTCTCCAAGATCCTTGAGCGAGTTGTGTATGCAAGATTGACAGACTTCCTCAAATCCAACTCTCTGCTTGACCCGCTTCAATCTGGATTCTGTGCTCGTCACTCTGTTGAAACAGCTGTGACCAAAGTATCCAACGATTTAATCGCTGCTAAATCTCACTGCCATTACTCTATTCTAATTCTCCTTGATCTTCCTGCTGCCTTTAACACTGTTGATCATCAACAGCTTCTTGTCATCCTCCGTAATCTCGGTCTACGAGATACTGCTCTCTCCTGGTGCTCTTCCTACCGTTCCCAGTGCTCATTCAGTGTTTCTTTCTCTGGCTCTGCCTCTTCTCCCCCAATCTCTCTGTTGGTGTCCCCTAAGTGTCTCTCCTTGGTTCCCTATTGTTCTTAATATACACTGATTCCCTTGGTAAACTCATCAGCTCCTTCAGTTTCCAGTATCATTTCTTTGCGGCTGACACGCACATTTATCTGTCCTCCCCTGATTTCTCACCACCCCTCTCGACTCGTGTCTCTGACTGCCTCTCTGCTATTTTCAACTGGATTGCTGCTTATTTCCTTAAACTGAACCTGTCGAAAACAGAACTTATGGTCTTCCCTCCCTCAAGTGTTGCTACTCCCTTGTCTGTGTCCCTCCAAGTCAATGGCACTACCATCCGCTCTACCTCTAAGGCTGGCTGCCTAGGTGTTCTCTTTGACTTCAACCTCTCCTTCACCCCTCATGTCCAATCAATCGCCAAATACTGGCACTTCCAGGGGTCAAGTCCTGGGGGGGAAAAGTGTGGGAACTCACCCAAGATCCCCCCCAAAGGTACATTTGTATGCATAGACGCACACACGCGCGCATGCACACACACATACTGATGACATTCATGCGCACACACTTTGACAGGCTCACACACAAAAACACTCAGACAAATACACACACACACTCACAGACACACAGACAAACACACTCACAGAAAAACACACACTCACAGACAAACACACACTCACAGACAAAGATACATACACTCACAGACAAAGACACATACACACACTCACAGACACACACACTTCCAGACACTCACAAACACACACACACACACATTTCCAGACACAAACACTTCCAGACACACACACTCACAGACAAACACAGTAACAGCCACACACACATAAGCTCACACTCACAGACACACACACTCCCAGCAGTATTCATACTTGGGGGGCACATAAGGGGCCAGGGACAAAATAAGGGGGGCACATACATACACACACACACAGAGGGCTCAAAAAATTCCAGGCGCCAGGTCGCCATGATGACTAGACATTGCACCCTGGCAACTGGCATTTGTCAGCCCTTTGCTATGCCGCACAGGAAACATTAGAGCCGGCAGCCGCAGGGAGCATGGAGATGGTGCGTGAGGGAGCAGTAACCTTCCTGAAGTTCCTCTCTGCTCCCTTGTGCGCTGTTTAGTAACATGACGTCACTCCGCCCCCCAGCATCACTTCAGAGAGCGCGCAGAGGAGCAGAGAGAAACTGCAGGAAGACTGGGAGTAGACACACTGGACACCAGGGAAAGATCCACTCAGCTCTCCCAAAGGCTGGGTGGATTTAAATTGAAACAAAAATATTAAATTGTGATTGTGTGAGAAAATATGTGTGTGTGTGCGAGATGAGAGTTCTGTCTCTTGGAGCTCAAGCACTTACAGAGACTGACCCATACTAACCCACAGACTGACCCATACGCAGACATACCCATACCCAGATAGACCCATACACACACACTCTGCCCCCCTCACACAGACTGCTCCCTTACACAGACTAACCCATACATACATACACAGACTGATGCCCCATACACAGACTGACCCATACACTCACAGACTAACCCATACACTCACAGACTGACCCATACATACACAGACTGACCCCCACACACCCATACACTCACTGGCTGACCCATACACAGACTGCCCGCCCCCACCACACAGACTGACCCATGCATACACAGACTGATCCATACACACAGAGACTTACCCCCCCGACACCCATACACTCACTAACTGCCCCCCCACATAGACTGACCCCCCTACACACAGACTGACCCATACATACACAGACTGATCCATACACACACAGACTGACGACCCTCCCACACATACACTAACTGACTGACCCATACACTCACAGGATGACCCCCCTACACACAGACTGAGCCGACTACACACAGACTGACCCATACAAACACAGACTGACCCCCCACACACAGACTGACCCCCACACACACAGACTGATCCATACACACACAGACTGATCCATACATACACAGACTGATCCATACACACAGACTGACCACCCCCTACACACAGACTGACACACAGACTGATCCATACATACACAGACTGACCCCCCTACACACAGACTGATCCATACATACACAGACTGATCCATACATACACAGACTGATCCATACATACACAGACTGACCCCCCTACACACAGACTGATCCATACATACACAGACTGATCATACATACACAGACGGACCCCCCTACACACAGACTGATCCATACATACACAGACTGATCCATACATACACAGACTGACCCCCCCCCCCCCCTACACACAGACTGACTCCTCTGCTCCCTCGCGGAATATGCCATATTGATATTGATATTGATATATTGATATATATGATATTGATATTGATATATGATGTCATATTCCGGCTTCCGTAGACAGCGCGCGAGGGAGCAGAGGAGACAGACCAGCAGCTCCCTCGCCGCGTGTATCAGGCACCACAGCCGCCCGCCGGACTTTAGCCCCACTGGACCCCATAACAGGGGGAACACGGAGGTTCCTGCAGGACTCGAGCCCTGGCCGCTTCCATCTCAAAAGCATCACACGCATCTAACCCTACTTAACACCTGAAACGGTGAAGATGCAGCAAAGGTGCTTGTATGTCCTCTCTCGCCTTGACTACTGTAATCTGTTCTCAATGGTCTTATGTGTTCCCAACTTGCCCCGTTACAGTCTGTAATGAATGCGGCAGCAAGGCTCATCGTCCTGTCTGCCTGCACCTCCCATGCCTCCCCCCTTTGTAGGTCCCTCCATTGGCTTCCCGTAAGATATAGGGCTCAATTTAAGATCCTTGCTTGCAAATCTCTAAACAACGCTGCCCCCACCTACTTATCCTCACTAATACACAAATATGTCCCGTCTAGGCCCCTATGCTCTGCTGGAGACCTACATCTAACCTCTGTTCGTACTCCTACCTCTGATGATAGCCTTAAAGACTTCTCTAGGACTGCACTGTTCCTGTGGACTGCCCTTCCCCTCTCTGTTAGACCCTCACCCAAGCTCCTCTCCTTCAAAAAAATCTTTAAAAACTTACTATTTTAGGAAAGCATATCAATTCAACTGTGAACAGCTCTCCCTCCCCACACCCTGATTCCTCTCCTAAAACCTTGGCTCAATTAACTGGTAGCTGGTAACACAGTTTATACCAGTTTGCCACTTATGGTCCTGACAACACCAAATTGCTAAGAATGCAAATGTTGGTTGTGGATACTGCTATTCATTCATTGGTTGAGAGCATCAGCTGAGTAACATTCTTAAAACAAAGCAAATTAGTAGATATACCCTCAAAGAAAATGCATGTAATTTAGATCAAAATGCTAAAGTTGTTATGGTGCTTGGAGTAACCATTTAACATTAACTGAGTCAATTTTAAATTTTCAGGATGAGATACATATAATACTTTAACAATTAAAGAAAAATAACATGTGCATACAAAAAAAAAAAAAGACATTGAGAAGCAATTTCATACCTATTAAAATCTTTATAAAAATTCCAAATTGGAAGCTGATATTTTCCAGACTACAGACGGTTCAAATTATATCTTCATGAGGTCTACAAACTTTTGTTGTCTTAATGCTTCCAAAAAACACTTGTCCAAACATTTTAACCCATTTTAAGAGCCATTCTTTAGCAATCAAGCGTGACATGACATTAGAGCTTTTCATACTTTATATTATATATATATATATATATATCTGAAAAGTTAGATTTTCTCTGCAGGAGATTATGATGTACGCTCCAGCACAGTGAAGTACATCATTTAGATTTGTAAAATTCTTCACAAGTAATAATAAATAATAGCATTCTTGACATTCCCAAACAAGTTGAAGTACAGACTTTCAAGTAACTAAATCTATCCAAAATGATGCAGTATTATATTTTATGAGAAATAATAATGTCACTTAAAATTAGGGTGTTTTTTTTTCTGGATTTAATTACTTGTCAAGAATTCTGCCTATATTTGATAGAAAAGTTGCATAAACATTAATTAATTATAACCATGTAAAATGAACGGTTTTATTCAATTTTTGTCTTTGGCAGTCCTATAGCATTGTTGGTTTCCCAAATATCCAGAATGGTAGGAAATATATTTGTTAACTTTAAACAAAAAAAACACTTTCCCATCTGCTTCACTCTACCCCTTCCTTACATTCTTCTTTTCTGTTGTTTTTTGGAATTGAATGTCAAGGTCTAAGGCACACAATCCCATGTAGACTACCCAGATGGCTTGCTGTTTTTCCAAATTTAGTAAATAATCGGTCGGTTATTTATTATCTTATTATGGAGACAAGTATCCATTGCTATACTTATATATATCTCATATTATCTCATAGTTAATGATTCCTAAAATACTGCTTTGAAATTCCCAAACAAGTTGAAGTATAGTCTTTCAAGTAACTAAATCTATCCAAAAGATGCAGTATG
Organism: Pelobates fuscus; assembly: GCF_036172605.1. Classification (NCBI taxonomy): domain Eukaryota; kingdom Metazoa; phylum Chordata; class Amphibia; order Anura; family Pelobatidae; genus Pelobates; species Pelobates fuscus. The sequence continues at coordinate 119,412,266 of NC_086319.1, forward strand.
ATATTTTATGATAAATAATAACGTCAACTAAAATTAGGGTGTTTTTTTTTCTGGATTTAATTACTTGTCAAGAATTCCTTGTCATGAACCTAGAATGGAAGCCTTCACAGATTGTTCCAAGGTCAGTAATAAATTGTATACAAACGATCAACTAGAATGGTTGAACAGAAGAAAAAGCTTTTGGCATCCATTCTTTGCTTCCATTCTAGGTTCAGGTCATGATACATTTCTTCCCATGATATTTAACATACTTTTAATAATAATTCAACAATGCTGTTTTAACAAAACCCAAGGCCAGTTGAGTTGTTTTGAAGTCTAGTTAAAAATGGCATCAAGGGCATACACGAGAAGAGGTTCATCTAACTGGTGACATGTAGAATGAAGACGAGAGAGTATTTTGCATGTAATCTACCTACTGTTAGACAGGTGGTTCATAACCTACATTATGATGTTCTGTAGACATTTATATATGCAGATGCTTTTGCAAGTGACCTTTTTTCATTCGTAAGAAAAATACAAATTTGAACAACCTAATAAAAGAACAATATTTTTTGAATGTGTAAATTGCATCCCCCAAAAAATGGGATTTCCACTTGAACGCTACTTATATTCCTCAAACAAGTGAATAAAAAACCATATTGTATTGCAGATACTTATGGTGGTCAGATTTAACCAAACTGGGTGAAATAAAGAACCTGCACAGTAAAGTTAATAGCCAAGGTTACGACAAACTCTAAAGGAAACACTAAATCATTAAAGCCACTTCAATGGCACCAAAAGGGGAAAACCAAGAATAATATTGGAAATAATGGTCCATGCAGTCAAGTCAGCAAGTTCAAGCTTAAGAGGGTAGATGGTCTACACAGGAATGATGCAGTCAAATATCACATTCGATTAATGCAAACCACTGACAGTTTACAAGGATGTTGTGCTGCAGCATCTGATATCAGAAATGATGCAAGGTCTGTGATAGGGGTGACACCAAGGGGATGAAACAATCTAAGAAGAGATGACATTATAAAAAGTTTTGACAAAAGATATGACAAAAATCAACACATATCTCCTTAATGATGGCCATGCATTATAGTGGTCCTATAACTTCTAGGAGTCTAGCTGTTGGCTAGAACTATATCAACAGAGATCTCTGTCTGAATTATCTTTCAACAAGGCACCATACATCTACAAGCCTTCCAACATCCTCATTTCAACAGCACCATACTGATTTCCGAGTCCACCTTAGTCCCATGGTGTCCCACTTTTGTGGAAACCATGGAACTGTCCCGAACAATAATAGCACAAGCTCATTATAAGATAAGTTCAGTGCACTAGGACCATTCAGGGAGCACTGCAACATTGCCCTGCCCTCCGTGGGCTGACCTGAGTGATGGACAGGCTGCCTGGTGTGCATTCATACCAGGCTGACCTGCCATTACCTTGCGTAAACCTGCCCTCTTTGGATCAAAGCTGGAGATGCAATCGAGTCACTTCATGTCCCTTCAACAAGCGAGGACCTCCTGATTCTCAGGATGCCGGAGTTGCGTGGCATGCATCTAGAACTGGTTTGGATGTAACATCTATATGTAGCATATATATGTTTGTAATGTATCTCCCTTGACAAAAAACATTTATAGAACCCAGTTTACATACAAAGCAAAACCAAATATAAAAAAGAAAAACTAAATATTTTAAATATTGTACATAGTGTTTAACATTATTATTATTACTATTGAAAACATAGCTTCTCTTTTAAGTGTTTAGACATTGGATTATTTTTAGAGTTGAATTTGTTTCTTGCATTTTATATCAGTGTTAAGATAAGTATATAAGCAAAGCATTGTGGATGATAGTTTGAGCCGACTATTTTCTAGTTGCTGCGGAAACCACTATCTGATCCCATATAAACAAAACAGAGTATACAAGGACAAAGTAAAGCTGAACATAATCTGCTGCTAGGCAATGAAACCAGTTTAACTAGTTATGTGCCAAAGTGTATTACAGTGGACAAAAACAGGCTGGATCATTTGTTCCCTTGGGCATTAAATGGTTAACAATTTCTATTTTCCTTTATCAGCACAACAATCTATATCCAGAGAAACTGATTTAAATTGATGTCAATTTTGGTTGAAGCAGAATTTGTACATGGTTTAAATAAGTATCTCTGTGAACTGTAGCAGACTCTTCCAATAATCCCTGTCTTTCATAATTTGACAAGCAGCAAATTTTACTGGTAAACAAAATAAACAGATTTAAAAAAAAAAAAATATCCGAATGAAAGTTACATTGTTTTTAACATTTTGGGAGAATAAAAATAAGATATTTGCAGGACCACCATGAGGAGGGGAACAGGCTCACAAGGGTCTCTCACACAGAAGAAAGGGGGCATGCTAGCCCACTTTAACTCTGTACAGTCCAGTCGGAAATAAATAAATATTTCTTCAACTGGATCACATTAAATATATCTTGCATTAGAGCACCGCCAACTCCCCTCACATTCTGCAGCAGAAATAAGTGGATGTGATGTCATATCACTTCCTCTCTAATTACACAGGAAGCCAGCTGCCCAATCTAAACTAGACCCCAGGCAAAACACCCTCCTGCAAACCTGAAGGTGGATAAAACCATTCATATTTTATATTTTGACATGGCAGGCTATGTGTGTTTGGCTGTGTGTGTCTGGTAATGTGTGACTGGCAATATGTGTCTGGCTGTGTGTATGTATATGTGTCCATGTCTGTAATTGATGTGTGTGTGTATGTGTGTGTAACAGTTTCTGTGTATTTGTGCATATGTCTGACAGTGTGTATTTGTACATGTAAAGCTGTGTGCAAGTTTGTGTGGATACATGTCTAGGAGTACATGATGAGAAATGCACAGCAAGTGTTTTTTTAAGTGGACGTAAACCATCTAACGTCAGCCCTTTATCCATGTTTAGGTCAGGAGTAAATATGAAACACCAGTGCACCATTCAGAGACTGTTTGCATCACCATCAACTAATCTCTTTAGTAGACTCTGAATTCACTAAAATTACTTATTCCACTTAAATTAAATAAAAAGTAATATATAAAAACTTGATAAGTGCATTTCGACAGCATTAGTCCTTTTCAAGTGCATAACATTCTGAGGAACAATGGTAAAAAAAAATCCTTAAAAAGTGAAAACACAGACTCTATCACACAGTTAAATATTGCTGTTACATCCATGCTGAATATAACATTCAGCATGGATGTAACAGCAACTCAAATACTTTTCTGTTCTATCATTTATGTCATTGTTTTCTTAAAAATAAGAAGTAGTAATAAATTGGCACATTGTATTTGTTTGTTTTGGTAGAGCTGAGAGTTGTTTTCATCAAGAAAAATAAGGAGTTATGAAAGAGGACTTGATGGGAAACTGTATGTACTGTTAGTAACATTGTTGTATGCTAAACACCCTCTTTGGTACAAATAACTCTGCACAGCAGCAATAATGTCCTACATGTAATCTCAACTCAAAGTGTGGGTAAAGGCAATAATCACTGCTATAATCACTCACTATATTTCACCTCTGAATGCTGTTCAAGATGGAAATCTGAGCACTCCTAGTGGCACTGAGTACTCAGAATGGCGAAACCAGATGTTCCGTAAATATCGCTGGAAGCCGAGAAGCTACGGAGGTACTCAGCCAGAGTACCCACAGGCCGTTACAATATTTAACTGTGTGATAGAGTCTGTGTTTTCACTTTTTAAGGATTTTTTTTACCAGATTTCATTTTTAGAAGCCACAAGGTTGATATCTGGCCTTTTGTATAGTCTTGCTTCTTTTGTGAAAGCTACTTTACGAACCGGGCCAATATATTCCAAATCGCAAACTTGATGAAGTCAACAGTCTCCCATAGGAAGACTTTCCAAAGGGACTGTGTCACACAAACCTGTAAATTGCTTTTTATGGTCAGCATCTCTGGATTGAAGCAAGGTTCAAAAGCCTAACTTAAAAAAAAAGTTTTTGGAGACAAGCATCCAGTACCTCAAGAAAAGAAAAAGGGTCTTTGTTCCATCGTTTCCTTGAGAAGATAGGAACTCTTTTCAACACAATGGCAGATGTAGTGTCACTCTTTTAAGTAGGAGTAAAGTTTGTCATTAGATTGGACAATAAAATAGGTCAACAAGTCTATAGTCATTATGAGCTACAATTGGTCTAGCAACTGGGTCCAATGGGAAGAATTTAGAAGAATATCTGAAATAGTAATTCTCTAGATCACAATGTTATGATCAATAAATTTAAAAGTCATATAAAATAAAACAAATCACCCTATCCTTAAAAAAACATCAACAAAATTTAACAGACAAATATTAAATGTGTTAAGATTATTCTAGGCCCTCCGAAATTAAAGTACATATTAATAGAGATACCATTAGTATAAGTGCCAGCTGTATGGAATACATTTGTTATAAGTGCCCTATATTAAACAACTTATGTTTATTTCAATGCAATGTAGGGTGACTTGAGATTTATGCTTTGAATTGTGGTCAAGAGCAGGTGCAGGTAATCAGATTGTGTGTGCTTTATGTACAGACTGCACATGTGCATAATTAGGTTGAAGCCAGCCTGTGAATTCTGAAGTGTACAAAGGCTTTAAATGCCGATTTTTCATTGTTGCCTGACAGGAAGAAACAGTAGGATATAGATTCACAGACATATTCTGTTACGGAAAAGTAACAGGTTGTGTCATTTTTTTTTATGTGCAATTATGACATGACAATATTTTAGAAAGAAAATATATGTGTATTTAAGTCAGGCATGACTTGTTTATCTGAGCAAGGAAAGCTATTCCTTCTAAATTCCATCAAACTGTACGTTATGTCAGATAAATTATCCCCCTACCTACATAATATTTTATTTAAGGGTATATGCAATAAATTACAGAATAATGATTATATACACAAATAATCACAATTCTATATATGTATTAATACTATTAGTATTGTTCTTGTTTTTATTAATGTGTGTGTATGTGTATTTAATCGAAAAAACTCTTGTTTGTACTTTTGTTACATATAATCAATTTCTTATAGATTAAAAATTAAAACACACTGTTCTAATATGGGAATTAAATCTTTACTCCAATATTTCTGACTGCAATAAAGGAGTTAATATTTAAGTCTAGGTTTGCGCATGTTTCACTTTACTCATTCTTTAACCCTTTTCAGGACTTGTGGTTGGCACATTAAATGTGACCTCACTGGACATTGACCAATGAGAGTCAAACTCCCTATCAGGTCTCCTTGGATGCTGCCCACAGGATGATCACACATGCTAACATGTGATCAGTCTGTCATGTGACTGAGCATCACAGAAGATGTACTATTGCATGCCATAAGCAAACAATACAGAATTATTCTTGCTTCTGACGGCCAGGTTTAGAGATAGTCTATAGTTATTTATAAGTTATTTATTTATTTATTACTGCTATTTATAAAGCGCCAACAGATTCCGAAGCGCTGTACAATTAGTGGAGAAAGGTACAATATACACAGACAAATACAAGAGGTAGAGAGAGCCCTGCCCGTAAGCTGATATCTAGCCATTGGAGCTCTTTTATACAAAGTGCTTGGCTAGATGGCCCGTGAGCTTACAATCTAAAAGTTACCCTAATTACCCTAATCTACTCCTTATCCATCCATAGATGGATTCCAGGTAAGTAAAACATATATATTTTGCATAAGTTAGTAAGGAGCAGACTATGGCAATTAGGGTAACTAATGGGTGATTTAACTTTATGGATAGCTTTGGGTTAGGGGAGTAAAGTGTTGCTTAGGGGTAAATTAATGATTACAGTTGCTTTGGGATCAGTGGGTAGGGTTAGTGTAAGGGTAAACATTCTTTCAGGATTCTCTGTGCTGTAATTTCTCTCACTTTATAAACCAAAGCCTCACTAAGTGTGATGAGAATTATATTCTACAGCATCATTAAGGTGGGTAACCACTATGGCTGCCTAACTCTAACCTTAAACCCTATATCAATATACTTTACTTAAAACACTATTGCACATGGAGTACACTGTTATATCTTATATCATTATGAGGTCTGGTAGTACACTATAACGATCGGCAAACAACATATGTTACACTATTGGATTTCACAGATCCAATGTCTATCGGTCTCAAATTTACCCCTGTAATGTCACAAAAACTTGACAAAGGTATAATGGATGATAATGTTGCATGTAGTTGAGATGGATGTGAGCACAATTATTTTTTTTAAACCTGCAAGCACTTTGAATCAAATATATGCATAAAGGAAAGCAAGAAAAATGTGAAAAGTATGTAATAAATGTTTATAAACTTATTGTAAACTTGTTCAGATTGCATTGGTGGGCATGCATCTCAGTTAGAGGAGTTTCTTCAGATTACTCCTCTCCCTCTTATCTGCAGATTTTATGTTTTAGACCAGTTCACTAATGACAGAAACAGGTTATCATTGTGCAGTATCAGGAGAGAGAGACCCGACACACGAGCCTGCTCTGCATGAGCAGACTTCTCCTCCCCCCTGTCATAATGTTGCAAGGTGAAGACATCTTCCAACTGCACGTGTGTAAATCTGTCCAGGCATGCCCAATGCAATTTTCCAGCATTCCTAGGGATAGAACAGCGATTGGTTAGATACCTGTCCATCCTGGAGTGGGTGTGGAATGCATAAGAAAGAAGAAGCAGGTACATTTGAACATGAATTATATATACCTGTTTTTTTCAGCCTGCATATTGAGGCAACTTACTCATTCAAAATTAAAGATTTTGAATGAGATATTACCTCAAAGTGATACACGTAACTTTAATATAACTGCATGTGCAAGGTTTTCCAAACACCCTGAAAAAAGGCAATATTAGATTAGATTAAAAAAGATAGAGAACAATTTATTGCTACACATTTTATAAGAGATTGGTATTTAAACTGTGAAATGAAATTTAGCAGAACACATATTTTTATATGACTAGTTTATATATTTTTCCATGTATAAGGCTATGTTTCTTCTATTTTTTTTTTGTCTAAAATCGGGGGTCATCTTATAAACAGAATGTCACTGCAGAACCCCCCCCCAAAAAAAAACTAAACAAAAAAAAAACACTTGTACACTTGACTTTTACAGTCAACCAAGCTAGTCGCATGTAGCTGGAGCACTTTAAAAAATCTCATTATTAAGCTAAATACTTAAAGTACTTACTGAGCGCAATTTGGGCACAAAACTTGTCTACTCACTGACAGAACACTCAGCTGACTGTTGGGTTCGCTACTGAAAAGTTCCTGCGGGCATAGGCTGTGTTGTACACCTCTGCAACCTGTTGACATACTTGAAGCAGAGGAGGCGCTTCTCTATGAATTTGATCGATTGTGTGCGTGGGTCTAGGAGATCTTGTGCAACCGCTTGCTTCTTCGCTTTACTCTGAACCATGCCAAAACCTCCTGGCTCCAGACTACAGATAGACGCTGCAGAGTCAGGCCTTACCCGGACATCCCCTGCAGGCAGAGGACATCATTACTACCAACAGCAGGACAGTGGTCCAGGGAACCAATGTCCGGATGTGACCGGAACCTCGGGGAGCAGCCTACTGGAGTGTGAGGGGGCCTGGGACCAGTGAGGGATACTGCCAAACTGAACTTCAGTGCTATAGATGTTTAAAATATGCATTTCTTAATTTTGAGCTAAAAAAAATAGGGGTCGTCTTATACATGGGGGTGTCTTATACATGGAAAAATATGGTATGTAGTTTTATATAAGCATTTTGATTCAACTAACTTTTAAACTTACAGGAGTAACATCCTAAATTCTAATCAATGTACAACTTTAAAACAGTATTGTAATCCTTGTAATTTGTGACTTGTAACTACTAAAAATAGATTAAAATGCTAGACTTCTGATGTACTCAGTAAATCAAGGCTAATCAGTGAATTTATTTTGAAGTACTTTTCCTTAGCTGTGTCAATTATCTTCACATCACTATTAGTAAAACTGTGAAAATATTAGTTATTTTATTTAGTAAAATTTTTTTTTCCTCTATACTAAATATACTAAATCAAGATATCTAGGCAAAGACAGGGAGAGAAAGATAACGTTTTATGTATTTTAGATGAGGTCAGAAAGGACAAAATTATAAAATAATTATTGACTTGTTATTTTAATGCTAGAGGAAGATTATATGATTTACAGTAATACACCAGACTGTGGAACAACGAGGGTATCTCTGCTTGATTTGTTTTAAGCACATGTTTAATTTGATTTCATTGTATGGTATTGTTTTGCTCAAATAAATATGTTAACCTTAAGGGGGTACCACATGTAGGAACACACACACACACACACACACACACATATATATATAAACAATCCTTCAATTGAGTTTAAAAACATGTATTTCACAAATGAACCTTTATTTATATTGAAGATTAATATTGTAGATGATATTTGTACATCAAGAGTAAAACATTATTGATTACAAGCTTATTTGAACAGGGGTCTCTTCACCTATTACCTGTCAACATTTACATTATCTGTCAATTATATGGTGTTATATATTCCAATGTATAATTGGAATAAACTTGCACAATATGAATGCCAATATTAATAAGAATAATAGTCAAAAAAAATTACTTTTTTGCCTTTTTTTCAAGTATTTATGAAACCAAAATTGTGAACAGTTACCAGAGAGAGATACAGTGAAATGAAAAGTGTTTGTAAATATAAAAAAACATTCATTTTATTCTTACAACTTTGTTTTTTACTTCAACCTTTTAAAATCCTAACATGTCATTTAGACAACAGGTGATATAAACCTTGTTAATTTGTGTCGTTATGTAATTTTCTTTTTCATCGTGTCTCCCTTTAGAGATCTTTTAATAAATGACATCTTAAAGATCAGTACTTTAACAGATTTTACGTTCTAATGTAGCAACTGTTCTGTGATATTCCTGTCATGTTGTTTCAGCACTAATAAGATTACATTCCTTCATTTGTAATCCCTCAAGTATATATTGTCAATGTAGACAATATTATTTCTGTATGAAAGCACAATGCTTGAAGGTAATACATTTGCCATATTTAGGGTAAATGAAGTAATTAGAAGTAATGGTCATGTTTTGTCATTATACTCTCTCATTATTGCGTGTGAAATAAGACTATGGTGCCTTTCGGCACAGCCTAGTAAAATTATTAATACAAGTTTTGTAAAAAAAAAAATATATATAACGATAAAGAATACACCTAAAACAGCCACCGTGGTATAGATAAGGACTGTGTGAGTGTGCATTTATCAATATGGTTATGATAAAATAAAGTGTTAGGAATACAAATCTATAGTGCCCCTGCCTTGTGCCCCCATCGTCCTCCCTGCACATAAAGGATTAAAAGCACTCATTTACCCTATTCCAGCACCGGTGTCCTGCGGTGCTGGGTCGGGGCTCTGCCTCCTCCGACATCATCCAATTAAGCGGGAGAGGGACACTGCACCCAGACCACTTTAATGAGATGAAGTGGTCTGGGTACCTATAGTGTCCCTTTAAGGAAGCAAACTCTTAGTGGGGTGTAGGGAGTATGTGTTGGTCCTTCATTATTTATCTCAGATTTAAGAAGTATGTGGTAGTCCATCGTCACCACTTTCACTTTTTCAAATCCAGGAAAACATCATTGGAATTGGACAACTACTCAACCCTGTAATTTATGTAAGTAGTATGTGCAGCCATTCTGAGCTAGAAATAGAAGATAAAAGCTGTGTCTATGTCTCTGTAAGAGATGCATGTACTCCATTTGACCAATGTACATTTTTAAATGGTAGCTATGTGCTTACTTTCCTGATTTATTTTATCATAACACTGTTCGGTGGAGCTATGGGCCTGGGTGCGTTTTAAGGAGAAAAATGTTAGTCACATAACTAAAATAGTAATTTTTGACTTACAAAAGTGGTCAGTGGTCTTCTGTCTTTTATAAATTGTTATTTAAGATATTGCAGTTGCTGGTTGCTGTCAGAATGTTTTTTACGTCTAAGAATTACTAATAGCATGTTGAGTCAATGGCAACCAGTATTGCAATGTTGGGTTTTTTATGGATGTTTGTCATGCTCAGTGCCTGCAAAATTTTCATTCAAAATAAACGGCAAAAAGAACCCAAGTAAATACAAAAATATTTTTTTTAATTTCATTTTTGTATATGTAACGAAAGAGGTTACCCAACCCTATCTTTTAAAATAGTATTGCCCACCCCGCTATAGATACACTAGCAGCTGTTACTAAAATATAACTGATTTTTTTTGTTGAATTATAGCAGGAAACACCCAGTCAACTACAGAATAAACTTGACTTGTTAGAACCACCTTGTCATCAGAATGAACTAGACTACAAGGTCTAAACAAACAGCACACTAGGTTGCGATGAAAATATTTTTTTAGAAGAGATTAGAAATTGTTGAGCTATATCAGAAAGACAAACACCATCACCTGCATTTTAGCTCAACCTAATAGGTAACCAAAAGGTTGTTGTTGTTTTTTCATTATTTTATTACTATTATTATTATTATTATTATTTTCTTTAACTTTCAAAGCAACCTATGCATGCCACTTGTGCACATACAGCATGATACATACCGCATTTCCTGTCTGACAATTTTCAGCCTTTTGGGCTTAGCTCCACTGAGCTAAACACCATCTCTTCATATATAAAGAAACTGAAGGGCTTTTGGAGTATAGTGTGTCCCTTCAAGCACTTTTGTGTTTCTAGCAATCTTAAGTGTTCATTGTTTTTTTCTCAGTTAGCATCTTGGATTTACCTGGCTCTTGCTATGTTCATTCTGTATTCAAGAATCCTCAAAAGCTCAGAGGAAACCTGTGCAATAGACAGGACAATAAAAAAATATATACAATTCTAATCTTTTCTTTGATTTCTTTCTTTTGTGTACGTTACAAAGTAAACAAAACAAAACAGTAAAAGTCAGTCTTACAAGAATACACATATAATGTATACTCTACAATATGCATACCAGACTAAAAATTTAATTAGAGTAACATTGAATTCCCACAGAAGAAGTATATAACATAAAACTAAAAATTATATTTATTTTATAGTCTGGGTTATTCTGTGAACAGCATATTCTTTAAATATATTTTCCAAGAAATCCATATATTATTGGGGTAAATCAGTTATTGTTCAATGATTAAGCACAACATTACAAGATTCAAATAAATTTAATAATGTAAAAGTATTAAAAAAGGAAAGAGGATTCTCACCTTTTTTGTTTGTGTGTGTGTGTGTATATATATATATATATATATATATATATATATGCAAAACTAAATAAGAATAGATAGGGACTGATTCAGAAGTCCCAATTATACTGGGGGCACTAACTTAGTTAAGGTTTATTTTTTTTTTATTTTAAGATCAGGAAGAGAGAGAGGTTCAGGTAGGCATTAGTGGTTAGTCCACGGTGCCGAGGTGATATATCTGAGTTTCTGGTTTGGGGTTGTTGTGGGTAGTTTGGAGCTTGGCTTCTTAATCTTCGCCCCAGTATCCTTCACCTCTGGATATACCTGATTTTTGTAGATTTGCTGGGACAATGCTCAGTTTAGGCTTAGACCTTCTTAGTTGCTCTGTTTATCTTAGCTAACCCGGCTGCATATCTATAGGTATTTGTGTATGTGTATGTTTATATACGTACACATATTACATATATACTTTTCTGTCTCTCCCTTTTCTTTCTACAACTACAACTTAACTGTTTGTTAATTAAACGGGACACTTTATCTTATACACTGCGAAACCTTCTTAGAGGCACATACAGGTAAAAACACTTCATAGGAGATTCATACTAAATATCACTCGACACTATCATTCACTATCGCAGGAACTTAGTTGCATATATTATAATTAATTTCCTTTACCTAATTGGAAGACTAGTCTTTCTGCTTAACTACGTTCTATCTTAATATAATTACGTCTTTATCTTTGTTTTAGCATTTCATAGGTTAAGCTCTAATGGTTCCTTTTTCACCAGGCTCAGTACTGACCATAGGCATGATTGCTAAATCACTGTTTTCCTAAACCGTATACCTCTACATTTCCTTCAGGGAGTGTCCTCCCAGTATCCTGTATTACAGTATCAGGTATAGTGATTTACAAGTTGTATTTGTCTTTCCCTGAGGGCTCTTTCAGCCTCCACGGCCTCATTCAGCCACCACCCTCCCCACCCAAGGCGGTTTCTAAACATAGGCGTGCGCAGCCTATTGTATAAGGGTTTGCACCCTAAAGCACAAACACACACGCCGCGTATATATGCATACATATACATACACACACATACATATACTGCTGTGTGTGTGTGTGAGAGTGCTGTGTGTAGGTGCTGTGTGTGTGTGAAGGTGATGTGTGTGTGTGCTGTGTGTGTGTGGGCGCTGTGTGTGTGTAAGGGTGCTGTGTGTGAGGGTGCTGTGTGTGAGGGCGCTGTGTGTGTGTGTGTAGGTGCTGTGTGTGTGTGTAGGTGCTGTATGAGTGTGTAGGCACTGTATGAGTGTGCAGGCGCTGTATGAGTGTGTAGGTGCTGTATGAGCGTGCAAGCGCTGTGTGTGTGTGCAGGTGCTGTGTGTGTGTGTAGGTGCTGTATGAGTGTGTAGGCGCTGTATGAGTGTGCAGGCGCTGTGTGTGTGTGCAGGTGCTGTGTGTGTGTGCAGGCGCTGTGTGTGTGAGGGTGCTGTGTGTGTAAGGGTGATGTATGTGTGTGTAAGGGTGTGGTTTGTGTGTGGGTGATGTTAGTGCGTGTGTGTGTGTATATGTAAGGGTGCTATGTGTGTGTGTGTGTGAGGGTGCTGCTAGTGTGTGAGGGTGCTGCTAGTGTGTGAGGGTGCTGTTAGTGTGTGTGGATGCAGTGTGTGTGAAGGTGCTGTGTGTGAGGGTGCTGTTAGTGTGTGAGAGTGCTGTGTGTTTAAGGGTGTGTCTGTGTGCTGTTGGTGTTTAATGTGTGGGGGTGGGAGGCTGTTTAGTTAATATCCCCCCTCCCTTCTTACCTTATGTAGGGAGGGGGGACTGTGCTGCTACCATCCCTGGTGGTCCAGTGGTGAGTGAACTCACGCCCCGCTGGGGGCTAGAGTTCACTCTCGCGACCTCACGAGACCTCGCGAGAGGAACCTGGCGGAGCTTCTGGCAAGAGCTCCCCGGGTCCTCTCCTGCCTCCCTCCCTGTCTGTGGGTCTGTGAGGGAGATCTTTGATCTCCCTCACAGGCCCATGGAGGGAGGCAGATGGCACATGCTCAGGCACACCCGGCACACCCCGTGCACATGCCTATGGTTCTAGTTGTCTACATGGGCCACGTTGAAGACCAGTCACTATGATCTCAGCAACAATCACCTCCTAACCAACACCTCTTTGCTACTACTATTTCGTAACTGTACATTGCTTGTTTGTTGTTTCTACATTTCATTACCTAGACCTGCATCAATACTGCAGTTTTGCCACGTTTATACACTATCAACCACCAACAGCCAACCTGGTATTCTGTATTTCAGTACCAGGTATTGTTAATCTTACTCACTGCGATTACGATTCTCGTAAAGGCCTTGTTTTGCCTTCTTGTCAATTTGTTACATAGTTGTGGGAAGCCGGGGTCTGTCTCCAATTATGGAGCGAACGTTCAGTTCCCTCATCTTACACATGTTCGTATGTTACAGTATCATTGATACTCACCTCTCCATTAGTGATGTCCTGAACGGTTCGCCGGCAAATAGTTCCTGGCGAGCACCACGTGTTCATGTTGGCCATGGACGGCGAACATATGCGATGTTCGGTCCGCCCCCTATTACTATTTAAAAAAAAAAAGGGTCCCTCCTCCCTGAGCGGGTGGGGGCCCTAAAGTAAAAAAAGTGGGGAGGACCTATTGTCCTTCCCCTGGCCCCCACCCCTGAGCAGTGGGTGGGGGCCCTAAACACAAATTGGGGGGGACCTAATGTCCTCCCCCCTGGACCCCACCCCTGAGCGGTGGGTGGGGGCCCTAAATACAAATTGGGGGGACCTATTGTCCTCCCACTGGCCCCCACCCGTGAGCAGCGGGTGGGGGCCCTAAATACCAATAGGGGGGGACCTACTGTCCTCCCCCCGGCCCCCACCCCTGAGCGGCGGGTGGGGGCCCTAAATACCAATAGGGGGACCTATTGTTCTCCCCCCCGGCCCCCACCCCTGAGCGGCGGGTGGGGGCCCTAAATACCAATAGGGGGACCTATTGTTCTCCCCCCCGGCCCCCACCCCTGAGCGGCGGGTGGGGGCCCTAAATACCAATAGGGGGGACCTATTGTCCTCTCCCCCGGCCCCCACCCCTGAGCGGCGGGTGGGGGCCCTAAATACCAATAGGGAGGACCTATTGTCCTCCCCCCTGGCCCCCACCCCTGAGCGGCGGGTGGGGGCCCTAAGAAAAATGTCCCCCCCAGGTGACTACGGGTCCCAAAACCCCTAGTCACCCCCTACCCCCCAAAAAAAAATTATCCCCCTACCTACGCCCCTCACCCTAAAAATAATGAGGGGGGGGCATTTAACTAAGAACCTGTAAAAAAAAATAAAAATAACTTACCATTCGATGTTTTCTTTCTTCTAAAATCTTCTTTTTTCAGCCCCAAAAAGGCCAAATAAATATCCATAATAACCGACGCTATTCCAAAGAACTTTCCCATGCTGTGTAATAGGACACAGAACACTGTGATTGGATGGTTTTCAAGCCATCCAATCACCGCGCTCTATGTCATTTTACACAGCGTGGGAAAATTCCAAAGAACTTTCCCACGCTGTGTAATATGACAAAGAGCACTCTGATAGGCTTAAACACACCAATCAGAGTGTTCTTAGCCTAATTGCAGGGCGGGCAAGGCTTTAATAAGCTTTCCCCCGCCCTGCATAGCTCAGTCTGCGCGGAGCCCTCCATGGGTGAAGATGGATTCATTTTTTGCGCTCAGGTTTTTTCTTTTTCGTCAGGTTTTTTTTTGCGCTCGTTTTTTTTATTTTATTTTAAGTTCGTCGGGTATGATGGCTTTTTATTTGGCCTTTTTTGGGGCTGAAAAATGAAGATTTTAGAAAAAAGAAGACGTCAAATGGTCCCCCCCACCATTATTATCTAGGGCACCCACCCATCACTCAGGGGTGGGGGCCGGGGGGATAGTAGGTCCCCTCTTATTGTTTTTTTAGGGCACCCACCCTCCGCTCAGGGGTGGGGGCCGGGGGGGAGGACGCTACGTCCCCCCCACCATTATTATCTAGGGCACTCACCCACCGCTCAGGGGTGGGGGACGGGGGGACAGTAGGTCCCCCCTTATTGTTTTTTAGGGCCCCCACCCACCGCTCAGAGGTGGGGGCTGGAGGGGGGCATAGGTCCTCCCACACCATTATTATCTAGGGCCCCCACCACTTCTCAGGGGTGGGGGCCGGAGGGAGGACCTTAGGTCCCCCCTCTCTTTATTTAGGGCCCCCACCCACCGCTCAGGGGTGGGGGCTGGGGGGAGGACGGTAGGTCCCCCCCACCATTATTATCTAGGGCCCCCACCCACTGTTCAGGGGTGGGGGCAGGGGGGGACAGTAGGTCCCCAACTTATTGTTTTTTTAGGGCCCCCACCCACCGCTCAGGGGTGGGGGCCGGGGGAGGACGGTAGGTCCCCCCACCATTATTATCTAGGGCCCCCACCCACTGCTCAGGGGTGGGGGCCGGGGGAAGGACAGTAGGTCCCCCCCTCTTTATTTAGGGCCCCCACCCACCGCTCAGGGGTGGGAGCCGGGGGGGACAGTAGGTCCCCCCTATATTGTTTTTTAAGGGCCCCCACCCACTGCTCAGGGGTGGGGGCCGGGGGGAGGATGGTAGGTCCCCCCCACCATTATTATCTGGTTCGGTGGGTTCGCCCAGTCGCAAACATTTGCGGAAGTTCGCGTATGCCGTTCGCGAACCGAAAATTTTACGTTCGCGACATCACTACTCTCCATACATTTGACATCTTTTTACATACACCATGCATACCAGTGGCATACCTCAGGCCCAATAGCATCTATCTTATCCCTAGGATACCTTGTACGGACCTGTTTTCTTCCGAAGCAAAGTATATTCAAGACTTTCTGTGTCACGCACAAAGCGATAGGACTAATACTCAAGGTTAGTATCTACATATGTTCAGGTACATCATTCAAGGAGTCCCATCAGGTTAGAGAACTGGCATTTAGGGTTAGGTGCTGGCCTTAGCAACCCAAAGTAAATGCACCAGTCCTGCGAGGTCTACTCCCCACCTTAACACGGAGGTTCAGCCACACGGACAAAATCATAGTCACCTCGCTCCCCTTCTTTAGGGCACAGCTAGGGCTCCCCAAGTCACGGCCACACATTTTAAATCTCTTACGGTCATCATGAGGCCAACATTCCGCCACCACGTTCAAGTGGCCACTAATTCCTTCGGCCAAAATCAAAGGTAGAGCCTCTCACTGCCATTCGGCATTAGCAGGGCCTCAGCTATCACTTGGTTTTAGTGAAGTTCTTCGCCTCGGCACTAGTTAGCAGGCCAGTTCCTCGAAGGTCTCATTCCCCCTTCACACCACCCTACTTATTCAAATCATTATTCCTTTTTCAGAATGTCACAAGAATCCATCCCCATCAACGATCTCCGTTGGATGAAGTACCCAGCACGCCAGTCAGGCCTGGGTCTCCAGAGGAATCCCTCACCCCTTCTACCCTAGGTCCAAAAATAGCAGCAGAGCTCAGACTCAGGGGTATCCCCTTTCCATCCACCGCTAGAAAGGCAGAGCTTTACAGGCTCTTGACAGCACAGGCCAACGATCATAGGCCTGGCACTAGCTCGCAAGGCCGTCAACAAATACTGACTGCTATTTTGGCCAACCTTCAAACTATGAATAACAGACTGCTGAAAGTGGAATCAGCCATAGCCCACCTCAGGTGACTTACCAGGCCCTTCATGTGCTCCCCTGGTTAACTCTACTGTTCAGTCTGGCATACCCCTCCTTCTTCATCCCCCTCCTCCTCCAGCCAATATCACTACCCCATATTTCTCATCTGCTCACTCCGTTCCAGCTTCCATAAAAAAGGAAATTCTGGATGGGAAGGATATAAACCTAGTCATTACTCATAGCTAGTGATGTTGCGAACATAAAATTTTATGTTCAATAGGCAGGCAAATTTTAAAACCCACAGGGACTCTTTCTGGCCACAATAGTGATTGACGGGGGGGGGAGACCTACTTTCCTTCCCCCCCGGCACCCACCCCTGGGCAGCGGGTGGGGGCCATAAAGATAATGAGGGGGGGGACCTACTGTCCTCCCCCTCTCCATCCCCCACCCCTGGGCGGCGGGTGGGGGCCATAATGATAATGAGGGGGGAACCTACTGTCCTCTCCCACCCGGCCCCCACCCCTGGGTGGCGGGTGGGGGCCATACAGATAATGAGGGGGGGACCTACTGTCATCCCCCTCTCCAGCCCCCACCCCTGGGCGGCGAGTGGGGGCCATAATGATAATGAGGGGGGGACCTACTGTCCTCCCCCCCGGCCCCCCACCCCTGAGCGGTGGGTGGGGGCCCTAAAAAATAACAATAAGGGGGGACCTGCTGTCCCCCCCGGCCCACACCCCTGAGTGGTGGGTGGGGGCCCTAAAAATAACAATAAGGGGGGGACCTACTGTCCCACCCCGGCCCCCACCCCTGAGCGGTGAGTGGGGGCCCTAAAAATAACAGTAAGGGGGGACCTACTGTCCCCCCCGGCCCCCACCCATGAGCGATGGGTGGGGGCCCTAAAAAAACCCAATAAAGGGGACCTATTGACCTACTGTCCCCCTCCCGGCTCCCCACCCTTGAGCGGTCGGTGGGGGCCCTAAAAAAAACAATAAGGGGGACCTACTGTCCCACCCCGGCCCCCACCCCTGAGCGGTGGGTGGGGGCCCTAAAAATAACAATAAGGGGGGACCTACTGTCCCCCCAGCCCCCACCAATGAGCGATGGGTGGGGGCCCTAAAAAAAACAATAAGGGGGGGGACCTATTGACCTACTGTCCCCCCCGGCCCCCCACCCCTGAGCGGTCGGTGGGGGCCCTAAAAAAAACAATAAGGGGGACCTACTGCCCCCCCCCGGCCCCCCATGCCCTGCAATTAGGCTAAGAACACTCTGATTGGCTGGTTTAAGCCAATCAGAGTGCTCTTTGCCATTTTACACAGCGTGGGAAAATTCCAAAGAACTTTCCCGCGCTGTGTAACATGACACAGAGCACTGTGATTGGATGGCTTGAAATCCATCCAATCACAGTGCTCTTTGTCATTTTACACAGCGTGGGAAAATTCCAAAGAACTTTCCCACGCTTTGTAAAATGACACAGAGCACTGTGATTGGATGGATTTCAAGCCATCCAATCACAGTGCTCTGTGTCATTTTACACAGCGTGGGAAAATTCCAAATACCTTTCCCACACTGTGTAAAATGACACAGAGCACTGTGATTGGATGGATTTCAAGCCATCCAATCACAGTACTCTGTGTCATTTTACACAGCGTGGGAAAGTTCTTTGGAATTTTCCCACGCTGTGTAAAATAACAAAGAGCACTCTGATTGTCTTAAACCAGCCAATCAGAGTGTTCTTAGCCTAATTGCAGGGTGTGGCAAGGCTTTATAAGCCTTTCTCCGCCCTGCAGAGCTCAGTCTGCGCGGAGCCCTCCATGGGTGAAGATGGATAATTTTTTTTTTTTATTATTTCGTCGGTAATTATGTTTTTTTATTTTGCCTTTTTTGGGGCTGAAAAAAGAAGATTTTAGAAGAAAGAAAACATTGAATGGTAAGTTGTTTTTATCTAATTTGTTTTACAGGTTTTTAGTTAAAGGTCCCCCCTCATTATTTTTAGGGTGAGGGGGGTAGGTAGGGGGATAATATTTTTTGGGGGGGTGACTAGGGTCCCCCCATTTGTATTTAGGGCCCCCACCCGCCGCTCAGGGGTGGGGGCCGGGGGGGACAGTAGTCCCCCCTTATTGTTATTTTTAGGGCCCCACCTGCCGCTCAGGGGTGGGGGCCGGGGGTAGGACAATAGGTCCCCCCATTGGTATTTAGGGCCCCCACCCGCCACTCAGGGGTGGGGGCCGGGGGGGAGGACAATAGATCCCCCCTATTGGTATTTAGGGCCCCCACCCGCCGCTCAGGGGTGGGGGCCGGGGGGGGAGGACAATAGGTCCCACCCCTATTGGTATTTAGGGCCACCACCCACCGCTCAGGGGTGGGGGCCGGGGTGTGGACAATAGGTGTCCCCCCTATTGGTAATTAGGGCCCCCACCCGCCGCTCAGGGGTGGGGGCCGGGGGGGAGGACAATAGGTCCCACCCCCTATTGCTATTTAGGGCCCCCACCCGCCGCTCAGGGGTGGGGGCCGGGGGGGAGGACAATAGGTCCCCCCTATTGGTATTTAGGGCCCCCACCCACCGCTCAGGAGTGGGGGCCAGGGGGGAGGACAACAGGTCCTCCCCCCCCCCCTTTTTTTTACTTTAGGGCTCACTGTTTTTTTGTTTTTTTTAACAGGCTGCTCACATTTAATAGACATGCCTAAGTAATTTTTACTTAGTAATAGTGTATTTGGCTGAAAGACCACAAAAAAAATAGGGGGCGGACCGAACATCGCATATGTTCGCCGTCCGTGGCGAACTCGAACACGCTATGTTCGCCAGGAACTATTCGCCAGCGAACCGTTCAGGACATCACTACTCATAGCCTCTCAAGACATCCTAGAAAACAGAGCATACAATTATGGTGACATTTCAGTGGTCTTAAAAGCCAGAGAGCCACGCCTTAACAAAAAATGTTCCATCTCCCAGTTTGCTATTCTTTCGGTATTTATCGAGATGTCATCTGCACGGTGTATCCACATAGGAGGAAAGAGCTTGATTTGTATATGCACAAAGTAGTTGACTTAGGTATTAAGTATGGGTGTCCTCATTCTACGACTACCACAAGTCAGTAAAACAGAGAAAGAGAGTAAGCGCTAAATAACAAAAAGGCAGCAACCCTATAAGGGAATCCCTCAAAAACCCTTAAGAGATAAGACAAAGGAAATAACAAAAAAGGCTGCGCCAGGGAAAATCAATATATAAACGACAAATAGTCCAAATAAAAAAGAAAGTCTTGTCTAGAATATGCTCCTAAGGAGAATGTGAAATCTGTAGATCCACGGTCAGGGGAAAGTTCCTCGCTGGTCTCCTTCTTAGGAATTCGCTCGTATGTGGAAAAAGAAGATACAAAACAGGATAGTGCAATACGCCTGGTAGTAAAATGGATATAAAATTAAAAGCTGGTATAAAACTCACATTTATAAGAGCTATAACTCGCTCTAGTGTTGAAGGCGTACAGCGGTACAATCCCCGCTTATGGGATATAGGGAAAATTTCCTCCGTCAGTGATGTGTTCCACG
Source organism: Pelobates fuscus (assembly GCF_036172605.1). NCBI lineage: Eukaryota > Metazoa > Chordata > Amphibia > Anura > Pelobatidae > Pelobates > Pelobates fuscus. The sequence continues at coordinate 119,432,686 of NC_086319.1, forward strand.
CTGAAAGATAAAAGAGAGACAACCAATAGTGCTCACTGGGTAATAGTGATAAAAAATACGTATACAATGGTACTCACAAGAGAGGAGCAGACCGACTGCTCCTTGAAGATAGCTCTGGTGGTATTATCCCCACCTCGGATTACTTGGAGTCCAGGTAAATAAAAATGCCAGGTAACAAAATAACATACAGTGTAAAAAAAGATAAATGTCACTAAATAAAAAGTGTCCAAAAAATCTTTAATATTAAAATACACAGTAAAATTCCACAATAGTGTCAGTGTCAGCCAAAGCAGCAACTCATCTGGCACAATTTAACATAAGAATTGACTGGTGCCAGATGGACACAGAACTTTTTTGCCGTCCTGTGCCTCCTGTAGTTCCACATCTCTCTCCACCAACTTGTGCCCTTGTGAGGCAGACCCTTCCACTTCCACTTCTCACCAGTCCTTCACCCCACACACTAGACAAGAAGGCGGGCAGAGGGACAAGCTGGGCAGACCCATTTCATTCCTGGGCAAGGTGCAGGTGTGCAATAACTTCAATGCTGGGGCATGCAGCTTCAGTGCATGCAGGTTGTTGCACTTCTGCTCAATTTGCTTCAGACTCATACTAAGACCATGTGCCCGGCCAGACTGTCACCCAAGAAATGGCTAACCAAGGTTAACTTTGACATTATGGCTTACTACCTGTGTTCACACTCAGCCAGGCATCTGGTAGATTATTTGGTTTCTCACAGGGGTTTCACACGGGCCTCATTGCCATCCCCACAGTCACACTTGAATGCCCTAACCTATTATCATCATCCAACGACCCGCTTACGGTGGACCACCTACTGTCCACAAAAATCAAGGCTGGTTTCATGATTGGCCCTTTCATATCTTCACCATTTTCATCCTGGCATACCAACCCCATTTGGGTAGCCGTTCACAAATACTCAACTAAAAACGTTTGATTATTGACCTCTCTGCACCTCATTCTTCTTCCATCTCCAGCATCAACTCTCTCATACCCGCTGAGGAGTTTTCACTGCAATGCGCAAAAATTGACAACGCTATGCAAGCTATCATCACAGCAGGCAGTAAGGCATGGTTGAGCAAGATCGATATTACCAACGCCTTTAAGCTACTACCCATTCACCCCTTACTATGGCACTTGCACAATGCTAAATGGAGGGACAGGTATTATTTTTCTACCGGGCTCACTTTCGGGTCTAGGAGCAGCCCCAAGCTCTTTGACATTTTCGCAGAAACCCTGTGCTGACTGCTCCTAAACATAGTCAGGTGTCCGTCCGTTATCCACTATCTGGATGATTTTTTGTTGATAGAACCAGGCTCACAAACACCAAGCAGTATTCACAGCACAATAGCCCTTTTCACTACACTAGGGGTACCACTGTCACCACGTAAAACGCTTGGACCCTCTACTAAGCTTGTTTTCTTGGGCATAGTCTTAGACACCACATCTTTTAACCCCTTAAGGACCAAACTTCTGGAATAAAATGGAATCATGACGTTTCAGACATGTCATGTGTCCTTAAGGGGTTAAAGCCAGCCTACCAACTGAGAAATTGACCCGCATTGGGGATGAAATCGGCCTGTTTCTGCGGAGTGATACATGCACCAGAAAGGGACTCCAGTCCTTATTGGGGTCCCTTAACTTTGCAATGTGTATCATTCCGCAGAGCAGATCTTTCGTCTCTATGCTACTATGTTTACTCCATTAGATGCCCGACTCCAGCACAATCATATTGGATGGTCCTGCCAGGGCAAATTTGCACATGTGGAGTAAATTCTTGGCTGAATGGAATGCGGTCTCTTTGTTCATACTCCACTATCTGAGCTCTCACCCACAATCTACACAGATGCAGCAGCACACACAGGGTTTGCAGCTATTTTAGGCAACCTCTGGTTTAGGGATAACTGTCCCACTGAGACATATGCCTTGCCGGCCTTAACATCCTCATTGTTCGAGATTTACCCCATCATGGCGGCCGCCCATACATGGGGTCATCTCTGGACCGGCAAGGCAGTTAAATGCTACTCAGACAATTCTGCAGCTTGCGAAATCATTAACAAGGGGCGGTCATCCTCTTTAACTATAATGAGGCTGATTCACAAGCTGACTTGGCTTGCAGCAACCTCTCAGTTCCATCTAGTCTACGTACACATTCCTGGTATCCATAACACAGCTGCTGACGCTCTTTCACGCTCTCAATTTCAGGTCTTCTTCCAGGCTCTCCCTACGGCCCACCACCTACCATCCAGGATTCCTCCTTCCCAAAAGCTAATCCTGGATTAAATGAGCTATTACACACACGCACCATGCACTCTCACCCAACACCAATATCACTTACACTAGGGCACTGACTATTTTTTAACAAATTCACTGCAGAGTTTCACTTACAAGGAGACTTTCCCATTAAAACCATGGTGGCTTTTGCCTCCTTCTGTCACCTACACCTCAAATTACCACATAATACCATTAAACTTTACCTTACCGGGGTACAACACCACGTCCTCACAAATTTTCCTAATCACGCACCTTTTTTAACATCCTACCCTATTAAGAAAATCCTCAAGGGTATTTACAGGTTACAGTTCCACCTGTCACTACCAGATTGCCTATAGATGGTCCTATTTTTAGGCTACTTAGCGACCTACTGGACAAATCCCCGTTTGACTTTAACACAAATCTGGTTATTAAAGCCGCCATCTTTATGGCTTTCTACTGTTTCCTCAGACCTAAGGAGTTCACAGTCGTACATCAAATAGATACCACATTAAGCCTGAAACTTTCTCATCTAAAGAAGGTAGAAGACCACTACATACTTTCATTACCTTCTACTAAAACTAATCACACCACTTATCCCACTATCATTCCCCTTTTCCCTACCGTGAATGTTTGGTGCCCAGTCAAAGTACTTGACATAATCTTGTTGTCTCACCACATGCACTCACCTGACACTCCACTATTACTATTTCAAGGGCACCCACTCACCAGAGCTAAATTCACTTCTCACATCAGAACTCTACTATCAAGGTTGGGCTACAACCCGGCTTCCTTCTCTGGTCACTCCTTCCATATAGGCGCAGCATCTTCAGCATCTAGCTCTAACACACCAGTCCACATCTTTAAGAGACTGGGCCGATGGAAATCCTAAATTTATAATACCTACATACCACGACCAGAGAGGGAGCCTCAACAAGCTTTAAGAAATCTTGCTTTGTAACTTGCAATAAAGTGTGATTACTTTGCCCACTTTTTCTTACAAGCCTACTCGTACGTTGGTTTCAGCACACCTCAATCAACTTTGCATCTTCTTATACATTCCATTACCTATTAGAAATTCTGAGCAAAAGTTAAAATGCCATAGGCCTGAATTTGTGGAAGGAGTTATGGTTCTATTTAAACTCCTAGCCCCTTCTCACCTTTACCATTCAAGTATGGTAAAGTAGTTTGTCCCCACCCACCTACACCCATCTATATATACATTTCACCTCTGTTTGCCCTCTTTTTATTACAGGCCTACTCGTATATTGGTTTCGGCACACCTCAACCAACTTTGCATCTTCTTATACATTCCATTACCTATTAGAAATTCCGAGCACAAATATATATATAAATGTGTAATGGAGTTGTATGGGAGAGCTGCATGGGTGTTATTTAATTATGTGAATCTGAGAGTGACTGCATGTGTGAGAAAGTAGATACATCTAACTTTTCATTCCTCTGGCAAATACGTGAGTACATACTCAAGGCTGACCTTCCATGTTGACCCCAACTTCTAAAATACACAAGTTTGGTGAGCCTAGGTCAAATCTCCATTTACATGAAATGTCTGGAACCTCTTTTTAAAAACACAGAATAATCAATTGCACCATTTGATGATCTGCTAGTGCTCACAAAATAAGCGGTGTTTGAGAAAAGTATTCAAAAGTCTGATGAACATCCTCTGTCACCTACTGGAGAACTTCCTGCTAAAAATGTCTTAGTCTTGTTGCATGAGAGGCTCATTGGTAGAACAGATAATAATTAAGATATCACTGGCTTAACCCTCCCCCCCCCTTTTTTCTATGGGTGGTTAATAGGGCCAAGCAAATTCATGGTCCAACAGTCACTGTCTACACTCTGGGTGGCCTTGGAGGCTGTCTAGTGGCGCTTTATGGTGGTTGATAACAAGGCTGCTAATGTAAGTTAGTTAGTTATATTGTAATGGACTACTGAAAGAGGTAATATTTAACGTTACTCTCTTTACTACCACAACTGGATGATTCTTAGCCTCATTGCACATGGTCTATGAGGAATCCTATAATTTTATGAAACAAATGTTTTAGTTATAGTTACTAATATTCAATGTTTAGATGTATTTTTTGTGTTTTGCATTATAATATGTGGGAATTAAATACATTGAATCAGTGCAGAAAGGGTGATCTTTTTGTAGTGAAGAAATGCATTTCTGAATGGATTGTCTGGCAAACAATATACTTGCACTGCAACAAAAGTCAGAATTGATAACAGCTTACATAGCATAACTGCTTGAAATTGCATGGCTGGGTAAGTCATTATGGATTTTCTTAAATACAATTTAAAAAAATGCTAAAAACATTGCTGGCAACAGATGGGATGTTTCTACCAAAACGCTTTCTTCCCCTTAATTATTAGCTGGGTAAGTCTTCAAGGGGTTTTCTTTTACATTCTGGCAAGAGATCCTTCTACCAAAAATACACTTTCTTTTCCTTTTTGAATTATTTGTAGAAATAACAGGTTACAACAAATAAGTATTTCAGTCTCGATTGTCACGTATGCTTATTGCAACAGAGTCACATCACCGTGGTATATTATTTATAAGGTGTCATTAGACTGATCATATATATGTGACTTTGGTGCTCATGTTCCCATTTTCCCTTCATACATAATCTTACCCCTTAACCCCATTTACACGCCAACATTCTTAACTATGGAATATATTATTTTATGTTTAATTTTGGCTGGTAAAATAGTACCATTAAAGCAATGTTCTTGACTTTTCAACTTCTCTCCTTTAATATGACTGAGTGACAGATGCTTTACTCATAACGGTTTATAAGTCAAAATATATCAATCATTCGTAATATTTGATTTAACAAGTAAACGTTTCTAATCGTTTCCTTTGTGCTGTTGTTTTATACATTGAATCTGTTGTAAAATGATGTTGAAGCATTGACAGTGTCTGTTGATATTATTGTTTTTTTTATATCTCATTTGTTTTACATTTTTATTTGTGTTGTCAAAAACATCATTATTTTGTATTTCTTTGTATCCCATTAATAATATTAAAGATAATTAAATTTAAAAAATCTATATTTTTATTTTATTGTATATATGTCATATTTATCTTAAACATTACATTTTATCCTTACATATATTTTTACTGAAGATTTTCAGCCACTTGGTGGAGATATCTAATTGTTTTACAGAATCAGCTGCAAATTAAATATGAATCTAAACATTAATACAATTAATTAAAATGTTGTAATAATGTCATAATGTTTTGGTTACCAGTATAATACATTTATTATCAGCATATCTTCCTTTTAAAAAAAAAAAAACAATTATTGTCATGTAAATATTGTGAATATTTTACTGTACATATTTTAATGAGTTTATTTTATTGGTTACAATACAAGAATATTAATTGCCAAATACAAAATATAATGGAGCAAAATAAAGTAAACTAAGTAAGCCAACATTAAATAAGTGCAGTGTAAAAATTGCAGGAAATTCAAGTGCACAGTTTATATTCTAAAAGTGTAAGTTTCACAACACAGAAAGCAATGCCCCCACAGTAGTGTTTCTACTTGCACCTTGAGTTTAGAATATAAAAAAAATACAATATAGTGTAGTATTTACATATAAAAAGGTTTGACACATTAAAAATGCCAAATTAATACCATTCACAGACATGAAGTATAAATGAGCTATTCTAAACTTTTCCTCTTTTCCTTCTTATACCTCTTGTATTGCCTGCCAAATCTTGCTTGTAGTTTCCTATTGTCTTCTATATTGAAGATATGTGGGGTTCTGGTTCTTGCATAAAACGGTGTGTTTAAGTGGTGTATTTATTAATGAATAGTAAGACCCCCACCTTAACTGCATAGTGCATTTTTGCACACCAGTTTTTAAGTGACCAGACTGTTAAGGACCAGGGCTCTTTTTACATTTCTGCTGTGTTTGGCTGAAATTTTCATCTTACTCATTTACCGTACCCACACATATTATATACTGTTTTTCTCGCCATTAAATGATCTTTCTAAAGATACCATTATTTTCATCATATCATATAACTTACTATAAAAAATTATAAAATATAATTAATTATTTTTTTAAAAAACTCACACTTTTTCTAACTTTGACCCCCAAAATGTGTTAGGCATCTACAACCGCCATAAAGCACCCATGCTAAATAGTTTCTAAATGTTGTCCTGAGTTTAGAAATACCCAATTTTAACATATTCTTAACATTTTTGGAAAGTTATAGGGCAATAAGTACAAGTAGCACTTTGCTATTAACAAACCATTTTTTTTTCAAAATTAACGCATGTTAACACTGATATCTGTCAGGAATCCCTGAATAACCCTTCACATGTATATATTTTTTAAAACATGACAACTTGAGGTAAATACATTTGGGGTATTTTGACTCTTTTCATGCAACCATTTTACCACCAATCTGTGCCAAATTTAAAAGAAAATAAATAATTGCTGATTTTTTGGGACACACATAGCAATTTGAAAATACATGTACGGATACATTTAAGGGTTATTGCCAAAGAACACCCCAAAATGTGTTCAGCAACATCTCCAGAGTACAGTGATGTATAGGTGTATCGGGTTCTCTGGGGGCTAAATGACCTTATTCAGAATTTACACAGCTGGTCATCATGCACCCATGTCCTATTTGGGACATTTTTGAAGCCAGCCAATGTAATTTACCTCCATCAAACCATATATTTTTGAAAAGTAGACACCCTAGGGTATTTCAAATGGTGGTATTTGAACACTTTTCATGCACTAATTCTACCACCAGTCTTTGTCAAACTTTTGGGTAGTCATTTTTTTGTGTTATATTTCTCACACATTGTACTTTAGGCATGGATTCTCAGATCCTGTTAAGTGTTACTAAAAAAGAACACCCCAATATGTGTTTAGCAACATCTCCAGAGTACACCAGTGTCCCCAATGTACATGTTTTATGGGTTTTTGCAAACTTACAGGGATCAAATGTAGGGCTTTCCCCTTTTCCATGTTTGCACATTGAAATTTGATTGGTTTGCTGTGCCTATGTTGCCTTTGAGACCATATAGCAGCCCAGGAATAAGAATTAGCCCCATCATGGCATACCGTTTGTAAAAGTAGATAACCCACAGTATTCAAAATGGGGTATGTCCAGTATTTTGTAGTGGCCATTTAGTCACAAACGTAGGCCAAAGTTAGTGTTTTTATTTGTGTTTTTTTTTTACTTTTTTTACACAAAAACTGCACGTTTCCTGGTGATTTAATCATCGTGATAAGTTTTACTGTTTTAAACACTCATATTTGTGTTCATTGAAGTCTCCCGAGTTTAACGATACCACCATGTACAGGTATTATGGTGTTTTGAGAACGTTACAGGGTCAGTGTAGGGCTTGCCCAATTCAGTTTGACAGATTGGTTTGCTAGGTCTGTGTTGCCTTTTGAGACCATATGGTAGTCCAGGAATGTGAAATAACCCCATCATGGCATAACACTTTCAAATGTGGACAACCTAGGGTATTCCAAATGTGGTATTTCCAATCTTTTGTAGTAGCCACTTAGTCACAAACGCAGGCCAAAGTTAGCATTATTCTTTTTTTTGTTGCTTTTTTTTACACAAAAACTGCACTTTTACCTGTGATTTAATCGTCATGATAGGTTTTACTGTTTTAAACACTCATATTTTTGTTCAGCAAAGTCTCCTGAGTTCAACAATACCCCCCCATGTACAGGTTTTATGGTGTTTTGGAATGTTACAGGGTCATGGCATAACATTTTCAAATGTGGACAAGCAAGGGTATTCCAAATGGGATATTTCCAGTCTTTTGTAGTAGCCACTTAGTCGCAAATGCAGGCCACAGTTAGTGTTTTTATACATGTTTTTTTTATTAAAAAAAAAAAAATATATATATATATATATATACATATGTATGTATATATATATATATATATATATATATATACATATATATATATATATATATATATACAGGAAGTGAAGAGAGCACTCCAGAGGACTTGTTTGAAGAGCTTTATTACGTGTGGAAAATCGACGTTTCGACCCTCAGGTCTTTATCAAGATATTAAACAAAGTGCAAATGTGCCATTATATACCATAACAAATTACAAAGTAATCACTTACCCTGAGAAAGCTGTGCGCCCCAAACCCATGTGTAAACGCTAATGGGTGATTGCAGAAACTGCCGTGGCGATCCCGTCCGTGAATGATGACGTCACAAGAAATGCGACTAGGAAAAAGCGTGATCATGTGTCTAGGTAACCAGGGAAACCAAGTGTGGGCAGACTGACGTGATGTGTACATTTACGAAACTTACAAATATTAAAGAAGTATTAAAGAAGTATGGGAATGGACTAAATTTATCAGTGGGGCTAGGTAATTCCAAGAGAATGCAAAAGGAGTCAGCGAGTATCCAAGAAAGCATTTTTTTGGAATTTTTTCAAATAACCCATAAAGTGTCAGGACTACCAATACTTGGACACCTCTATTTTTGGCCGTCGGCAATATTGTTATCATTTTTTCATTTTTTTATTTTTTTATTTTTTTATTTTTATTTTTATTCTTATTGTTATTTTCATTTTTATGTTTATTTTTATTTTTATTTCTATTTTAATTTTATTTATATTTATCTTTATCTGTTTACTATGATGGTTTTCCTTATTATGTTTTTAACCAAGAAGGTCTACCTGTTCATTCTTCTGCTTAATTCCTGCAATATGATGATTTTTACAATTTTAGGTGTTGTTATACGCCATCTAGGTACTTTTGGACTTGATCCTGCCTATCTGCATGTGACTATCTGCACATATTTGGGCACAGTCTATACCAAGTCTACAGTCGCGCTCTGGGCTCCATTCACTCTCTTATTCACATCCACTAGTTATCCCTATCCTTGTGCCCATCTGATGCACGACCACATGCATGCCACTACTCTTTCTCATTATCTTGTGTACATATTTTCATACATACACACTGGATCTTAGGGTCACTTTTCACTGGTTTTCACTTTTATCGTTTTTTTGTTTCTCTGGTTGGTCACGTTTCACACACACTCCCTCTGCACATTTTTTGTGCCTACACGACCCATCACTTCTATTCTCATATATCTTAGCATTCCCTATCTTTACCTTCCCGCTCATGCCCTCTGCGACCAACTATTCATAAGTATACTAACTTTGTTCAGTACATCGCTATCTATTTCATCTATATACATTATGCCGTCCTTAAGGCTTTTGTACTATCAGGAGCCCCACTTCATTCAGACAGCACATGTCCAATTTAGTACCTAGCCCCACTAATAAATTTAGTCCATTCCCATACTTCTTTAATACTTCTTTAATATTTGTAAGTTTCGTAAATGTACACATCACGTCAGTCTGCCCACACTTGGTTTCCCTGGTTACCTAGACACATGATCACGCTTTTTCCTAGTCGCATTTCTTGTGACGTCATCATTCACGGACGGGATCGCCACGGCAGTTTCTGCAATCACCCATTAGCGTTTACACATGGGTTTGGGGCGCACAGCTTTCTCAGGGTAAGTGATTACTTTGTAATTTGTTATGGTATATAATGGCACATTTGCACTTTGTTTAATATCTTGATAAAGACCTGAGGGTCGAAACGTCGATTTTCCACACGTAATAAAGCTCTTCAAACAAGTCCTCTGGAGTGCTCTCTTCACTTCCTGTATACATACCTCCGCTTGCAGCACCGAGGCTTTTTTTGGGATCCACTTAAAGGTAGAGTGACAGATTTTGAACATTTTGTATATATATATATATATATATATATATATAATTTATTTTTTTAATGTGTGTCCAGATTTTTTAAACGTGTGTCCAAATTTTAGTAGGGGAATGGAAGATATTAGTAATGAGGTAAGGCTAGAAAACAAACTTAATTAACTTAAAACAAAAAAGTATCTCACGGGGGATATGGTAACTTTTTACAAAAATATACAGGGCTAGTACAAACAGCTGTTAGTTATTCTTTTAGACTTTAAAAAGTGAAGATTTAATATATGACAGAATAGATAAACAATAGTGATGTAGAATTATCTGCCTAAAAAAAATTGCAAATTATGTATAGAGTTTTAAACAGTGTGTGGATATTTTTTTTTTTTTTCAGAAAAAAACTTTTAAGGAAATAATAGTTAATACATGTGGTAACAACTTGAAGAAATTTGACTGCCACATTGGAGTCAAAAAAGAGATTTTATACCTGATTTTGACAAAATGGAAAACACTTCAAATTGGGTTTTAATCTTCTTATTGGTTAACAGCAGAAATAAAGAAATGTGTAAAAGGATAAACTTGACGGACACAAGTATTTTTTTAGTCTGTGTTACTAGTTACTATGTAGTTCATTGATTTATATAAAGAAAATAAAAACAGGCTACAGTGGCGTTGCACAAGTATAATAGATATATAAAATAACGGATGGCTAAATATGTTTCAGCTGGGTTAGTACTTAAATTAAAACTACCTATAGTACTTTGTTTGCAGGATCTGGACAACCTTAAGTAGACATAGCAAAAAGAGGTAAGTTATGTCATCATGACCTTTAATAAGAAGCACATTTGCCGAGATTCCTGGAGTTTCTCTAAAAGTACCCGAAGCAATTAAACAATTTGACCGAGTTTTTCTGTGCTCATAAAAGAAGAATTCTAAATTAGCCCATTTAAAAATTTTAAAATAGAACAGGTTTTGGAAAAAATGAGAAATACAATGTATGTACAGTTTGTTTTGATGAACAATTATAGTTTGCCTTTAAAGCTAAGTATGATAGGAACACTTCAAAACAAATCAATAAATAAATAAAAAGTGAATATGGGCTAGATCATGTTACATGATGGGAAAGGAAGCTCAGACGTTAAGGAAAATAATGATGTAATAGCAGTATTAAAAACAAGCATTTCAGTAGTTTACTCACAACAATAAAGTGCAAAGACTATTAGATTTTTATATGACATTCCATAGAGGAACACTAAAAAAGGACACACAACACATTTCCAATACCGAAGAAGGAGAAAATGGGTTTGACACAAATGATATGAGTGCCATTCAGCTTATTGTTGCTACATGACAAGCACAGAGATGGAGAATTGCCATTATAATAGAGAATGCTGTGTCACATATACACATTCTATGAGACATGGCACTACAATCACTCTATGAAAATAAAATTGCATTTGTGTACATATAACGTAAATCAAAACAATTCTGTGATACTTGTTCATACACTTCCCATTAAAGCTAATAATGGAATTAATCACTGGAAAAATCTGCTCCACTAAATTAAATACTTTACTATATATGCTCTTCTTTATCAACAGCAAATTTAATATCCTCTTATTCAATAGTGAGCTATCAGGCAGCACCTCAGCACTGACTTCACCTACATCATCTTTTTAGATATGTTTTGGCAGACTAATTGAATTTCAAAGTCTTTGATATATGTGCATATACGTGTGTGTATATATATATATATATATATATATATATATATATATATATACAGTTGTAATGAAAATTATCCAATCCGCATTGGGAATCCGGTTAATTGTCCAAATTTACAGACTGCCAGCTCTTTGCAATGAACAGATTAAACAAAAGCAACTGAAATAGCCCAACACAACAAATGCTTCATGTAGTTTCCCCAAATTCAACTGAAAATGCAACTTATAATGAAATTCTTTGAATTTCGCTCAAGGGAACCATAATTGTTATGTGTCTCCAATATCTGCTGGTTAAGTTATTTGTTGGTTTATTATTATATATATATGTATGGTTCCTGCGCAAGTAGTTCCCTATGCTTTGTGATTTTATGTTTTATGAAATTATGTTTTCTTGCTTTGTGTTTGATCTGTAGCTAATTGTTGACTTTGTTTTGTGGACTTCTACCCCTGTGATCATTGCACACAATATACCCTTTAACTGCTGATGATCATAGTTTTCTAATCTTGCATACAAGAGTGGTTACTCAGCTCGATGTGAAATAATCTGGCTGTTTTACATATGCATGTTGACAACTCTGTTTTGAGCTGATTGCCAACTAGTACGTGACCATCCTCTCAGCACCATAACCACTATAGCACATTTTAGTGATTATAGTGATAGTGATTCATGAATTCTATTCTATCTGGCTAGGTATTATTTGGCAGTCTGAAGTTAGAGAGTCAACTATTGAATTCTACTTCCACAATAGATGAGTCACAGTTGGGGTTGGACCCTAACAACTTATTGTCCCATAACCACACCATTCCAAAATGTCTATTCATTAAAATAGTATTCAGGTTACATAAACCAATTTTTATGTACATTATCCCTGTACATGTCACTAAGATCCAACATATCTTAGTAATATCCATAATGCCTTTGAGAACATGCTTAAATATTTTTTTAAAATACTCTTTACTGGAACGTATTGTGCATTTTCCAACTAATTGGTACCCATCAGCCAATTTGAATTCTGACACACTTTAATTTATGGGTTCATTGTGTTAAATGACATAACTTTTCATGTATTATGCAAGCACACAGTATCATACCCAGAGCTCATGTGAACGAAATAGAATGACGCTAGGGATAGAAAGGGCACAGAAGCAAGATTGACATAAGATATTTAAAGAAAACAAATGACTTCAAAAGCCAAATACAGACATAGTTCTTTTAGTACATTCAGAAAGAAAAGTTTAATGAGATAAGGATCTGATTTCTTTATTGTTCTTGCCAAAGGTTAATTTGAACTACAAAAGGTTCAAAGACAAAACAAATATGTTAATTATAAAATAAGATAAGGAAATGGTTTTGGGGGTGATTGTTCCAAAGGTTATGTCTAACTAGAAATTTATGAAGACAAACATTGATGTACAATAATTAATTTTCAGAGTTCTTTATATTGTATTTGCAATTAATATTGCTGACATAGTAATATGGGAAAAGAGTGATTTGATTTTTTTAAGTAAATCAAGTGCAATAATTTTCTCTTCTATGCGTTCATGTTCTTCTTAAGAATGCAAAAACACTCAAAGTGAAGTAATTTCCAATTTTGACTCAAGAAGGCATAGTACTTCTTGGACTTGAAATGGCAATTTAATTTATCCTTGGAACCCAGCTTTTGCTGTCAGGGCCACCATCAAGGGGTGACTGCCAGTACACCATTAAGGGGCCCAGTCAAGGAATGGTGTCTGCATTGAACGGTACTCTGCGGTACTCTAGCAGACTGGGTCAATTAACAGAGCACACTGATTGCCCCATTCTCCTGTGAAGAGTGCTTAGAGGAAGTGAAGACAGATTATGGATGCTGTGCGAGATGTAAGAAGCTATGTACTTGCCAGTCCCTAGCAGAAGCCATCCTACTGCTGCAAAATGACAACTCAGGAGACTCAATAAATATACATATTAATGTGTTAATTTGTGTTTATAGAAATGTGTGTAGTTGAGTGAGTATTAGAATGTGTGGCAATATTGGGTATACAGTGTGGTTGGTAATGTATGTTCAGCAATATATGCATGTATATATTGTGGCAGCGTTTGTGTATATATGGGTGTATAGCATTGTGTATTAATGTGATTGTATTTTTAGTAAAGTATGTTTTTAGTGTTATGTGTATTGGGGGGGGGGGGAAGTCTGGAAGTGTTCATTTGTATCTGTATGCACCAACATTTGTATTAGTAAGCCTATATATGTGTGTGTATATCCTATGAGAGTGTCTGGAATACATACCTTTCTGTGTCTGTGAGTATTCATCTCTCTTTTGGGAAGCATGTTTTATGGTAACTCTGCCTGGCAGTCTGTGTGTTTCTGGAAGTGTGTGTCAGGGGGGCAAGCCAGTGTGTTTGTAAGTGACCAAGAGAATTTTGATTAAGGCCCTAAATACTAATATTACCAATAATAGATCAGGGTGGTGCAGTAGACATAGCTTATCTAGATTTCAGTAAGGCTTTTGACCCTGTTGCACATAGAAGGCTTATCAATAAACTGCACTCTTTAAGTTTGGATTCCAATATTATTGAATGGGTAAGGCAGTGGCTGAGTGACAGGCAACAGAGGATGTAGTCAATGGAGTATATTCGAAGCATGGTCTTGTCACCAGTGGGGTACATCAGGGATCTGTACTTGGACCCATTCTCTTTAATATTTGTATTAGTCATATTTCAGAAAGTATTGATGGTAAGGTATGTCTTTTTGCTGATGATACTAAGATATGTAACAGGGTTGATGTTCCAGGAGGGATAAGCCAAATGGCAAATGATTTAGGTAAACTAGAAACATGGTCAGAGTTGTGGCAGCTGACATTTAATGAGAATAAGTGCACATAAAAACCCAAGGGCAGAGTACAGAATATTTGATAGAGTCCTAACCTCAACATCTGAGGAAAGGGATTTTTTATGACCTAAAGGTAGGCAGACAATGTAATAGAGCAGCAGGAAATGCTAGCAGAATACTTGGTTGTATAGGGAGAGGTATAAGCAGTAGAAAGAGGGAAGTGCTCATTGCATTGCACAGTACACTGGTGAAACCTCAATTGGATTATTGTATGCAGTATTGGAGACTGTATCTCCAGAAGGATATTGATACTTTAGAGAGAGTTCAGAGAAGGGCTACTAAACTAGTTCATGGATTGTAGGATAAAACTTACAAGGAAAGGTTAAACATGTATAGCTTGGAGGAAAGACGAGACAGGGGGGATATGATAGAAACATTTAAATACATAAAGGGAATCAACACAGTAAAGGAGGATACTATATTTAAAAAAAGAAAAACTACCAGAAGAAGAGGACATTGTCTTAAATTAGAGGGGCAAAGGTTTAAAAATAATATCAGGAAGTATTACTTTACTGAGAGGGTAGTGGATGCATGGAACAGCCTTCCAGCTGAAGTGGTAGAGGTTAACACAGTAAAGGAGTTTAAGCATGCATAAGAAAGGCATAAGGCTATCCTAACTATAAGATAAGGCCAGGGACTAATGAAAGCATTTAGAAAATTGGGAAGACTAGATGGGCCGAATGGTTCTTATCTGCCGTCACATTCTATGTTTCTATGTTTCTATATACCCCTGTATATATATTTGTGTAACAAAATGCATATATTGAGTTTGACAAAACAACCTCTCTAGAAAGTTAATTTTATATATTTATTGTTAGAGATGTCCCGAACAGTTCGCCGGGAACTATTCGCCAGCGAACATAGCTTGTACGCGGTCTCCGCGGCAGGCGAACATATGCGATGTTCGGTCCGCCCCCTATTCTTCATCATTGAGTAAACTTTTACCCTTTACCTCACAGTCAGCAGACACATTCCAGCCAATCAGCAGCAGACCCTCCCTCCCAGACCCTCCCACCTCCATGACGAATAGGGGGCGGACCGAACATCGCATATGTTCGCCCGCCGCGGCGACCGCGAACAAGCTGGTCCTGGCGAACTGTTCGGGACATCTCTATTTATTGTTACTATGGTAAAGGAGCCTTTCTACTTCTGTGGTCAAGATCTCCTTTCCCCACTGTGAATAATTAATTTATGTAGAAGATAACTTGATATATCCTTGTGAAATCTACATGCAAGCTTTTTCATCTTAGAAAATATATATTTAAGTGTATCTGTTTTGTCACCTGTTGTAAAAGTCCTTCAGTATCTTACAGCCATGCACTGGGGATTACTGATGGATGAGTAAATCGTGTTCAACATGACTGCATACAGGAGTCATAGACAGAAATAAGACTGAACAAGGAAATTTCTTAATTAGGCAGATTGTAATTGATTACTGCAATGTATCTGGTATTCTAGATGGCTTGACTGACAAAGTACCGAATTGAGAATTGTTGAGAATGGTCAGATTCTTGAGCATACTCTTAAGTTTTCAAACATATATACATACCATAACTATAAATAAATATATGTGAAGATCGCGTTCACCACATAAGAACTCATTCCCTGTGCTCCACCAGCAAACCATAGGTTGTATGTTTGTTTTTTTTGCTTTTTTTTGTATATCCTTTTAACCCCTTAACCCCTTAAGGACACATGACGTGTGTGACATGTCATGATTACCTTTTATTCCAGAAGTTTGGTCCTTAAGGGGTTAAGGACGCAGGACGGTTCAGGACCGTCATCGGCATTTTTCCATTGCCGACCGCTGACGGTCGTGAACCATCCTAACTTTAAGATTTACTTACCCGATCACCGTCGTTCCCCCGGCTGTGATCGGCGGTGCTCCCGTTGTGGGGAGACTGCCTGCAGCCCAGACAGTCTCCCCATGGCAGATTAGGACCCCTGGGGCCATGTGATCGCCCAACAGGGCGACCACATGGTCACAATAGGTGTCCATGTGTCTGCCTGCAGGGGGACTGTCTGTGCTGACAGGCAGTCTCCCTGCAACTGTAAAATCAGAAATAAAAATAAAGTTAAAGTTAATAAAAAAATAATAATTATATATGTGTATATATATATATATAAATGATATATAGACATATATTATACCTATATAATATATGTCTATATATCATATATATATAATGTCATAGTAAGTGTATTTTTATATTAATATGTACATATATTAATATAAAAATACACTTATAATTAAATTACACACGTATATATATAATATATATAATAACTATATATATTGTATATATATATTATTATAAAATACAAATAATAAGTAATTTAAATTAAATTAAACATGTAAAAATAATACTAAAAATTTTAAAAAAAATTATATATCTATACGAAATTTTATTCTAACTGTATTTTGATATTAATATATATATATTTATATCAAAATACACTTAGAATGAAATTGTATATATATCTATGTATATATAAATAAATAAAAAGAATACGAACTGTTCATATGTCCATACACAAAATTACATAAATAATTATATAAATATACACGTAGACTTCAAATATATAAATATGCATATATATTTAAATTCTACGTGCGTATTTATGTAATATTTTTACATAATTAAGTTCTTTTATTGATTGCAATTTAAGGGACCTGCCTGCTAACCCAGGCCGAAAGTCCAGAGAATTTAATTTGCTATCACTGTATTTTACCCTGTAACGTTCTACGACACCCTAAAACCTGTACATGGGGGCTACTGTTTTACTCGGGAGACTTCGCTGAACACAAATATTAGTGATTCAAAACAGTAAAACATATCACAGCGATGATATTGTCAGTGAAAGTGACTTTTTTTGCATTTTTCACACACAAACAGCACTTTTACCGATGATATAATTGTTGTGATACATTTTCCAGTTTTGAAACACTAATATTTGTGTTCAGCAAAGTCTCCTGAGTATAACAGTACCCCCCATGTACAGGTTTTATAGCGTTTTTGAAAGTTACAGGGTCAAATATATGGGTCAAATATGTTTACATTGAAAATGGCCAGGTTGGTTACGTTGCCTTTGAGAGCGTATGGTAGCCCAGGAATGAGAATTACCCCCATGATGGCATACCATTTGCAAAAGAAGACAACTCAAGGTATTGCAAATGGGGTATGTCCAGTCTTTTTTAGTAACCACTTAGTCACAAACAAAATTAGCGTTCAATTTCGTTTTTTACTTTTTTCACACACAAACAAATATGAACGCTAACTTTGGCCAGTGTTTGCGACTAAGTGGCTACTAAAAAAGTCTGGACATACCCCATATTGAATACCCTGGGTTGTCTACTTTAAAAAAAATATGTACATGTGGGGTGTTATTCAGCGATTTATGACAGATAATAGTGTTACAATGTCACTATTGATACATTTTAAAAATTTATGTTTTGAAACCGCAATATCCTACTTGTACTTATAGCCCTATAACATGCAAAAAAATAGCAAAAAGAATGTAAACACTGGGTATTTTTAAACTCAGGACAAAATTTTGAATCTATTTAGCAGTTTTTTTCATTCGCTTTTGTAGATGAGTAAAAGATTTTTCACATAAAAGTAAAACAAACATGTATTTTTTTAAATTTTTCATCATATTTTTTTCATTTTTTACAAATTAAATTACATGAGATTATATAAATAATGGTATGTAAAGAAAGCCCCTTTTGTCCTGAAAAAAACAATATATAATTTGTATGGGAACAGTAAATGAGAGAGCGGAAAATTACAGCTAAACACAAACACCACAAAAGTGTAAAAAGATGCCTGGTTGCAAATGTACAACATTGCAAAAACAGTCCGGTCCTTAAGGAGTTAATCCATCTTTACAATACAGACAAAATAAACAAAACACTGGTGGCAATATTGCAACAAGTGAAGATTGGTTCTGAAATTCAGTAAGTTAAATGTGAGAATTACAAAAAAACATTTCATTTTGAAATATGAAACAATGCAAAACAATATACCCCAGGGATAAGCAACCTATGCTGCCAGATCCAAACAAGCTGAAGAGATCTAATGATCTCCTCTGAAGCTGACCTACAGAAGTCTCAGTAGGACTTAAGGTAATGCTAGTGCCGGATTACAGCAGGTGATGAGGAGCAGCTCAACCAAGGCAGTGCTCAGAGAAGTCATCTCAGATTACTTTCTCTTAGCCCTCGTGAAGGAGAAACTGCTCTGAAGGACCTGCTTTTGCTCTTGGTCACCCTGTTTCCCACTGGACCCCAATTTAGCATTGTGTGTAAGTCTAGCCGTGTGGAACTGGCAGTAACTTGCATTGGAGGGGGGCACTTAATACAAAACAATACAATAGTTGAAGAGCTTCAAAGTCTTGTTTGGCAACTACCGATATAGCCTGTGTATTAACTGGCATGTGATGGAAAGTGTTAATATGGAATGGGAGACATTTCCTTCCAAACATAAGAAAATAAAATTGACATGTTTTATCTTTCTTCAGAACAGAACTTCTGGTCTGGAAGGCAAAACTGTTTTCTTACAAGCAAAAGTATTTTTTTTTTTCAACAAGTGAAATGTGATTTTCAACAAGTAACCATTCATTTATATTGCACACAGCAGTCAGCTGGTCAAATAAATTGCTCACCAAAAAATTGTGAGAATGTATGTGACAATAGTGCAGTTCAGATATAAAATGTCGGTAAAGTGGGAATCCATACATTTTCCACTTTTTGTGAATTCTGTTTTTTCTTGTTCCCAGTATCCTCTATCATAAATCATGAATACATATAAAAACATGGCTTCAGCTAGGCAATTATTAGCACACATGCACATATTATTGAACATGCCATTGCCATTTAAAAAAATGGAAATCTGCTTTCCCATACAGTAATGAGGTGCCTTACTAATAGTCATATGAAGGATCTTTGACTCTATACAGTAGTCATATACAGGATCTTTGACTCTATACACACATATAAATTCTCCTGAATATATGTGACTAAAATTATATTTATGCATACATTCTAATATTTAAAAAAAATCATGAAAAATTATATTGTGTAAATTTACAGAATATGAGTCTTTAAGTATCCTTAAGAAGTAATCTATAAATAATCTATCCTAATTTAGACCCTTATTTAAAATTTTGGGATAAGCTTTTAATTTTTTTTTCAAAATAATAACATATAATGTATAAAAAAGAATATCAATATATAAAAAATATCAAAAAGTTACAACATTAAATTATTTTTCTTAAAATAAATCATTTTAAAAATGTATTAAAAATATTAAATCATTCAAAAAGCTTACTCAAAAATATTAAATCAGGGACTTAATGTTCTAGCTATACCTGTACATTCTACGTTTCAAGAAAATGTTACTCTGATTTTCTTCTTTAAAATTTGACTTTGTGATGAAAGGGGTTAACAAATGCACATACAACATCTTACCTAAAGTGTTATTGAGCTCTGTCTTAGAAAATTGTACAATAATTCAAAAGTTGTTGAATTTTCATTTCCAAAACTTGTTTTGAATTTGATATTTTTTTTTGGTTTTTTTTTTCACAAAAGGCTGATGGAATTAAAGTAATAGTTCAGTAGTTAGAATTTACCACCAAGTCGTAAAAAATACTTGTTCTGATAATATGCTGATTTACTTGGCTGGTTGCATTGTAAATATTAACTTTTTTCCTGTGAAAAGAACAACACATATGAATTAACTGGAGAATTATGAATTACATATTTTTGCAGTTAATGGTTAGATCTTTAGATTATTTGTAAGACACAAATACAGAAGGAATGGTTAAAATGATATTGTATAAATAGTAAATACACCCCTTATTCTCTGATTCTGGCCATTGATGCATTATTGCCCAGTGGATGCAGAATTAAATCAATAGTTTGATTTTTTTTTTTTCCTCCTGGGGAATGTTTTCCAATATTTTGTATCTGCATGGATGTGGCCCTTGTGTTTGACATACATTAGGATAATAAAACATTTTATTAAGGCAAAAGTAACAAGAAATTGTGTCTTGGGTTCAACTTTTTTCTTCTGTAGATGTGCCTCATGAAGTTCAGAAATAGTTTTCTTTCATGTCTTCCTGTCTCCTGAGGAAAAGGGGATAAGGCAATGTGTCCCTGGACAGGATCTATAACTCATTATGTCAATCAAACCACACTTCAGAGGGGAATAAAGAGATTTGTATCTCAAAGCTGTGCATAACGACTTCTCGCCTTTTCATTTCATATTTATGAGGAGTTTACTTTGAAGTGTTTATCAGGCAATACGCAGAAACATGAGAGAGCTTTGCCTGAAACCATGTTCAAGTGTCTAATCTGTTAAATGCTTACTGAGCAGACTAGTTCATCTATGCATGCAATGTAAAACTCCTGCAAATAAATACACTTTATAATTTTTTTTTGTATTTATTTTTAGTAGTTCGAAAGACTGAATAGTAATAATCAATGAAAAAAAACCAAAAATAAAAACACGGGAGCTAATTGCTATTCAAAAAAAATATTATCCAATATAGTTGGGTGATACATAAAAAGAAAGATAAAATAAAGACAGCCAGTTTGCTACTTATAAAATGTATCAAAACAGAAGACGTGTAAAAATATGCCCTACAAAAAGAAAGCAATCGGCATGAAATGATCACAGAGTTTCTCCTGCCTGAACTATAGTGATGAGAGTATCAAAGGACTAGAATCTTCTCTAGTCTCGTTGAGTTTAGGGCAACCCCTAGCTTCTGACCAAAGAAGAGAGTCATTGCCAGCCTTTGAAGACATAAATAAGCTATTATACTTTCATAAAAGGTTTAAACTCCATGTAGTCTTCTAGTATTTAAGGCTTTTCTAGCCTATTAAGTTAAATAATCCATATAAGTAGTTATTGATATTGAATATGCACGTTTTTTTTTTCTTTCTATCTCCCAAGACGACAGACAATTATGCTTGAATTTTACATTGCTGATACAGACTTTCTGAATGAGCTGGAATAATTTATATGTTTCTTAAATTGAAATGCGGTATGCAATAATACACAGTGCAACACAGGCTCTTTCTATCTAATGTTAAAAGGGAATGCCAGGCAGCCACACTAGTTAAAATTAGGTTACAATTATTTATTTTTGTTTTTTGTTATTCAAATATTTAGGTTTTGAGCTTTTAAAAAAAGTTTTTTAAAAAAGTACCTTGCTTTTTAAAAAAGTACCTTACTCCTGAATATTACTGTGTATTATATCATTGCATTTCGGATGTTCAACTGTTGAAGTAACTGTTGTATTTAAAATTTATTAAAAAAAAAAAAAAAAAAAAACCATATGAGCTGGTGTTAAGACAATCCTCAATTCTCAGTAGAGGTACAATTGGGATAATTGGGAAAATAATGTTAAAAAAATATATATCCTTTAACCCCTTAAGGACACATGACATGTCTGACACGTCTTGATTCCATTTTATTCCAGAGGTTTGGTCCTTAAGGGGTTAATTTTATTTCACATATGCCAAAATATCTGAAAAAGTTTTGGCTACTTTTATGTTAATGTTATATTGCACTCTGTGTTTTATTAAATTTAGAAACAAATTATGATACTTTAAATTTGCATATTTATGGATAGAAATCCCTTTCCCCTTCCTATTGATAGCCTTCCATTCCTTTTTATTCCCCAATTTCAATTTTTATATACGTTTGTTAAATGGTTTGAACAATGTTAAATAAAAATTATTTGAAAATAAAGTCAAAGTCAAGTCCTTGTTTGCAAAGATCTTGCTTTAGATGCTGTGCAGCATGGGGAATGGAATCAAGCACAGTAACTTTAAAAGTGAATATTTTTTTCTAGATTTTAGTGCACTATATTGCAATTGAAAACATTTAAGACAAGAACATACTTATACTTGTTTGTTCTCCTTTTTAAAAAGCTTTCACATGGAAAAATTGAGATTAATTAAAACTGAACTAGCAAGTAAAAAAGTGAATATGTGGGTTTAAGTAAGAAAACCATTCCACTAAAAGATGTTTTGAGAGGTTTATTATTTTCACAGTGAGATAACGTTGCTAACAAATATGCTAAGTCTTTGTAGCTTGCTCAGCTGAAGTACTGGAATTGTTAATCTTGCCATTATAGGGGCCTCCATTTGGGAACCTCCAACTTGTAACAAAATCATCCTTCCACTTATTCCTCGCCTGTTCCTATTAAAGAGATAAATAAAGCTTTATTTACATATATTTTTAAATGCACAATTGTATTATGCTTGTTAACCAATTCACTAACGAGATATGTATATTAAAATACCATATATTACTCGAGTATAAGTCGAGTTTTTCAGCACATTTTTTGTGCTGAAAAAACCCAACTCGACTTATACTCGAGTCAATGTCTGTATTATGGCAATTTACATAGCAGAGAGCTCTTAACTCTCCTGCAGCTCCTATCAGCTCCCTTCTCCTCTGCGCCAGTCCGTTCAGTACCTCTGTCAGCTCCCAGTGTAAGTGTCGCGAGAGCCGCGGGGTCATAGTGATACAGTGTGAGCTGACAGAGGTGCTGAACGGACAGGCGCAGAGGAGAAGGGAGCTGACAGGAGCTGCAGGAGAGGTAAGTTCTTCCTGCCAGCCCACTCCACCCCACTCCACTGAACTGCCAATGCCACTGGACCACCAGGGTGTGAGAGCCCACCTCCCTGCCATGTATCAAGCAGGGAGGGGGGACAAAAAAATAAATAAATATAATAATAAAATAAAATAATAAAATAATATTAAAAATAATAATAAAATAAAAAATAATAATAAAAAACATATTAATAAAAAAATATTAAAATAATTAAAACAAATAATAATAAAAATGCCCACCCCCCACCAAGGCTCTGCAACGCACACACACACACACACTGCACTCATACAAACACACACTGCATTCATACACACACACTGCATTCATATACACACACTGAATTTATACACACACACTGCACTCGTACACACACACTGCACTCATACACACACACTGCATTCTTACACACACACTGCATTCTTACACACACACTGCATTCTTACACACACATTGCATTCATTATATACACTACACACACTGTAAATAAATATTCAATTAATATATTTTTTTAATTAGAAATTTACCAGTAGCTGCATTTCACACCATAGTCTTATACTCGAGTCAATAAGTTTTCCCAGTTTTTGGGGGTAAAATTAGGGGCCTCGGCTTATATTCGGGTCAGCTTATACTCGAGTATATACGGTATTATTTCTTTAAAAAGCATGAGCTCCGACACAACCAGGCCCAAACTTACCAAAACCCAGCAATTGGCAACATCTAACCAGTACTACCATAGCCCACTGAACAGCCAGGTACAATGGGGCGAAAATCAAAGAAACCCATGCAAGAGAACCCAAGACAGGGCCCTAACATAGCCGAGCTGCTCCGACAAACACAGGGGGCGTCCAGGCCCAAAATGGCCACTTATCCGGAAACATACCCTGAATTCTCCGATGACTTTTCCTCGGGAGAAGACGAAGCAGACCTCCCGGTGGAGCCGACACCAAAACCGGTTACTCAAAAGGCGGATGCCTCGCCGGTAACGACAGTGGTGCTGAAATCCTGCTCGCTGACCTCCAACGTATCCTCCAATCGGATGTGGTGTCCCTGCGGGCCGACATCCACGGCCTAACGGGGAGAATAGGAGCCCTGGAGACGGAGTCCAATAGCCAAGCCACACAACTAGCAGCACTGCAAATGGAGGTACAGGGCCTCAAAAGCCAGAATGATAGACATGAGCGCCAGTTCACGGCACTTGAAGATACAAGGCAGGATAATAACTTAAAAACCCGGGGCATTCCGGAGGATACCCCAACAGACGAATTGCCACACATAATAAGGTACTTGCTGACAGCCCTGTTTCCGCCGCGACAGGCCAAAACAACGCAATTAGACAGCTTCTTCCGAACCCCAAAACCAGCCAAGGCACCTACCTCAACACCCAGAGATCTAATCATAAAATTTCAGCGCCACAGGGACAAGATGGCGGTCATGGCGGCGGAAGTTCACCCTATCAGTTTGAGGCAATGGATCTATCATTCTACGCGGTCTTAACTGGCAGCACACTCGCCTGGAGAAGGTCCCTCAGACCATTCACCATGCTGCTGAGGCAGAAAAACATACCCTACAAGTGGCTGATGACCCGAGCCCTATGGATCCATAAAGGAGAAACCAAGCACAGAGTAAGCACCCTCACAGAA
The DNA here is from genome assembly GCF_036172605.1 of Pelobates fuscus. Classification (NCBI taxonomy): domain Eukaryota; kingdom Metazoa; phylum Chordata; class Amphibia; order Anura; family Pelobatidae; genus Pelobates; species Pelobates fuscus. The sequence continues at coordinate 119,457,574 of NC_086319.1, forward strand.
GCAACGGCGCTGCTACCTGTCTTGGGGCTGCCGATGGACTCACTACACCCCACTGCAACCCAAAGCGCTACCACCTCGACACATACATGGAACCCTGATCGGGTGACCCCCTTCGTCCCACGAGGTTCGACCTGGGAACAACATGATTCGGCAACAACCTGAATTCACAGGCGAGAGCCACCACCCTAAGGACTTTGCACTAAAGCAAGATTTTTTATACTTTCTCTGTTTTCAATGTTAACCTTTGAATGTGTAAATGTTACCAAGACGACTAATCACACTCTCAACACACCTGATTAGACGGCCGGTGGGCCATGAACCACTACCCTCCCCCCGCCTGACAGAACTTACGCAGGGAACACACAACCCAACCCAACAGAGACACACCAAGCAAGGCACTAAGCGACATGACATCCTGCTACAGGGAATATGTCATTTAAAAGCACAACTCACTATTAATCTTCCCGGGTTATACCAGGCATGCCAAACAGGTCAGACACAAGCTTATTATACACAAGCTCACACAGGACACCAGATCAGAGGAATTAAAAGGTGTAAATACCAATAGTGGAGGTATATCTTTCATAGAAAAAATAGTGTGGTATCACAATATCAAATGTGTGTGTGAATTCATAGATATGTGAACATCGAGGATCATAATATATTGCTTGATTATAGATAATAGATAATAAAAGGAAGCGATAATATTGAGCAACGGAAGTTGTGAACCTTTAAATATATTAATAATATATAATATATATCAATATTTAAGTTTATTTTATTTCATTTTAAAATTATGTTAGAACATTAAAATACACAGGAAGAAAAAACATCCAGATGAGATCAAGAATACACTGAGAGCTACCTAATAATAGGAGATATAATGGGAGACAAAATAAGAAATAAAAAATAAATAAAATGAGAGATAAAAAAGGGAGATAAAACAGAGGGATCAGTGCAAAATCAATCAATGAAGGCCAATATATCTAAATCCGTATTAAGTCCTGAGGGGACAGAGGATTTCATTTTGTATATCCATTCTGTCTCCCTCATGGCCAACATTTTTTCAGTATTTCCCCCCTCCAATGTGGTATAATCATGTCAATACCAATGCAGATAAAATCTTTAAAATCAAACTCTCTACAAACATTACAATGCTTTGGTACACTATGCTTTACGTTCTTGTTCTTAATTCCATTAAAATGTTCTAATAGTCTTACGTGCAATTTTCTAATAGTGCGTCCTACATATTGAACCCCACATTTACATTGCAACATATAAACCACATTTCTGCTTTGACAGTTAATAAAGTGCTTAATTTTAAAAGTCTCTTTTGTCACTGTGCTACAAAATTCTGTAACCTTATTTTTTTGGAATTTGCATGTAGTGCATCTTCCACATCTGAAAACCCCATTGGGTTTCTCTGATAAAAAAATTAACTCTCTCCTTAACAGTCTCTTTCTTAGGTAAAATGCTAGGGGCTAAAATATTCCTCAAATTATTAGATTTCTTATATATGACTTTAGGTCTCTTTGGTAAAATCCTTTTTAAAAATGTGTCTTGTAATAAAATAGGCCAGTTTTTCCGAATTGATTTCTCTATTAAATTGGCTTTGTTATTAAATTTTGTTAAAAATGCAAATTCTGAACAGTTCTTATTATCCTTCTTCTTTTTGCTAACATTCTGTTAGACCTTCTGTCTTTTCTTTGAAGGCTCTCTATTTCTCTCTGTGTATTAAGTAAAAGTTCCTTAGGGTAATTCCTATCTGAATTTTTTTTATTTAAAACCTGAACCTGCTCTTTAAAATCTTCTTTCTCTGTGCAATTTTTTAAAAATCCTCATATGTTGTCCCTTAGGGATATTAGTTAACCACTTACGATGGTGGCAACTTGAGAACTCGATAAAACCATTTCCGTCGGTAGGTTTAAAATAGGTCTTACTATGGATTTTCCTTTCTTTTACAAACAAAGTGAGATCTAAAAAATGAATGCAAGTGTCATGAATTTCTTCTGTGAATCTAAGGCCATATGTGTTCGAGTTAATATAACTTAAAAAATTCTTCTAAAAGACCCGGGCTTCCTTTCCAGATAATTAAAACATCATCAATATAGCGTCTCCATTGCACCAGGTTCGCACCGAATGGATTATTATGCCAAACACTATTAGATTCCCAATCCGCCACAAAAATGTTAGCATAACTTGGTGCGAACCTGGTGCCCATCGCTGTTCCACATGTTTGGAAGTAATATGACCCCTCAAACCAAAAGAAATTGTGGAACAGGATGAACCTAATGAGCTCTAAAATAAAAGATGCCTGTTCCAAATTAATCTGGGGGTCATTAATTAAAACACTCTGTATAGCCTTTATACCCTTTTCATGGTCAATCACAGTATATAAAGAAGTTACGTCTATTGTCACCCAGAGGTATTCATCCTTCCAAACCAAATTCTCAAACTCTTTAATAATTTGGGTGGAGTCTTTGGTATAAGATCTCGCTAATCTCGCTAATTTTTGTAAATAAAAATCTATATATTGGGAGATGTTACTGGTCAGAGAGCCAATGCCACTGATAATAGGTCTTCCTGGTGGGGACTCAAGGCACTTGTGAACCTTGGGAAGGTAATAGAAGACTGCCGTCTTGGGTGAAGTAATAAATAAATACTGAAACTCATCCTTACTTATTATCCCTTTTTCCATTCCCAACGTTAAGATCGTATGTAATTCTTCTTTAAAACCATAAATAGGGTTACTTCTTAAAATTCTCTAAGTATTAGAGTCTCCTAATATTATCTCGGACTCTTTCATATAGTCATCTTTTTATTTTATCCACTCTACTTTTTACTCTCTTTTAACCCCATTTATCAGATTACCCTTATAGTGACTGTGGCGCCCTGTACTTTCTACGTTTTATACTATGAACTCACTCATTAACCCCTGAACGCCGCTATTGCGTTCTATGCTGACCCACATTAAATGTGAACGCTGTAATGGCTTTGAGCTCTGAAGCTGCCGGAATCTTCACCAGCCCAGGCATCCCTCCCATGGCAAATCAGGCCCTGGAGGTCATGTGATCGCCTTCAAAGAGCGATCACATGGTCATCATAGCTGCCCATAGAGCTGCCTGCTGGTGGGAAAAGTAAAAAATATATATTGTTATGAAAATAAATGAAAATAAATATAATTAAATATATGTAATTTCAGTCTATATATATGTGTATTATTTATAATATATATATATATCTTATAAATATGTAACGTTCAAGTGTATTTTATTTTAATATAATTACATATATTAGTATTAAAATACACTTGGACTGAAATTACATATATATGATATATATTATACATATATTTAAACATATATTATATTTATAAACTTATAATTACAATAATAAATTAATACAATAGAGACAGTTTGTGGATTGGCAAAGTATTATATTATCAACTCACTCTATGCCATCCCACATTAAACGGGAATGCCGTGCCGTAATGGCTTTGAGCCCTGGAGCCACCTGAATACTCACCTACCCGGCGATCCGCTTCGGGAGGACTTCCTGATAGCCCAGACAGCCTTCCCATAGAAAATCAGACCCCTAAGGGCCATGTGATCGCTTTTAAATAGCTGCCCATAGAGCTGCCTGGAGGGGATTGCCTGGGCTGTCAGGCAGTCCCCATGCTGGTGGGAAAAGTTAAAAGAAATTATTAATACACAAATAAATATAATTAAATATACAAACATATATATCATTTATAATATATATATATATATATATATATATATATATATATATATATATATAAATGAATGAAAAGAGATGCACTCACAGGTCTTGGTAGATAAAAAAATCGGTATTTTTATTCTCCAAACAGGATACACATTGTCCGATCGACGTTTCGACCCCTTAGGGTCTTCCTCAGGATCAATGTACCCCCACAAATAAGACAAATATATACAAAACATAAATAATGTACTCACCAATCGTGATACAGTTCCCCCACCTCCATCGTGTGTACCCGGAAGTGTCCTCGCGATCATGTGACCTGACGTGAAACGTGCGTACTGACGTGTTAATTTGTTGCTAAGCAACCAGTGTAACAGTGAGTGAAACAGCGAGAACATTACTTGTAGGGTATGAAAGTAAAGATCTGCATGTGTGTATGTTATATATGTGATAAAGGATCCAAGTGGCAATCCCAAAGCTATGCAAAGCTATATATAATCATCCATAAAGTGATCAGTGCATATAGTATATACATGTGAACGAAAAACTAAGTTAATGAAAATTACCCAGTGAATAAGTAAAACAGTGAAACTACTGATCTCCTCTACATATGTGAAAAAGTCATGTGAGTATATTATACATTATAAACAGTGGAAATATATATATATATATTATTTTCCAAACATACACCTACAATGTTTCTAAAAAAATATATCTACTGGAAGACAAGAATGGTTCCGGCATGAGCAAGGACAAAAAAAGGCATATCTATATAGCAAAAAAAATTTTTTAGGACTTTAAACATAGGCAAATAGCCAAAATCCGTTCCACTTAAGTCAAAGGCACAGGTAATCAACCGATCACTCCTACCGTCAACAACTATTAACCCTTATGGTTCTGCATAGAATGTCTTTATAACGTCCTCTAGGAATACATATTCTTAAATATAGGTTACGAAATTGGGATAGATCTAATGTCCCCTTCATCCAGACATACAGGAATCTAAAAGAGACAGATCAGAGTCTCCAGATAAATGGACAAAAGTACGAATTCAAATAGTCAAAAAATCAAAAAATCAGAAAAAGGGGCAGCGAAAGCAAAACCCAAGCCGAAACCAAACGGAGACATCCACAATAGCTGTCCATCCCCAACCAGACATCTATAGTCTGGAGAGATAAGTACCCATGACAATGTAAGGTAGGAGCTGTCCATCCAAAAAAAGGGGAAGTCTATAGTGGAAAAGTCCCTACTCTCGGACTAAACCAACAAAGACAGGCTTAGAGCCCTGTACAAAAGGGATCTGCCATAGATAAATATCACACAAAAAAAAACAGCTACTAAGTGTTCAAGAAAACCAATGAAAATACAAATATACAAATTTACAAATTTACAAGAACATAGATAGCACTATATTCTCGTTGAGTCCCTTAGGGGCCACAGTGTCCAATCGGTGTATCCATTGGGCTTCCCGTTGTAACAGCATCCTCGATCGGTCACCCCCTCTCGACATTGGGGGGATGTGGTCTATGGCCACAAATCTTAAAGTTGGTAGTCTGTGTTCCATACTTAAGAAATGTTTTGCAACTGGTTTGTCGCTATGTTGATCTCTGAATGCCGTCATAATCGTGGATCTATGTCCTCGTATCCGATCCCGTAGTGTCAAATCCGTTTTGCCCACGTATCATAGACCACATGGACACGTGATCATATATATGACATGATCAGTGGTACATGTGATATAGTGAGGTATTTTGATTTTTAGGCCACTGTGTGGGTGGGCAAATGTTGTACCACTGATCATGTGACCGCAGGTAACACAGCCAGTGCATTTATAGCACCCCTTCTTGGAAATCTGTTTGGTTTTGCGATAGCTTGCTACCGGGTCATTCTTTACCAGCAAATCCTTCAAGTTTCTGTTTCTTTTGTAGCTTATAGTTGGGGTGTCTTGAAACGTTTTGGGTAGTGTTTTATCCGATCTGAGTATTCCCCAGTGTTTCTGAATGGATTCTCTGATTTTAGCGGTCCCTGTATGAAACGTAATGGGTAGATAGATCTTGGGTGTTTTCACCGTTTTAGTGGTTCTGGTTATCGATTTTTCCCGTTCCCAGATGTCCAGTGCTCTGGTGTGGGCCAGCCTCAATATGTGTGGTGAGTATCCCCGCTCTCTAAATCTTTCCCACATCTCTTTAATCTGATGGTCACACTTGTCCATTTCTGTGTTGTATCTCAAGACTCTGAGAAACTGTGAGATAGGAAGGGACCGTTTAAACTGTTTGGGATGGAAACTGGACGCCATCAGTAAGGTGTTGCGGTCGGTCTTTTTCCGATGTAAAGTGAATTGTAGTTTGTCATATTTCTTATATATTGTGACATCCAAAAATTGGATTGCCAAGTTGTCATGTTCAACACTTAACCTAACAGGCGTAGGTAGTGAATTGATCTCTACGATCATGGTTTCCAAATCCATCAGAGTCCCAGTCCAAACAAAAAACAGGTCGTCCACAAAACGATAATAGTGCTTGATATGTTGGCCATATTTATGCAAGATATATGTCTGTTCAAACATAAACATATATGCGTTGGCATATGACGGTGCCATGGCCGCCCCCATTGCAGTTCCCGCTAGCTGAAGGAAAAATTGGTTCTCAAACTTGAAGTAATTACATGTAAGTGCTATAGACAAAAATTCCATGAGGTATTCAATGGGCGGTCCCTCATATACTGTAGATGTAATCAAAATTTCTCTGAGCGCCTGTATACCTTCCCCATGGGGGATAATGGTATATAGACTCTGTACGTCCATGGTTACCAGAAGTGCTGTACTCTCCACAGAAGGGTCCTGGTTGATTCTGGTCATAAGGTCTTGGGTATCTCGTATACATGTAGCTAGGGCTAATACGCTGTTCTTAATAAAGATGTCAATGTATTTAGCAATCGGTTCCAGAAGACTGTCCTTGGCCGATACAATCGGTCTCCCTGGTGGTTGTGTCGGGTCTTTATGGATCTTGGGTAATGTGTATAATATAGGATGTTTAGGATGTTCTATGTATAAAAATTGTGCTGTTTTCATATCCAAATATTCACACTGTATTCCAAGATCAATATGATTCTGTATTCTCTTCTGGAATTTCTTCGTCGGATCGTATGTAAGTTTGGCATATGTTCGAATATCACCTAGTTGTCTGTAGATTTCAGCCTGATAGTTATGATACGATTGGATAACGGTTGCACCCCCTTTGTCCGCTGGTCGTATTATGATATTGGAGTCTTGTCTAAGGTCCTTCAGAGCCAATTTTTCACCCGGTGTCAAGTTTTGATGGTGCTTAGGTGGATTTTTGATGGTTTTCTCAATGTCAGTCTTAACTGTTTGAATGAATGTCTTAATCGACGGATTTGCCGTCCGAATGTCTTTTCGATTTTTCGTATAAAACTGATGCGTAGTAGTCTGTGTTTCTTGTTTTTGTACTTTTTTTAGTTCTTGGCTATATAGTGTTCTTTGAATTTTATACATTTTAACCTCCATCATAAAAGGGTCAGGTTTAGCCACTGGTACAAAAGAGAGACCTTTGTTTAATAATGAGTAGTGTTCCACATCAAGAGTCTTATTAGATAGATTAAATATTTTGGTCATCTCCTCATTCTGGGTGGTTTGCTCGTGGGATTTGTATTTATAGCAGTTCCTCTGCCCCCGCCGTGTAGGTCGACTCTTTTTGCGCCTCTGGTATTGACCCGTGATGTCTCTGGTGGTTCGTCTGGATAACTGCCTCTGGCTAAAAAAGGTTCTGAGGTGTGTCTCTTTAAATCCTCTCTGGTATCGGGGTCTGAGGTGGAATCCCCTGAGCTAGCATCTACGGTGTTAAATGTTGGCTTGTGTATTTTAGTTCTAAATCTGGTATTCGGTCTGTGGTAGTCTTGTGCTCCTCCCAACCACCGGTAGACTTGGTGGTATTTATAATCGTTATTAACCTTTTCCAGTTTCAGTTTCTTAAAGCGAATCAGGTCGTTCTTGTACTTATTAATTTCGTCCTGCAATTTTAACATTTGGACGGTGGCGGTTGAGGCTTGTAAAGTTATAACATTGGTCGTCTCCATGTTCTGTATAGACTGTTTAACAAAGATGAGTTCTTTGCCGACCTCCTCAACCACAATCACCATCCAGTCAAGGGAACATTTATTGGAAATATGCATCCATTTCTTACAGAATTCCGGATTCTGCCTCCCTATAGTGGGGGCATTCCTCACCCTGAAGCCTCTCGGTATTCTCTTAGCCCGGTAATAATCCGAAATGAATACTCCGTGAAGGTCCAAATCGATTTCACGTTTCTTTAGTTTCAGTAAATCATTATATAGGTCCTGTATCGTATTGGTATGTAATAGTTCCTGTGAGGTCTGTGGCCATAGGATGGCGTTGGCTTGCTCATCCGAAATGGACAGGGTTTCAGCAGATTCCAATAAAGCCCCAGCCTTAGCCAAAAAGTCTTCCATAGTACAAACAAGGAGGAAGTCTGAGGGGTATTTCTGAATCACTATTTAGCAGACTTGCCGTGAGGGGGTGCTCAAGTAGGTGCAACAAACACCAGTAATATGTAGAAAGTCTGTGTCTTGGCACTCACCCTTTCCAAAATAAACAATAGGTAAATATAAATGCCTGGGTGCTATCCCACGTTATGTTATATGAATGAATGAAAAGAGATGCACTCACAGGTCTTGGTAGATAAAAAAATCGGTATTTTTATTCTCCAAACAGGATACACATTGTCCGATCGACGTTTCGACCCCTTAGGGTCTTCCTCAGGATCAATGTACCCCCACAAATAAGACAAATATATACAAAACATAAATAATGTACTCACCAATCGTGATACAGTTCCCCCACCTCCATCGTGTGTACCCGGAAGTGTCCTCGCGATCATGTGACCAGACGTGAAACGTGCGTACTGACGTGTTAATTTGACCGATCGAGGATGCTGTTACAACGGGAAGCCCAATGGATACACCGATTGGACACTGTGGCCCCTAAGGGACTCAACGAGAATATAGTGCTATCTATGTTCTTGTAAATTTGTAAATTTGTATATTTGTATTTTCATTGGTTTTCTTGAACACTTAGTAGCTGTTTTTTTTGTGTGATATTTATCTATGGCAGATCCCTTTTGTACAGGGCTCTAAGCCTGTCTTTGTTGGTTTAGTCTGAGAGTAGGGACTTTTCCACTATAGACTTCCCCTTTTTTTGGATGGACAGCTCCTACCTTACATTGTCATGGGTACTTATCTCTCCAGACTATAGATGTCTGGTTGGGGATGGACAGCTATTGTGGATGTCTCCGTTTGGTTTCGGCTTGGGTTTTGCTGTCGCTGCCCCTTTTTCTGATTTTTTGATTTTTTGACTATTTGAATTCGTACTTTTGTCCATTTATCTGGAGACTCTGATCTGTCTCTTTTAGATTCCTGTATGTCTGGATGAAGGGGACATTAGATCTATCCCAATTTCGTAACCTATATTTAAGAATATGTATTCCTAGAGGACGTTATAAAGACATTCTATGCAGAACCATAAGGGTTAATAGTTGTTGACGGTAGGAGTGATCGGTTGATTACCTGTGCCTTTGACTTAAGTGGAACGGATTTTGGCTATTTGCCTATGTTTAAAGTCCTAAAAATTTTTTTTTGCTATATAGATATGCCTTTTTTTGACCTTGCTCATGCCGGAACCATTCTTGTCTTCCAGTAGATATATTTTTTTAGAAACATTGTAGGTGTATGTTTGGAAAATAATATATATATATATATATTTCCACTGTTTATAATGTATAATATACTCACATGACTTTTTCACATATGTAGAGGAGATCAGTAGTTTCACTGTTTTACTTATTCACTGGGTAATTTTCATTAACTTAGTTTTTCGTTCACATGTATATACTATATGCACTGATCACTTTATGGATGATTATATATAGCTTTGCATAGCTTTGGGATTGCCACTTGGATCCTTTATCACATATATAACATACACACATGCAGATCTTTACTTTCATACCCTACAAGTAATGTTCTCGCTGTTTCACTCACTGTTACACTGGTTGCTTAGCAACAAATTAACACGTCAGTACGCACGTTTCACGTCAGGTCACATGATCGCGAGGACACTTCCGGGTACACACGATGGAGGTGGGGGAACTGTATCACGATTGGTGAGTACATTATTTATGTTTTGTATATATTTGTCTTATTTGTGGGGGTACATTGATCCTGAGGAAGACCCTAAGGGGTCGAAACGTCGATCGGACAATGTGTATCCTGTTTGGAGAATAAAAATACCGATTTTTTTATCTACCAAGACCTGTGAGTGCATCTCTTTTCATTCATTCATATAACATAACGTGGGATAGCACCCAGGCATTTATATTTACCTATTGTTTATTTTGGAAAGGGTGAGTGCCAAGACACAGACTTTCTATATATATATATATATATATATATATATATATATATATATATATGTCCTGGCTAATCATGGCAGCATATACACATGGGTTAGCTCCTCCCCTACAGCCGATAGGACAGGAAAACCACCAAGGTTTTAAAAGGAGGCTCCATCCCTAAGGTCCTCAGTCTTTTTCCTGTCCTACAGCCCTTAGGACGTGAGCAATTTGCTCCCTTTACTTACGGACATGTATGTTTTTTTATCTTCATTACTTTATTTGCCTGTTTTTACTGTAGTACATTATGCAGTTGTGCTTTTATGCTGTGATGCATTTAAGCTTTGATATCTTTAAACTAGTGCATTATACAGCTGTACCTTATTTTTAAGATTGAGGTACATTATGCGATTGTGCTTTGGCTAGGAAGCATTTAAGCTGTGTGGCATTTAAACCTGTTGGAAAACTACAGTGCATTTGAAGACTGATTTATTTTAAAAACTGTGATACATTTTGGAAACTGTGATACATTTTGGAAACTGTTACCTTTGATACCTTTAGACTGTGGTGCCTTTAAACTTGACTTTTTGCACGTGGTTGCCTTTTAAACTTCCTTGCAGGTACTTTTATTATCTATTTTGCTTCCCAGTGATTTATTCCTGGTTCCCTGAGTGTTTAGGGGCCATGTAGGCTTCAGACAGAGTCCTCTCCCTGGTCTCTAAACAGCAAACACACTCGGAATAGGCCCACATGTGTGCAGTTTGTGACTTATTGGGCCTAATACAGATGACTTGCATTGTGGGAATACAAGTTGTGGCAGCCATTTTGGATAAGGGCAATTGCCAGAAAGTTCCTAAAATAAAGGGAAAATTACAGTAAACATACCACACTTATTTGGTAAGTATTTGCCGGGTCTCCAGACATGGATAAGTGCTGTTTTAAAGCGGTTTCACTGGTTTCTTATAGAATTTAACAGTGCACATTTTTACTTAATACTTTACCACAGGTAATATTTAGTTATTATTATTGTTCAGATGTCTGATTCTTCACCAGGATCTGGTTATGAGGAGAAAACAGTAGAAGGAATCGGTTATGCACTGACTTCCTCCAGAAGGTTGTCGCTTCAGCATGACCTATCACTGTGCAGCCACATGACATGCGGGCAGGGCTTACAAAGTAAGTTCCAGAGGCCTTAGGGGTAAGAAAAGAGGCCAGGCTTTACTGTGTGGAGGAAGTTATTTCCAACCCCAGAACTACACCACCTAAGTTGAACACTTATGGATCATAGGTGGACACAGACCTGTCCAAAATTGTACGCCTACCATTGCAGGAGGCCAGCCAGCTGTGACTTCCGCTTCTGTTTCTACAAACATGAAATATGTGATTAAAGATCTAAAGGCTACTATGGAGAGAGATATTGAAAGCCAAGATTGAAGAGTAGTGTTGTCGCGAACCCAAAATTTTCGGTTCGCGAACGGCGAACGCGAACTTCCGCAAATGTTCGCGAACCGGCGAACCGCGCAAACCGCCATTGACTTCAATGGGCAGGCGAATTTTAAAACCAACAGGGACTCTTTCTGGCCACAAAAGTGATGGAAAAGTTGTTTCAAGGGGACTAACACCTGGACTGTGGCATGCCGGAGGGGGATCCATGGCAAAACTCCCATGGAAAATTGCACAGTTGATGCAGAGTCTGCTTTTAATCCATAAAGGGCAGAAATCACCTAACATTGACACCTGTCCTCAAAGCCCTGCCCTGATACACACTGACACAGAGCAGAATAGGGACTGTTACCCCTACATAGGGTCACTTGGCAGGTATGGATTGACACCTGTCCTCAAAGCCCATGATACACACTGGGGGGAGCTACTGTCCTCCCCAACCCCTGCGCGGTGGGTGGGGGCCATAAATCACAATGGGGGGACCTACTGTCCTCCCCCCTCGGCCCCCACCCCTGCGCGGTGGGTGGGGGCCATAAATCACAATGGGGGGGCCTAATTTCCTCCCCCCGGCCCCCATCCCTGCGCGGTGGGTGGGGGGCATAAATCACAATGGGACGGACCTACTGATAGGAGTGGAGTATTGTTCATATCAGTTTAATACCTTCCGCGTCTCCTATCAGTGGACGTGTATATGGCAGCCATTTTAGGACACCTGGGACCCGAGCAAGGTCACCTCGTTCAAGCTGCTCTGGTTCCTTGATGAGCCAGCTGCCCGTGAGTTAACATGTCCCGTGGAGAAGCACTCTGTCCTGTAAAGCCTCACCACAAAAAAATTAAATAAATAACAGCACTCGGAGTGGTGAGTTTAGTAAATGTTCATATCAGTTTAATACCTTCCGCGTCTCCTATCAGTGGACGTGTATATGGCAGCCATTTTAGGAACCGCACACCTGGGACCCGAGCAAGGTCACCTCTTTCAACAGGCGACATGATTTGCCCTGTAAAACTATCCTGGATATTCTCTACAATTTCTATGGATATGGCATTGATTTATGTAACAGGGAGATGGAAGAAGATGCTTGGTCGGTCCTCTTACTTGAAATTTGGGGCACTGCGCGGGCAAGCTAATGTGCCACCAGATAGGAGTGGTGAGTTTAGTATTGTTCATATCAGTTTAATACCTTCCGCGTCTCCTATCAGAGGACATGTATATGGCAGCCATTTTAGGAACCGCACACCTGGGACCCGAGCAAAGTCACCTCTTTCAACAGGCGACATGATTTGGCCCTGTAAAACTATCCTGGATATTCTCTACAATTTCTATGGATATGGCATTGATTTATGTAACAGGGAGATGGAAGAAGATGCTTGGTCGGTCCTCTTACTTGAAATTTGGGGCACTGCGCGGGCAAGCTAATGTGCCACCAGATAGGAGTGGTGAGTTTAGTATTGTTCATATCAGTTTAATACCTTCCGCGTCTCCTATCACTGGACGTGTAAATGGCAGAGATTTTTAATTGTTGAATCACCTCCCCTTTTTAGGCCAAGGTGGGAAGATGCTTAGACCACTGGTATATTGGTGCCATCTTGGAGGATTTTAATTTTTGGTTTGGTTTTTGAAGCCACAGTGCTGCACCAGTGGGCCTAAAAATTAGGCATGTACACATGCCTGAAAAATTTGGTATTGTTGCAGCCGCTGCTCTAGCAGCGGCCAGAAAAATTGATGTTTGTTTCACAGGCAGAAAGTGCCCTAAAACATGGCGGCTTGAACCCTAGTTGGTGGCGGATAAGTCACGCAAGTCAAACGTCATTCAGAGCTAAAATACAGCAGCGTGTGGACCATTTTTAGCCCAAGGCAGCTCATCTCATCAGGCCTTTTTTAATCGAATGTATCGCCCAGTGTCAGTCCCTTCGGGATCCATCCCTCATTCATCTTAATAAAGGTGAGGTAATCTAGACTTTTTTTCTCAGTGACAATACCTCCTGCTGCACTGAAGGTCCTTTCTGACAGGACACTTGAAGCGGGGCAGGCCAGAAGTTCTATCGCAAATTGGGATAGCTCAGGCCACAGGTCAAGCCTGCACACCCAGTAGTCAAGGGGTTCATCGCTCCTCAGAGTGTCGATATCTGCAGTTAAGGCGAGGTAGTCTGCTACCTGTCGGTCGAGTCGCTCTCTGAGGGTGGATCCCGAAGGGCTGTGGCGATGCATAGGACTTAAATAGGTCCGCATGTCCTCCATCAACAACACGTCTTTAAAGCATCCTGTCCTTGCCGGCGTGGTCGTGGGAGGAGGAGGAGGATGACTTCCACCTCTCCCCCTGTTAGATTCCCGTTGTGCTGTGACATCACCCTTATACGCTGTGTAAAGCATACTTTTTAATTTATTTTGCAAATGCTGCATCCTTTCCGACTTGTTGTAATTCGGTAACATTTCCGCCACTTTCTGCTTATACCGGGCGTCTAGTAGCGTGGACACCCAGTACAGGTCGTTCTCCTTCAGCCTTTTATACGAGGGTCCCTCAACAGGCAGGACAGCATGAAAGACCCCATTTGCACAAGGTTGGATGCCGAGCTACTCATTTCCCGTTCCTCCTCCTCACTGATGTCATTGAAGGTATGTTCTTCCCCCCAGCCACGTACAACACCACGGGTACCAGATAGGTGACAACGAGCACCCTGGGATGCCTGTTGTGTTTGGTCTTGCTCCTCCTCCTCAAAGCTACAATCCTCCTCTGACTCCTCTTCCTCACAATCCTCTTCCAGCATTGCCGCAGGTCCAGCAAGCGATGCTGATAAGGCTGTTTCTGGTGGTGATGGTGACCATAACTCTTCATCTTCCTCTTCACGCTCATCTACAGCCTGATCCAGCACTCTTCGCAGGGCACGCTCAAGGAAGAAAACAAATGGTATGATGTCGCTGATGGTGCCTTCGTTGCGACTGACTAGGTTTGTCACCTCCTCAAAAGGACGCATGAGCCTACAGGCATTGCGCATGAGCCTCCAGTAACGTGGCAAAAAAATTCCCAGCTCCCCAGAGGCTGTCCTAGCACCCCGGTCATACAAATATTCATTAACAGCTTTTTCTTGTTGGAGCAGGCGGTCGAACATTAGGAGTGTTGAATTCCAACGTGTAGGGCTGTCGCAAATCAAGCGCCTCACTGGCATGTTGTTTCGCCGCTGGATATCGGCAAAGTGAGCCATGGCCGTGTAGGAACGCCTGAAATGGCCACACACCTTCCTGGCCTGCTTCAGGACGTCCTGTAAGCCTGTGTACTTATGCACAAAGCGTTGAACGATCAGATTACACACATGTGCCATGCACGGCACATGTGTCAACTTGCCCAACTTCAATGCCGCTATCAAATTTTTTCCATTGTCACACACCACTTTGCCGATATCCAGTTGCTGCGGAGTCAGCCACTTTTCCACCTGTGCGTTCAGGGCGGACAGGAGTGCTTGTCCGGTGTGACTCTCTGCTTTCAAGCAAGTCAAACCCAAGACGGCGTGACACTGCCGTATCCGGGATGTGGAATAGTACCTGGGGAGCTGGGGGGGTGCCGTTGATGTGGAACAAGACGCAGCAGCACAAGAGGACTCAGCCGAGGAGGTTATGGAAGAGGATGGAGTAGGAGGAGTAGAGGAGGTGGCAGCAGGACTGCCTGCAATTCGTGGCGGTGTCACCAACTCCTCTGCAATGCCACGCATTCCTTGCTTGTCAGCCGTCAGCAGGTTTACCCAATGCGCAGTGTAGGTGATATACCTGCCCTGACCATGCTTTGCAGACCAGGTATCAGTGGTCAGATGGACCCTTGCCCCAACACTGTGTGCCAGACATGCCATGACTTCCTTTTGCACAATCGAGTACAAGTTGGGGATTGCCTTTTGTGAAAAGAAATTCCGGCCGGGTACCTTCCACTGTGGTGTCCCAATAGCTACAAATTTTTTGAACGCCTCAGACTCAACCAGATTGTATGGTAAAAGCTGGCGGGCTAATAGTTCGGACAAGCCAGCTGTCAGATGCTGGGCAAGGGGGTGACTTGGTGACATTGGCTTCTTACGCTCAAACATGTCCTTGACAGACACATGACTGTGGGCAGATGAGCGGGAACTGCTCAAGGCGGGAGACGGAGTGGCGGATGGTTGAGAGGGGGCAAGAAGGACAGCAGTGGTTGACGTGGCTGAAGATGCTAGACCAGGAGGAGGATGGCGACTTAGAGTAGGCGTGCTGCTTGTACTCATGTGTTGATCCCATAGGCGTTTGTGATGTGAGATCATGTGCCTACGCAAAGCAGTTGTACCTAGGTGGGTGTTGGACTTCCCATGACTCAGTTTCCTTTGGCACAGGTTGCAAATGGCATCGCTGTTGTCCGAGGCAGACAAACAAAAAAAATGCCACACTGCTGAGCTCTGCAATGACGGCATTCTGGTGGTGGACACAGCATGCGTTGATTGGCGTGCTGTCGGGCTGACCCCGGGTGCCAATGCATGCTGTCTGACTGTGCCACTAGCTCCTTGCGATGACCCCCCCCCCCTGCTTCCAACTCGTCTCCTCCTCCTCTCTGTCTCCCCATCTGAACTTTCGCCCTGTTCTTCTTCTTGCCGAGCGGGCACCCACGTGACATCCATGGACGCATCGTCATCATCAACCGCTTCGCTTGTATCTGACAACTCAGAAAAGGAAGCAGCAGCGGGTACAACATCATCATCATCACACCGTACCTCCATGTGTTTAATGCTGCCTGCCTGAGACATATCCCTGTTATCTACATCCTCTAGCAATAATGGTTGCGCATCACTCATTTCTTCAAACGGGTGTGTGAATAACTCCTCTGACATACCAAGTAAAGCGGCTGTGGTGCTAGTTTTGGTGGTGGCGGCAGGCGGGTGAGTGGTATCGAGAGGTGCCTGAAGCTAAGCTGGAGGAGGATGGTGCATCAAGGTTCCGAGCGGAGGCTGTACAAGATTGGGTGTCCTGTGTTAGCCAGTCAACTATATCCTCAGAACTTTTCAAGTTCAGGGTACGTGGCTTCTGAAAACTGGGCATTATTCTAGGGCAAAAGGGAATCACAGCACCACGACCACGACGGCCCCTGCGGGGTGGCCTGCCTCTGCCTGTCATTTTTTGGGGGGTTAGTGGTACTATGCGTGCAAGCTACTGTGAGACCAGATATGATTGGCAATGTGAACTGTAACAGTTCTGCAGAGCCCACACTGTAGGCCTGACACACCCGCTTGAAGACAAGTAACTGCTATTCAATCTATAACAGTGAAAAACTAATTTTCTTTGTAAAAGCACGCTATAGAGACACCAGATATGATTGGCAATGTGCACTTGAACAGTTCTGCAGAGCACACACTGTAGGCCTGACACACCCGCTTGAAGACAAGTAACTGCTATTCAATCTATAACAGTGAAAAAAAAAATTTGGTTTTAAAAGCACGCTATAGAGACACCAGATATGATTGGCAATGTGCACTGGAACAGTTCTGGAGAGCACACGCTGAAGGAAGGACTGACAGAGCCGCTTGAAGGACACTGACTGGCTGCTATTAGCTTACACTAGAAACCTTTTTTCTTTGTAAAAGCACGCTATAGAGACACCAGATATGATTGGCAATGTGCACTTGAACAGTTCTGCAGAGCACACACTGTAGGCCTGACACACCCGCTTGAAGACAAGTAACTGCTATTCAATCTATAACAGTGAAAAAAAAAATTTGGTTTTAAAAGCACGCTATAGAGACACCAGATATGATTGGCAATGTGCACTGGAACAGTTCTGGAGAGCACACGCTGAAGGAAGGACTGACAGAGCCGCTTGAAGGACACTGACTGGCTGCTATTAGCTTACACTAGAAACCTTTTTTCTTTGTAAATGCACGCTATAGAGACACCAGATATGATTGGCAACTGTCAAAGTACGCTGGCAGGGTTGTGCAGGGCACACGCTGAAGGAAGGCCTGACAGAGCCGCTTGAAGGACACTGACTGGCTGCTATTAGCTTACACTGGAAACCTTTTTTCTTTGTAAAAGCACGCTAAAGAGACACCAGATATGATTGGCAACTGTCAAAGCACGCTGGCACAGGTCTGCAGAGCACACGCTGAAGTAGGCCTGACACCCAGACGCTTGCAGACAACTAACTGCTCTTCTATTACAGTGAAAAAAATTTTTTTCTTTTAAATCTAAAGCTTAACCTATTGTAAAAACAGATTTTAGTGGTGGCACTGACTGTGCAAATGGGCAAGGCATCCAACCTGACACAGAAGCTGGCAGGCAGGCAACTGCTCTTCTATTACAGTGAAAAAAAAATATTTCTTTTAAATGTAAAGCTTAACCTATTGTTAAAACAGATATGAGTGGTGGCACTGACTGTGCAAATGGGCAAGGCATCCAACCTGACACAGAAGCTGGCAGGCAGGCAACTGCTCTTCTATTACAGTGAAAAAAAAAATATTTATTTTAAATGTAAAGCTTAACCTATTGTAAAAACAGATATGAGTGGTGGCACTGACTGTGCAAATGGGCAAGGCATCCAACCTTACACAGAAGCTGGCAGGCAGGCAACTGCTCTTCTATTACAGTGAAAAAAAATATTTATTTTAAATGTAAAGCTTAACCTATTGTTAAAACAGATATGAGTGGTGGCACTGACTGTGCAAATGGGCAAGGCATCCAACCTGACACAGAAGCTGGCAGGCAGGCAACTGCTCTTCTATTACAGTGAAAAAAAAATATTTCTTTTAAATGTAAAGCTTAACCTATTGTTAAAACAGATATGAGTGGTGGCACTGACTGTGCAAATGGGCAAGGCATCCAACCTGACACAGAAGCTGGCAGGCAGGCAACTGCTCTTCTATTACAGTGAAAAAAATTATTTCTTTTAAATTTAAAGCTTAACCTATTATTAAAACAGATATGAGTGGTGGCACTGACTGTGCAAATGGGCAAGGCATCCAACCTGACACAGAAGCTGGCAGGCAGGCAACTGCTCTTCTATTACAGTGAAAAAAAAATATTTCTTTTAAATGTAAAGCTTAACCTATTGTTAAAACAGATATGAGTGGTGGCACTGACTGTGCAAATGGGCAAGGCATCCAACCTGACACAGAAGCTGGCAGGCAGGCAACTGCTCTTCTATTACAGTGAAAAAAAAATTATTTATTTTAAATGTAAAGCTTAACCTATTGTAAAAACAGATATGAGTGGTGGCACTGGGCAAGTAGGCACAGTATCCAATGTGAACCTCACACAGAAGCTGGCAGGCAGGCAGGCACCTGCAATTACATTACACAGAAAAAAAAAAAAAAGCAGCCTGATGTTATAGCCCTAAAAAGGGCTTTTTGGGGTGCTGTCCTTACAGCAAAGATCAGATGAGTCCTTCAGGATTGTAGTGGACACTGAATACCCCAGCCTAGCTATCAATTTCCCTATCTAATCAGCAGCAGCTAAACTTTCCCTCCTCTCACTAAGCATGCAGCTTCAGAATGAATCGAAAATGGATGCTGGGAGGGAGGATGGAGGGTGTGGAAGGGAGGGAGTGCTTCTGATTGGCTGGAATGTGTCTGCTGACCGAGAGGCACAGGGTCAAAGTTTGCCCAATGATGACGAATAGGGGGCGGATCGAACTGCGCATGTGTCCGCCCGCCGCGGCGAACGCGAACACGCTAAGTTCGCCAGGAACTGTTCGCCGGCGGACAGTTCGGTACATCACTATTGAAGAGGCAGTCTGAAGTCTTCAGGTTATAACTGACTTCTTCACAGAACTTCCCTCGATGTAACTAGGATATTCTCTGCATCATATGGCTTTGTCTATAGCAGCTAAGAAAGCATTATGATTCTGTTTCTGGGATGATGACTCATCCTCCAAGTCTGCACTCTACACTATTATATTTGAAGGGGTGGTGCTGTTTGGGAAAACTTTGGATAATTCCATTGAAAAGGCGAATGAGGGCTGCAAGATATTGGTACCTCAGGATGGAAG
Organism: Pelobates fuscus; assembly: GCF_036172605.1. Classification (NCBI taxonomy): domain Eukaryota; kingdom Metazoa; phylum Chordata; class Amphibia; order Anura; family Pelobatidae; genus Pelobates; species Pelobates fuscus. The sequence goes on from NC_086319.1 coordinate 119,477,147, forward strand.
TTCCAAGGATCCCAGCTCCTCATAGTCTGACCGGAGAATCTCCAGTGACCAGTATTTGAGATAAATTGATCTACTGGCCCTGCAGGGAATAGTCCAGAGGTAACTCATGGCAGTTGGTAAACCTGCCTTTCAAGGTTCTAATGGAGCTATAAAGCAGTCGTTTTGCTCTTCAGCAATGAACATATTTCCTCCAGTACTAGGGGCCTCATTTTTCTGATCACACATACCTGGGCTCAGTAGATAGTGGGAACCGCACTCAATCCAAACAGCCAAGGGTGCTCCAGATCAGAATCTACCTGGGCTCCTATATACCTGGGCTCGTCATACTCTGGAGGCTTGAGTGGTTTCCATGGTCCAGATTAATATAGACTGGAGTTTGTTCTTCAGGCACAGGAGTCTCAATACCAACAGGAGTATTAAGACCAATTAATCAAAAGCTAAAGCACTGAAGGAAGAAGCCTTCTGGACGAAGAGGTGATGTTTTTTTTAGGTCCTAGAACAAGAGCAGTTCCAGGGACAAGTTTCACCTCTCTTCTGGTGCTAAGAGGAAAAGCACATGAAAGCCTTCACTGGACCTAAGAGGGGCCAACAAGAGGCTGAATGTCTGAGTCTTCGGGATGGAGCCAATCAGATCCATATCTCAAACAATCTGGAAGGATAATTTCCTTACCTCTATATATCTCAAGGATGCTTACTTTCAGTCCAATCTGCAGAATAAATCTTTGGCATTAGCTCAGAAGAGAACATCCATGTTAGTGCCCTACAATTTGGCCTTCTGGTAGCCTTAAACCCTCAGAAGGCAGGCACACAGAGGTATATAGTTCTTTCATAACTCCTAAAGTTTGGCTGCTTGATGAATATCAAGAAAAGCAGTTCAGACCAGCTCAGTGGTTGTCATTCCTGAGTGGATAATTCTATGCTCTGCTTTTCCCTATCTCGGGAAGATTCCACAGATTGTAAAGGTTTTCTCTCCCAGTTTCTTCATTTCTGCTTGGTAACAGCAATAAAATAGATGCAACTACTAGGAATCCTGACTTCCACCAGCAGACCTGTCAGATGGGCCAATTGGCATATCTGGATTCCTTACAGATCCTTCCTATCTTGGTCTAACAAGAGAGAGATTATTGGAGCCAGCCACTTACTATGTCCCCATCAGTGGAGTTACACCTTACCCTGGCAGCTGAAATAGGGATTAGATCTCTGAGTTTCCAGTGAACAGAACCTCATTGGTCAATTATTAGCTCGAACTCCAGTTTTTATAAGATTGGTTGCACAGTGTTTGGACCATGTTGCACAATATTTCCGTTCATTTGTGTGGAATTAAGTCATTTTCAAGGCTCTTCTTCACTTCAGAGGCTTGCTGAAGAACGAGTGGGTCCAAATTTGCTCAAATATCAATGCAACTGTATCCTATATCTATCAAGATGGGTCTCACAGATACGTATTGATGGAATTGCAGCCCATAATGATCAGGGCTCAGAATACAATGGCTGTTTGCTGGAGCCGAAAATTTGAGGACAAGGTGGATTGGCAACAATGTCCTAACGTGTCCTCGGGGTGACGCAGATTGTCTGATACCCTACATAGATCTGATGGCCATTTCTTGGAACTACCAGGTCCAGAAGTATTTTTTACATGCTAGGACCAGAATGCTCAGGTTCAGGATACACTGACTCAAATTTAGAATTTTAGTCTGATGTACATATTTTCCTGTTTTTGACTTTCGTAAAAAGGCAATGCAAAAGGTGACAGTGGAAGACCGTGTTAAATCTAATTCCTATGATGAATAAGATGATTCTGGAACCTCAAAGGGAAATTCCAGTATGTCCAGACCTATTACAAGGCCCCATGACACACCAGGATCCTCAAGTTCTGGTGTTGATGTGGGAGTCCATATTAGTATAGGCATCCCTGAGACGGTCATTGAGATCCTCTTACAATCCTATACAGGCTTTACTAAGCTTGACATGCTTTTGTCTGTTAGAATTACTCTTCGTTCAGGCCTTGAAAGGTTCTGTGTTATAACACTCTAGAGGAGCACTTGCTTCATATTGGCACTGATTGAAATCATGCCTCCACTGTGTGTGGTGAAGCCAATATGTGACATACCACTGGTCTCACGAGCCCTGACTGAACCATTATTCAAACCTCTAGAAGGAGCTTCCATGGTGGTAGCACAGAAAGTGCTGGTGGCTGGTACCCCAGCAAGGAAAATGGGTGAACTCCAGGCTTGATCCTGTGAACCCCCTTTCACTACTTTTCAACAGATATGGTCGTCTTGCATTTGAAGATCCTGCCTATGGTGAATGCTTATCTATGTCATTATCTACCTGTACTGAAGGGTACCGATTGAGCGTTGATGCCCCTGGTGCTTTGCTTCATGTAAGCAACAATTGAACTCAAGTCTCCGCTGAGGGTGTTGAAACCAATATGTGACGTACCACTGGTCTCACGGACTCTGACTGAACCTCTAGCAGGAGATTCCATGATGTTAGCACAGATGTTGCTGTTGCTGGTGACTGGTACCTCAGCAAGGTGAATGTGTGAACTCCAGGCTTGATCCTGTGTACCCCCATTCACTGAATTTCAACAGGATATGGTTGTCTTGCATGTAGCACCAGAGATCCTGCCTAAAGTGAGAGCCGTTCAATGCCATTCTCTACCTGTACCAAAGGATTTGGGGCATTCTCCACTAGTGCTGTTACAGCGTCTCGTGGGCTTCCATGGCTATGGTCTCTGCTGAAACTTTGAAAAGTTGGCATTTGGACCTCTTTGAACTAGTTTGTCCTGCATTACATATTGGACATTGAAGCAATTAATGAGGCACAATTTGGACGTCACATCCGTTCTCTACCTGTGCTGGAGGGTATCAGGGCACTCTCCTCTCATGCTGTTGCAGCATCATGGGTTGCCATGGCAATGGTTTCTGCTGACACTTTTTGTAAGCTAGCATTTGAACCTCTTTAGACACGTTTGTCTAGCATTTTATACTGTTCGTTGAAACAGTCTGATGCACAATTTGGTACTCAAGTACTTAACTCAGTTCATTCTTCTATGTTGAATTATTTTGATTATTTGATTGGCTATTCTGTCCCTCCCTTTGTAAGCTTGGGTATTCCCCATGTGTATATGCTGCCATGATTAGCCAGGAAAGTGGAAAATTTATTCATACTTACCGTAATTTTATTTTCCTGGCTATTATTAATGGCAGCATGTAATTCCCACCCATTAATGTCTCTATTTATGTACTGTAGAGCTTGTAAACTGAGGACCTTAGGGATGGAGCCTCCTTTTAAAACCTTGGTGGTTTGCCTGTCCTATCAGCTGTAGGGGAGGAGCTAACCCATGTGTATATGCTGCCATGAATAATAGCTAGGAAA